>NC_133619.1:274333413-274684246 GCF_048593235.1 Sminthopsis crassicaudata | reverse complement strand
TGGGGGTAGAGGAGGAAAGGAGAAGGGAAATAAAAAATATGCAGCAGAGAACAAAAAAAAAACCTACAAGGAAGCAAAGAATAGACATTTTTAACATATTGTGTATTACTTATTATATAAGCTTTCTTGAAATGAAAATTTACTGTCTCATATTTTGAATCCTCTCATGATCTGCCATGCAAATGGCAATCTTTTTTTTTTCTATTTTGAATTTGTCTTAAATGAGAAAGAGAGAGAACAGATCAATGAAATAGATATTCAGCTAAAGAAAAAACTACAAAACAACTAAGAAAAAGACTGAAACAATACAAAAATTTTCTAAAAATTCAAAGAAATTAACAAAATTGAAAGCCAACTCTGCTTCTTCACATTGAACTAGTAAATAAGTGTGTAGTTATTTCTCTTCAAACCTAATAAAAGTAGATAAACCATTAATGATTATTTTAAAAGTTATTGTGGAAAACCAAATTTTCAATATCAAAATGAAAAATAACTCACAATCAATGAAGAAGAAATAAATTATTGAAAATTAGTTCACTCAGTTATATACCTACAAAACTTTTTATGAAAAGGGAAAAAGGAATCCTACTCAATGATGGTAGGACATGATGGTCTTGATACCTCAAACAGGAAGAGACAAAACAGAGAAAGATCAATATATCAATATCCATAGTAAATATCAGTGCAAAATTTATTAAGTCAAATAATAAGCTATACCAATGAATTTAGAAGATATCATAAATCGTGGCATAGGAATGTAATGGAATCTTAATTTCCTGTAAAAAATGGCAAAGTGATATGAACTAAAGCAAAGAACCTGGAAGATAATATATACAATTGACTACAGCAATGTGTATAGTAAGAACAAAACAAGTAAAACTTAGAATGTGTGAAATTAGAATAAGTTTCTCCCAGAGAAGAAATTTCTTTGCAAATATGGGGAACCAAAGATATAGAACAATGAATATAATGTCAGCCTTTTTTTTGATATGTGGAATAGTTTGGCCAGTTTTTTTCTCTTTTAAAAATTCTTTGCTTTAAAATACTAATATCTCAGAAATGGTAATATGTAAGGGTATGGTTCAGAAAGGAATGTAGATGGCATAAAAACAAGATACTAATTCTGTTTAAATTTTTTAAAGAAATAATCTCTTCCCTCCTCCTCTCTTTCTCCCTTTCTGTTTCCTTCTGCATTTCCTTCTTTCTCTCTTTCCTTTCTCTTTCCCTCTCTCCTTCCTTCCCTCTCTTATTCTCTTTCTCTGTGTCTGTCTTTCTGTGTCTGTGTCTGTGTCTGTCTCTCTCTATTTCTCTGTCTCTCATTACAATGCACATTAATGAAGAGCAGTTCATTCACCCATAGCAGTACTCAATACTACTGGGTCATTTAAGGTATCCAATTCATAACTATTACTCTCTCACTTTCTTTCTTTTTTCATGAAGTTTTTTTCTACTTCCCAATAGGCAAGACACCAGCAAAAAGGATGCCCTATCCTTTCCATTTAATTGAAATAAGGATATTTTAAAATGGAAGCAGTCCTTCCACAAACTCCAATTATCTTTGACAAGCACAACCAAAGGACATATAATTTCATCCTTACTAAAAATATAATCTCATTGCGAAATGAAAATGAATAGAACAAGAATAATTAAGGCTCTTTTGATGCTTGGTAAACAAAAAATATAATTGAGGTCTTTCTGTTGTTCAATAAATTTTATCCATTCCAAACTTGAAGGGCAGGTATGTTCTTTCTACTAACATTAGCTTTGAAAAATCAGTTGTACCCTAGAAAATTGCAGAAATGTTTTCCAACATAGAAACTGTCTACAGAATCACTAACATGATCATTGCAAAACTGCTACCTGAAAATAAACCTCTCATAAGCAAGAAAGGACCCAGGAAGTAGAGAAAAGATGATATACATTTAGAAATGAAAATTCCAATATTATCAAGGCCTTTCTAATGAATTCTAAAGCACTTATATGAATTAATGATTCCAACTGAATTATGACCATTTCTTTTCAAAACAGATTTTTCTTTATTTCTTTTTTAGAGACAAAATCAGTCATAGGTAGAATATTTATCTGCAAATTCTTCCTACAGGAATGCTTCTTTTAAAAATGAAAGTCTTGTGAGGATTAGCAGTAAAAATTCAAATTTGTATCGATCCCCCCTCAATTATCAATAAATGTCATTAAACAAAGTAAAATTGGCCTAAAATCAATCTGCAAGAGGATATAACTTTTTATAGGTCTCTGTTGCTAAAACATACTAATTTTGTTTAGAGTGAACACCCCAGAAGAGTCACACGTGTGAGCTTGCTTACAAAGTGGTTAAAGTTTTGTTGACCTTTTGTATGACTTTACATGTACAGTCTGACTTTTTTTAATGTTTGTACTGCTAGACAGTGAAAAAACAAAGATGACCTTATCTATATGTGGGTGCAGTCTTGAGTTCCCATTGCTCACGTTAGTGTAGACTTTGTTCTGGTATCAATATCTCCTTTAAAAAGTGTGAAATTCCCTTGACACAGTTAACTCTTTTTTTTTTTTTTTTTTTTTTTGATGCTCAAACATGGAGTCTGTTTATTTCAAGTCCTGTCAGCCCCTGAATACCTTACCACAATTACATCATCACAGCATATTGAGCATCTGCCAACTATAAGCACCTTGCTATTAATATGTAAATGCCTCTTTACGGCAAGTATCTCTACTTCAAGTAGAACACAGGTTGTGTCTCCCTCTGTCCCCCTTCCTCCCCCCTCTACTTCTCAGGAAGGGGAGAGTCCTTAGGGAAGTTGGAATGCCAAACCAGACATCATCAGCAGGTTCCCTCTGGGCTGAAGGGTCTTATACCTCACCGGAAAGTTCCCCCTACTGTCCACACAGTTAACTCTTGATAAAGTTTTAAATCCTTGCTTTATGCTGAATCATCCCATTGATTCCACCGATACAATAAAGATAATTGATTCCAAGTTACTGATAGTGAAGCATATTATTTTCTTTTGACAGAAAGATGAAAGATTAGAAATGCAAAATGAGAAATATATACATGGCCAATGAGGAAATAATTTTACTTAATTATCATATTACAAGGATTTGTTTTCCCTTTTATTTAATGCAGAAGTGAGAGGGAGAGAGAAAAAAATAGATTTTTGTTAATTTTAAAAAACACTTGAAACTAGATATATTACTTATCAGACTTATGGATAGGTAAACAATTTGTGAATAAACAAGAGATAGAATACAAAGTTAGATGTAAAATAAATATTTTGATTACATTAAAAGGTTTTGCACAAATAAAACAAATGCAGCCAAGATCAGAAGAAAAGCAGAAGATTGGGAGAGGGATTTATTGATAGTGCCTTAGATAAAGGTATCTCAAATATATAAAAAACACTGTCGAATCTATATAAATCCCAAAGGTTCTGATAAAGATCTCATTTCTAAAATATACAGAGAATTGACTCAGATTTATAAGGAATCAAGCAATTTTCCAACTTATAAATGGTCAAAGGATATGAAGACAATTTTCATATGAAAAAATTGAAACTATTTCTAGTCATATGAAAAGGTACTCCAAATCATTATTGATCAGAGAAATGCAAATTAAGACAACTCTGAGATACCACTACATACCTGTCAGATTGGCTAGAATGACAGGAAAAGATAATGACGAATGTTGGAAGGGATGTGGGAAAACAGAGACACTGATACATTATTGGTGGAACTGTGAATGGAACTAACCATTCTGGAGAGCAATATGGGCCTCTGCCTAAAGAGCTGGATACCATGTATACCCTTTGACCCAGCAGTTTTATTACTGGGTTTATATCCCAAAGAAATCTTAAAGGAGGGAAGGGGAGCCGTATATGCAAAAATGTTTGTGGCAGCCCTCTTTGTAGTGGCTAGAAACTGGAAACTGAATGGATGCCCATCAGGTGGAGAATAGCTGAATAAGTTATGGTATATGAAGGCTATGAGAATATTATTGCTCTGTAAGAAATGACCAGCAGGATGAATTCAGAAAGGTTTGGAGAGACTTATATGAACTGATGCTGAGTGAAATGAGCAGGACAAGGAGATCATTGTATAATATGATGATCAATTCTGATGGATGGGCTCTCTTCAACAATAAGGTGATTCAGGCCAATTCTAATGGATTTGTGATGGAGAGAGAGAGCCATTTTCACACAGAGAATTGTGGGAGCTGAGTGTGGAATACAACATAGCATTTTTATTCTTTCTGTTATTGTTTGCTTGCATTTTTGTTTTCCTTCTCAGGTTTTTTTTTTCTTTCTTTCTAGATCCAATTTTTCTTGTTCAACAAGATAACTGTATAAATATGTATACATATATTGTATTTAACATATACTTTAACATATTTAATGTGTATTGGATTACCTGCCATCTAGGGGAGGGGGTGGAGGGAAGGAGGGAAAAGTTGGAACAGAAGGTTTTGCAAGGGTCACCAAGAGAACATTGTTGTATAAAGCTACAGCAGTATTGTTTTAAGAATGACTTTGAATGAATGTCATTTTGACTTAAATATCCAGATTAACTCTGGAGAAAGAACTGATAAATGAAGGAATATGGAGAAAAATTATCATGTGTGTATATGTGTGTGTGTTTGTGTGTGTACACATATCTATGTGTGTCTCATGCTAGTCATCTCTAGGGCAGGGGGCAGGAGAGGGAAGAAAAAAATATGAAAATTTGTATGATAACTTTATGAATAAAGGAGTAGTAAGTTATACATAATAGATTTGCAGTTTCATGTGCAATCATATTTTTATTATACTGTATTACAGAAATACCTATTTTATTCCATTAATGAATTAAAAATAAATTGACTAATTCTTGGTCAGCTCATACACCTGAGCTGTACTTTAAAACTTGATTTTCCCAAAGGAATGCAAAAACATAGAGAAACAGAGGGGAAAAGAACTGTGGGTGGGGAGGGTCCTGGACTTGATTTCTTAGAGTGAAGCTTGTATAATGATATACTCTTATCCACATACTATTCAGGAACCATGTATCCCTAGATGTAGTCACAGAAGCAGTAGTGGAGAAATGAGGAATTCCTGTGTCAGGGTTAGCTACAGTTCTTTACAGTTGCAGAAGTGGTGGGGAGACAGAGAAAGCCTGAAAAAAAGTAGATAAAGAGGGAGGCAGAGATGAGGAACAATTAGAGAACATCAGCCAATAGTCATTTATTAAGTGTTTATTGTGAACCAGGTACTAGACTAAATGCTGGGAATAAAAAGAAGATAAATTTCTTGAGGAATTCAGGCTAATAGGGGAGAAGACACACTAACACTAATGTACAAGCAAACTATATACAGGAGGAATAGGAAATAACCAATTACAGGGAGAAAATTTCATGGGTAGGTGAGGTCCATCTGTGGCAAGAGCTGTTGTCATATCCTACTAAGGGAGATAGACTTCTTTATAGCCTCTTCTCCAAAATAAGTTTTAATTCCTGTTGGGAGGAAAAGCTGGGGCCAGCTCTCTTTGGGGGGGGGGGGGCGCTGTACTGGAGTAAAATTATATCTGTTTTCTTAAATACTATTAGTCCAGGGAATATGATTTGGCTCAATTTAACTTCTGGTCATTTTGTTATTATTATTGGGGTGGGAAGGAATGGGGACCCTAAGCTTTATATCCAAGCCCATGACCTCTTTCCCATGAAATGCCTGTTTCACAATGAACAAACATAACAAATAACAAAGAAAAGAGTTTTAACCAAATCAGTACCAAAACATCAGTCAGGGAAGTTATACACAGGAGGGTATACAGAGTGAATACAGAGTGAAGGGGTTCTACTGTTGGAAGTGAAAGAACAGATCAGGAGAGAGAGTTCTATATCTCACCCAAGGGGAAACTCTCCACTGTAGATATGTGGGAATAGGAGAGACTGCCAGCTCCTCCCGGGTTTTCCCAGTCTTTACCCTCAGCAATCTGAGGAGGAGTTGCCCTCCATCTTTTTTCTCAAAGCTGGAAGCCAAAAGACCTGAGTAGGGACATGAGTCAATTAGAGAGAAGCTTTAAGATTGAATCTGGTTCACATTAACTCAGAACTTTGGTTTTAGGCCACAGGTTACCATAAGTTTTGTGGAAACTTGAACTTGAAACAGTTGGGGAGACCAGGAAAAAGAAGTCAAATAGTTCTGAATCTAGAAAGCTTTTCAATTTAAGAAACATTTTCCTCTAAGAGTAAAGCCAACACAGTTGGTAGAAACAATGAAAAAACTTAAATCCTCTTTGATTCTACAGGGATAATGCCTCCTAGCCTCTAAGCCTATATGAATACTCCATAAATTTTGTTGACTGCCTCTAGGGAAAAACAATGCCATAATATGTTCAGTGTTCTTGATCATAACATTTTTATTCCTAACATCTATTATGAACACAAATATTGGAGGAACTATGTTATATATTGGTCATGAGTAAGAATGAAAGAATTTTTCATATAGCCGACTTGCAAAGAAGTAAAGTGGAAATTGATATTTGCTTGGTGGAAATAAAATTTTACTGTTCTTTAAGCTGAATTCATTAACTTAGAATCAAAAAAGAATATAGGGAAAGTCAAATAGTGTTTAATTAGAGAAAACAGGATTGCAGCCATCTTTTATTTGCTAAAGTGACAGGTCATTGAAAAAAGCACAAGGTACATTCAAGAAAACTAAGTGAAATATTCATTGTGAAAAAATGAAAAAGAGAAGATAAATGAACTGTCTTGATTTTTAAAGAACAAAGGACTAAGTTATTCTGACTATATTATTATCAGAAGACTGAATTTCAAGTTTCTTTCATTGTTACATTCTATAGAGCTTAAATCAGAAGGGAGTTCATATGGTATGAGACATAAAGTCTCTTTATTTTTCTCCTAGATTTTTAAAAATTTTTATATTTTGGAACTGGTGGCTGAGAAGTATAAATTTTAAAGTAGATAAGTATATATGATTTATGGGAAGAGAGAGAAGCAAGAGAAGGAGATCTTGCACCCTTTTTAATGTATTTAACCATGAAAGCCTTGGTTGTACACTGAATATATAATCTATGTAGGTGCATAATATTGAAGAATCTTTCACAGTAGTTTGTCATAGCCATTGGATTACCTAGGTAAGAATTCTCTCCTTTCTGTCATTGCAAGTAATCATAAAGAATGGATATTTTGAATTGGACATTCTTATGACAGCAGTTTTATTTGATTACATTCTAAGTGTTCAGAAAACCAATTGCAAAAACAATTTCAAAAAATACAACTGTCACATTTATCTAGTGAAATTGGGATAAATATGTTTTGTTTTTTACTTGTCATCTGCCTTCTTTTATCAATCTCTTTCCCTTCATCTGCTTTCCTTCCTTTCTTCCCTCCCCCTCCCTCCTCATCTCAGGAATGAGTTAAATAGTAAACTCTGTGTGTGTGTGTGTGTGTATGTGTGTGTGTGTGTGTGTAAGAGAGAGACAGAGACAGAGAGAGAGACAGAGAGACAGAGACAGAGAGAGAGACAGAAAGAGAGACACAGAGACAGAGAGAGAGACAGAGACAGAGACAGAGACAGAGAGAGAGAGAGAGAGAGAGAGACAGAGAGACAGAGAGAGACAGAGACAGAGAGAGACAGAGAGAGAGAGAGGGAGAGAGGGAG
The DNA here is from genome assembly GCF_048593235.1 of Sminthopsis crassicaudata. Classification (NCBI taxonomy): domain Eukaryota; kingdom Metazoa; phylum Chordata; class Mammalia; order Dasyuromorphia; family Dasyuridae; genus Sminthopsis; species Sminthopsis crassicaudata. The sequence goes on along the minus strand of NC_133619.1, from coordinate 274,676,597 downwards.
AGAGAGAGAAAAAGAGAGAGACAGAGAGAGAGAGAGAGAGAGAGAGAGAGAGAGAGAGAGAGAGAGAGAGAGAGAGGGGAGAGAGAGACAGAGAGAGAGAGACAGAGACAGAGACAGAGACAGAGAGAAAGAGAGAGATAGAGAGAGAAAGAGAGAGAGAGAGAGAGAGAGAGAGAGAGAGAGAGAGAGAGAGAGACAAGAAGGGTATAGCACCCTCCAAAATATATAAAGAAATGAGGGGGAAGGGAGTAGGATATAGTGGAGTATAGAAAGGTATGTAGATTTTTTTTTTTTTTTTTATTCAGAATTTTTTTTCACAGTATATATATGCATGAGTAATTTTTTAAATAATATTATCCCTTGTATTCATTTTTCCAAATTATCCCCCCCCTCCATTCCCTCCCCCCGATGACAGGCAATCCCATACATTTTACATGTGTTACAATATAACCTAGATACAATATATGTGTGTAAATACCATTTTCTTGTTGCACATTAAGTATTAGATTCCGAAGGTGTAAGTAACCTGGGTAGATAGACAGTAGTGCTAACAATTTACATTCGCTTCCCAGTGTTCCTTCTCTGGGTGTAGTTGTTTCTGTCCATCATTGATCAACTGGAAGTGAGTTGGATCTTCTTTATGTTGAAGATTTCCACTTCCATCAGAATACATCTTCATACAGTATTGTTGTTGAAGTGTACAGTGATCTTCTGGTTCTGCTCATTTCACTCAGCAACAGTTGATGTAAGTCTCTCCAAGCCTCTCTGTATTCCTCCTGCTGGTCATTTCTTACAGAGCAATAATATTCCATAACATTCATATACCATAATTTACCCAACCATTCTCCAACTGATGGACATCCATTCATCTTCCAGTTTCTGGCCACTACAAAAAGAGCTGCCACAAACATTTTGGCACATATATGTCTCTTTCCGCTCTTTAGTATTTCTTTGGGATATAAGCCCAGTAGTAGTACGGCTGGGTCAAAGGGTATGCACAGTTTGATAACTTTTTGGGCATAGTTCCAAATTGCTCTCCAGAATGGCTGGATTCTTTCACAACTCCACCAACAATGCATCAGTATCCCAGTTTTCCCACATCCCCTCCAACATTCATCGTTATTTGTTCCTGTCATCTTAGCCAATCTGACAGGTGTGCAGTGGTATCTCAGAGTTGTCTTAATTTGCATTTCTCTGATCAGTAGTGATTTGGAACACTCTTTCATATGAGTGGATATAATTTCAATTTCATCATCTGAAAATTGTCTGTTCATATCCTTTGACCATTTATCAATTGGAGAATGGTTTGATTTCTTATAAATTAGGGTCAGTTCTCTATATATTTTGGAAATGAGAGAAAGGTATGTAGATTTATGGCAGAAGGACAAGATATGCAGATTAATGAAAACGGATAAGGGAGGAGGGGAAAAGGAGCATAAGGTAGACTACAGAAGAGTATTTACATTAATGAGAGTTAATGGAAATGTGATAGAGAGGGAAAAGATGGGGTAGAAGATAAGAGAGGGAGCCTTGTGTGTGGGGAAGTTAACAAAGCAAGGCACATTGAAAAATAGAACTAAAGTAGGAGAGTTAGTAAGGATAGGAAATAAGAGATATATACAAACACAACAGCAAGTATCAGGGGTAGAATTATTAGAAAAAAAGTAAGACTAATAATCATTGATCTCAAAAATCAAAATTTGAATTTGACTTTGAATTTTTAAACATTCAATCAAAAGAAAAATCTACATTAAAGATCAACCATATTAATATTGTTTTAAATGCATGTCTACATATGTGTGTATGTATACACATATATATACATATATATGTGTATATATATATACAAAAAGTGTATTATGTATATAGATATATGTATCTGTGGTTATGTGTATGTGTGTGTACACACAGACACACACGCATATCCATGCTTAACTTTAACCTGCTTGGGGAGGTAGGAATATGAAAAGGGGGGAAAAAAAAGAATAAAGTAAAAAAGTGCATAGCAAAGAACAAAAGAATAACCTATAAGGAAGCAAAGAAAAGATGGACAGTCATGAATATAATGTTTCTATTATTATATATGCTTTCTTGAAATGGAAATTTATTGTTATGTATTTTGCTATTTTGTTGGGCACCTTACAATATTTTGTTTTGTTTTTCCTTTTTTGTTTTTTCTTATTTTGTATTTAGTTTTAAATAAATACTTAAAAAAAAAAAAGAGTAAATGCAAAGGGGTAAAGAATAAATGACCATATTCATAGGATGCATATTTATTCCTAGTGAGGAGCTATAAAACTTGAAGTTGGAAATAACATAGCTGCTGTATAATGTATAAAATTTTTGGACATGTTAGTTTATGAAGGGTTAAGTTGGGAGTATTTACTCCTCTTTCAAGCCATTTATGCATCTGTCTTTGAGATCAATAAGTTTTGTTTGTATGAAGAGCATGTTTTTAAAAAATATTATTGCTTTTTACTACTCTTCTTCCAGATGTACTTCATTTCTTTATACTAGTTTTTCCAATCAGTTGTTCTCTCTTGTGTTTTTTTGGTGAGAATTCAAATTTTCTATTCTGCCAATTATTTCTGCATGTATCAAAATATTTTTGTTTAGCCCATATACCCCATTTCCCAGAGTTAAGGCCTAGCAAACAGTCATGCTTTGAGTCATAATAATAATTTTTTGCACTCTGGATGGCATCACTTTCTGGCAAAGTGTTTTACTTGGACCGGTACCAGTTGTTCACTGAGAATTTAGCTCCCCGTATTTCCCAGGGCTACCCATCACATATTCACAATCTCTGTTCCTTGTCATTGACAGGTACTGCACTCCTGTTTCCATCACAGAACTCTTTTTCTTTGTCTATTGGAGGGGTGCATGATCCTCAAGATTTTAGACAACACCATTCCCACAGGCCCTATAGGAATGGTAACTCAAGATCTGAAAATATTTCATAATTCAGCCCACTTATAATATATAAAATCTAACTTTGACTTAGCTGTTTAGCCCTCCTTCTTAGGAGGGGGGATTTCCATTTGCAAACCTTATTTTCCTCACTCTAAAATTAAACTTCTGTTTGTATCATGAGTCTCCTGTCTCTGACCCTCTTTGTGCAGCTCCAACCACTCTCAGATTAGAAGCTGGTTCTGGTCCAGTTGGCAGCATGTGTGCCATAAATTCTGCTCTCACAATTCTCATTTCTTTTCTAAGTAACTTTGAAGCAGTGGCTGTGGTTCCATGTTCTCTTCAAAGTTCACAAGATCCTCTGCCCCATCATAGATATTGAATAATTTTCCTTTATTTTGTTACATATATATATATGTTAATATGTATAAACATACCTATATGCATATATATTGCATCTATGAATGTTTGTATATGAATGAACTCATGTGTATATATATATATATATACATATATATATGTATGTATGTGTGTGTATAAACACAATATTCATAGATGCCTGAGTTCATTTTCTAGATCTAGAAGCCATATTTACTTCTGCTATTAATGTCTTGCCTATTGGTTTTTCTCCTTATACTTAAGGTCTTTCTCCTAAATTTTTTCTTAATTTCAGTCTTTTCCCTTCTTTTTCCATATTGCTCACTTTTTGATTCCTCCCCCCCTCTAATGCTGTTTTTCCTAGGAGCTGGATCTCAGTCTCAATCTCTTCTCACACTGGACACTTTATGTATAAGTCACTTACCTCAAGTAACTTATGGGGGGACAGAATTACCTCTAGTTAGTTATTGGGCATTTCCTCCCACACTTATAATCCTCTCTATTCCCACTTCATTTCCTCTATTCCTCATTATTCTGGCCCCACTATCACATCGTTGCCACACTAGTGCTGTTGTGACTTAAGACAAATTTCTAATGCTTGGAGATTGGATCTCTGAGGCACTAGGATGAAGAAGAAGTGAAGAAATGCACACTATTACAAGTTTGAACACATCTTGTCCCTTTCCCTTTGTTACTCCTCTCTCACAGAGCAAGAAAACACTGGGAAATTCTGTTGCAAGCCCATGGATTGGCTTGTGCAACTCGGCTGCCAGGAACCCAGTGGGTATTGGGGGACCAGAGCAGAGTATTAATGCATGAGAGGTAGGCCTTAATTCCTGAAGCTTTTACCTTCTTTTGAATTCTTTGTATCCTAAACCAAAGAGATACATGAAATTACTTTATCTCTGATGTTTCTATCTTATAGAAGTTTGAGAGGTCTAGAGGATCAGAGAAATTATCTAATCCTCTATTTTGTTGCTCTTGTGGCCAGAAGGAGTAAGCAAGATGATATATAGAAAGGAATGAAGGAAAGAAGGAAAGAAAAAAAGGAGGAAGGAAAGGAAAGGAAAGAAAGGAAAGAAGGAAGGAAGGAAGGAAAAAACACATATATGTATAGGGAGAGATAAAAGTATTGTAAAAACAAGATATTTATAAAATTATTTTTTAAAATTTCTAATCGAACTAATAATAGATTAGTATATTTAAAAATTTTTCTAATTGTACCAACAACCAAGATAAGTACTACAAGACCAAAAAGAAACTATAAAATTCTACTAATTTTCAGAAATGACCAACAACTTAGAATAGCAACTGATAGCATCTGCTAGAGGGTAAGGAGAACTTAAAAAAACCCAAAAAACAAAAAGCACAAAATCATATAAAGAACAATGCAAGATGATGAAAAAATAACCTGATTGGAAGAAATGACTGACACCATATGAGTGCTGCTGGGTAGGTGGGTGGCAAAGTGAATAAAGCTCTGGGCTTGGGATCATGAAGACTGGAATTCAAATTTGAACTCAGAGACTCATCAGGTGACCCTGAGCAGACTTATCCTCTGCCTCAGTTTCCTCAGTGGTAAAATAGGGATCATAATAACACCTACCTCCCAGATTTTTTTATAAGATTCAAAGAGATCATATTTGTCATGTGGTTGGCACATAGCAGTTAATTAATAAATGCTAGTTTCCTTTCTCCCAGGAGGCATGAAATTCAGAGAAAGCAATACTTCACAGACAGCGGGACTACAGTTACTGTGGAGGATTAACTTCTGTGTATCCCATGCCAGACACCTACCAAGGCTATACTATATAAGTCATTAAGACTGTGTATGGAACTATTTATTTTCTGTGTTTTAATATTAGCCCTATCTATTTTTCTTGCAAATACAGACTTGTGAATTTGAGACATGTGAACCTGCATGCTTACAAGGAGAGTTGGTGACAGCAAATTTGCAGAATTGCGACTGCAATTCCCAAGAATTACTTTGTTCCCAAATGAATTTTGTGAGCATAATAAGCCAGAGAAGTCAGAAGTTAGGGAACAAATGTACAATGACTATTTTTGTTAGGATGGAGTCTTTGACCCAAGTCTATCAAAAACAATGCTATAAATTGTCATATTCAAATATAGAAAAAAATCAAAAATTGGAAAATAAAGTGTAGCTTATATAGGCAATATGCTCAGTACTTAGGGAAAACAACTTAGACATTGTTAGATCAAGATCTGAAAAGAAATATCTTAGGGTTTTGTTTTTTTGTGTGTTTTGTTTTGCTTTTTTGTGAGTCAGTGAAAGTTAAGTGACTTGCCCAGGATCATGTAACTAGCCAGTGTCAAGTATCTGAGGCTACATTTGAATGCAAGTTCTCCTGTCTCCATCATGAATTTTAATTTAATGTTCCCAATCAACTTTAAACGGAGAGCAAATAGCTTAAAATTTTGAAAAATTTTCCCCATCTGAGAATTACTTAGTTTGTTGTTAGTTCCTGATTAATATGATTTCCAGGTACCTAAAATATATGAATTATTTATTGTACAGATGGTAATCTTATACTATTCCACATTTCAAAATGTTATATTCCTTCTGCTACATGCACACTCACTCACTCATTTTAAAATTTTAATTTTCTTTTTCCCTAAAGAGCTACTAGACTGTAATAGCCTAACAGCCCACAGCATTCGTAGACACAAATAATCCAGGTTAAAAGATTTATTTCCTTCGTTTTCTTTGTTCAGCATTTGGAAGCATCCTATTTTAGGAGTGATAGAATGGTTGTTGGTGGTTGCCTTCTGTTGGAGAAGAGGAGAAGAGGTATTAAGTAAAAGGGTCTTAGTGTTCCTATTTTAAAATTTGCTGGTCACAACACACACACACATACACACAAAGACGTATGTACATACATACACAAATGTACATATATTCATACACAGACACACTTTTTTTTTCCTTAGATAAATGCTTGTAATCTTTATAGTCCAAAACAGAATAATGTAAAACTCATTAGGTGGTTGGAACTTGAAACAAAAAAATGGGAAAAACAATTATCTCAAATGCCTCACTTCTTCCCCCATCAATATTTTTATTAGTTGTAGTGCAGAGCTTCAATCAAAAGTATCCTATTGATTTTAGCTATTATTTTGGCTGTAGAATTACACTAGTTTTTGCCTTTGTTAGGAGGGGGAAAATATGGTTAAGACAGTAACATAGTGTAATGGAAATAGTACAGGTTTGGGGTCAGAGGTGTGAATTAAAATCCTGTGACCCTGGATAAATCACTGCTAGTTACACTAAATATCTATAGAGTTCAGTTTTCATATCTACAAAATAAAGCAAGTAAGACAAGCTAGCAGGTAAAAATAAAGTAGAAGAGTTAGCAGAGTTAGAAACATATGTGTGTTTTTGAAACATATATATATATATGTGTGTGTGTTTATGTATATATGTATATTGTGTGTATATAAACATATATATACATACACATATACACATTGGCATGTAATTTACTCAGTTCCAGCAGTTAGATAAAATTTGACCAAATTTGCTGCATAAATGAATTGGAGCCTGGGCCTTTGATCTTTCATTGCTTTTTTTCATTTGTGTTTGATTTTCCCCCCTATAGTCATAGGTAAACAAGCAGAAATCAGGAAAGATGGTTAGCTGTAGAGAGTGCCTGAATTCCTAATTCAGTACCAAAATTGTCCTTTGAAATGAGCCCCCCATAGCTATTGTAGTGGTAGTGGAGGAGAAGACCTAGTTTGCCATTTTCCTGGAGAGAAGATCTTCAAGATTGCCTCTAAGACTGGTCACATTCACCTCAGGGTTGTCATTTAGTCATCTATACATAGGAAAGAAATAAAAAAAGAAATGACAGTCAGCCTCCAAATCATATATGGGCTTTAGGGGCAATGTATTTTCAATCCACTTTTGTTGGGATCAAGGAAAAGTACCAACCTTCCTTCCTTTGTCTTTATGGAGAGTTTCAAAGATACCTGTTTTACTCAGCTGATGGGAAAAGAAAAAGGCAAAAGGCAGACATTGTATCTTTAAAGTCTATTGAGCCAATACTTTTTAACTTAGAGTCCAATCATGGGATTGCTTCATCATCTTAAAACTCTTAGATTTTTCAGTTCTGAGTTGTTTCCCAAGGAGTAGGAAGACTCAGCACTCCATTAGGTATACACCATACCAACTCTTGCAGCAATATCTCTCTAACTTATCTCTATAGGTCTATCTATCCATATTTTTAAAATAACCTCACAGAGAGAAAAATTAGAGAATGGGAAGAGAGACCAGCATAGAACTCTGAGTTCCTATGGACATCAATGTGAAGTTGATACAGGATGGAAGTAGGGTATAGGTGAAGAATGTGATAGATTTGGTGGGGAAGAGTGAAGGAGAGTGAGTGAAAAGTGCTGTGAACATCTCCCTGTGGCAGAGAGTGATGAGGTATGAGCTTCCAGGGATTTTTCTGCCCATTGCTGTGGGAGAAGGAGAGGTGATGTAGAAAAATATAAGCTTGTACTGGGGACATTGATATCTACTTCCTTTGGTGTTTGTCACTGTCTGAATTTAAATATTGTCATAAGCAGGTGTTAGAGAGTGTCTTTGCATGAGGTATACATGGATACAAGAGGAGCCAATTGTGCAAAAAAGAAAGCCATACGTTTTGATTAAGTGATGATGGGTCTTGATAATAATGGCAGGAATTTGGAATACTACTTGTCTCTCTCCCAAAGCAACACCGTCTGTACAAGTAGGATGGCATCTAGCAATGATCTCCATCTTCTCTGACTAGTCAATACATATTTTCAGTTTTGTCTCTGCTTCTTTAATACTTGGCAAATCTGAGAGGTTTTCCTCTATCATAAAATTTACTATCACAATTCCGCCAAAGAAGCCACAGAGAGGAGGGTTATCAGTTTCTGCAAATAGGAACTTACCAGTTTTCTTACTATAAGTTTCCCCTCTTTATCTTAAAGATCATTATTTTTTAAAAATAATACTCAGCCTTTAGCTTTCTTTGTCTTACACAAAGTCACCAGCTTCTTTTCAGCTATGTTTGTCCCCAAACTCTGTCTGGATGGAGCATTGTTTGGCATCTATTTTCTTTATTTATCCTCTTTATTCATTTTTACCCAACATACCCCTAGTCCCATCCCCTGTGACACTATAGATATTTGGCTATTCTGGTATTAAAACTATTCATAAAATTAATGTGCTAAATTAGTTCCTGTAAAACTATTAATATAATTATCAACTTGTCATAAAAGAAACAAGTATTTTCCATGTTGTTTATACAAGTCCTAATGCATTTTTACCTCATGGATCATGAGAATTTGTTTTAATAGCCAATTGGATAACTCCTAACAATGTGGGGAAAAGTTAGGACATTTGCTGACCTTTGTAAAACAGTTGTGATGGGGCTCAGATCATGCCCAGATCACCTTCAGAACATCTTGCATTCTCTATTTTCCTATCATGTGGATAGAAATAATTCTCCCTTTTGCTGGGTATATAGTCAGAAGATACAGTGCCTTTAAAAACTGTCAGACTTGGACAGTTGTCCAGAGGATGAAGATCACAGTGCATTTAGAGCATGGGAGATATGAACTGAACTGGTGGGGAAAGACTACTGTTCTTTTTTATATATTGGCTCTGAGACATGGACCTGGGGTTTTGGTTTTTGTTCTGTGTCATTTGTCCTCAGTTTCAGGTGTCAGCAGCACCTAGGAGTTTGAGCTATAGTGAATTTGGATCCAGGATTTTAAGCAAGGTACCAAAGCCAGCCACGTTACCAATGAAGTCCTGAGAAGACAGGGTGCCTAAGACTTGAGCCCAAGATGGGTTTTGGAATTGGAACTTGGAACTGTGCTGAGTAGGAAGTGAGCTAAACAATAAACTTAATCTCCTCCTCCCCAGAAATTAAGGATATAGGGAAAAAAAGGAGAATTATGTCTACCTCATTTTGTAAAGTATATATCTGTTATCATATTTTACGAAGCAAATATTGCTTTGTAAAAGCTAATCTAATTTTTAGTGATTAACTGGAACAGTTTAGGAAAACCTGCCCTACACTTGAGGGAACATCATAGGTGAGAGGATAGAGACATTAGCAGAGAGCCTGGAAACCCTTCCGTCTCCCTTAAAGGTACAGAGAACCACAGGGCAGGGGGAAAATGTAATATATCTGGCCTAACATGGAGGCTAACATAATCAAATGATAACCTAAAAAACTCAAAACCACAAAATCTCAGAACACTGAGAAAAGATTTAGTTTAAAAAAATTAATCTCCAGGATATAATAAGGATAATAACAAAAGGAAAAAAAAATAACAATACCTTAGTTTTGAATAGAAAACATCCATGTGAAAATTCCACATTTCAGTTAAATAAGTTCATAGCTCCAAAAACAGTGAATTAGTTTCAAGACCCTACCAGTAATATTTTCCCATATTTTAGCATCTTTACTAACTTGATATGCATGAGTTAGTTATTCAGCATCATTTAAATTTATATTTCTTTAATTATTAGTAATTTGGAGAGTATTCAGAAATCTTACTTTAAAATACATAGTGTCCTATGCAATAATAAACACTTGGCATCCCTTTTCAAATGTAAATAAGCAAAGTGTTGAACATTTTATAACTTCCTTAATTTATTTGTAGGGTTTGTATATATCAACAACAAATATATAATAGGTTTATATTTAGTTATATCATTATTTAAAATGACCTATCTTGTTCATTTCTCCCTCAATCCCACAGGAAGTATGTTAAGATGTAAAGAGTCTAATTTTTTTTGTCATGTTATTTGATTCTTGCCATGTCTGATGCTTCCTTACTCCACTCAATGAAAGTATTCATGGTATATAGGGCTCAGGTTTCTATATTCTAGAAGTCCATGACTGCTTTCTTTCTTTTTTTTTTTTTTTTTTTTTTTTTTTCTTAATTTCTAAACTATGTTTTCCAAAATGTTTTTTGCACTACCATTTTCTCTGCATTGCAACCTAGGCACTGAAGTTATGGATTATTAAAGTATTTCCTTGAAGAACTTACCAGCCCATAGGGGTTATGGGTACTACTCTATACTTTGTTCCATATCCATTCATGAATTTCTGCTTAGTTTAGTCCTGGGAATCCTCTCTTCTAATTGAGAGAAAACTCTCATTCTTTGGTTCATTAAACCCCAATCTGAATCTCTGAGGATGATATGTGTGTATAAATACAATACAAACATATGTGTCTGTGTGAGTGTACAGACACACATCCATCATTATGGGTCAATAATCTAAGATTTCCTCCATACTAGGGGTGATTAAATAAAAAGGTATTCCAAGTACAACAGGAATCATGCACGGGTGGATATCTGTGCCTGGGAAAAGTTTTGGTAATAACCTTGACAAGGCCTAGATAAGATCCTCCTGACTTTATTTCCTTTCCCTCCTGAAAAGGAAAATTTCCATCTGGTTAATACTGAAACCTTGCTCTGTGACTACATGATTGGCTGTCAAACATGACTCATGCCTGGATTCAAACAGAGCTAAGGATGGTTTTCCCCCTGTTATGATATCTTTGCCCCTCTTTTCTCTTGTATAAAAAATTTCTATAATTAAGATATTTTGTTAGTACAATACTAAATTTATTAAATAATATTTTGATATTGGAACATCTCAGAGTTACTATGACAGGATGAAAATATGAACATCTTACAATTTTAAACTGTATTTGTGGTCAATCAAGATGTTTTGTAAGTACAATACTAATTATAAAATGTTCATATTTTCATCCTATTATAGTAACAGATGGACAGACAGAGGACACTCCAGGCTCCCCCTCTCCAGAGAAGTAAATCTCTGGTGGTGTCTAGTCCATTTTCATTGGGACTGAATAATCCCCATGGCCTGATTTTGTGTCTAATCCCACTTCTGATACCAATTTATGTCAACTGAATCAAACTAGCCTCTAATCTGTAGGTGGCCAGAGCCAAACAAAGTATCCTAGAGTCAGGAATCAAACAGAAGTTTAATTTCAAAATGAGGAAACAGCTTGCAAGCAAGGAAGCAGACTGCACACATGTGGAGGGGACCTGCCCCTGGTGGGGGTACCTGCTTTAGTGCTGCTACCCTTAATACCTTTGTCAATAACTAGTGAGCTGTAGCCCTGACAATGGGGTGTTACAGCAACAGTGAGATAAGTTTGGTTCATAGCAGGGCTCCATGAGTAGAACAAGGGTATTTATCTAAGTGTGTCTGGTGCTCCTTGAACTCAGAGAACACCTGGTGCTTATCAAAAACAATATAGTAATTATGTGATATTGTCAGAGGGTGAATGGCTCTCCTAATATCTTGACAACAGCCATGGCTCCACTTTGGTGAGAGATTGATGCTACTCAAACTTTACCAGAATATAAAGCAGTTTAGGAGACTACTACTGTTACTAATTACAGTTTCCATTTCACCTTGGCTCTCCATTTCACACTGCTTCTTCAGTCAGCCTTGTAACCAAATGCTTTTTTCACTAGCTCTAGATAAGGAAACACAACATGAAAAGGGTAGCTCGGGGTCCAAGTATAAGCTTACCTGGATAACCCCATGTTCCTCCATGGGTACTAGCTGTGGCTTGGGAGCATGAATATCACCCTCCCAAACCTCTTCATTGTGGTCTAGAGACACGTATCACATGGAATAGTCCCTGACAAGGGAACACTCGCTGGGAACTCTTAATTGATTCATTGCAAATATCTATCCCAACTTCACCTACACGCCCAATCATAGGGAGAGAAGTGTTGTGGAAAGTGATAAATAAGAAATCACTTAGGTTTTCATACATTCTAACAAGTCCTAATTCAGGTTTTCAGCCAACCAGGTTATCTTTCTTCCCCAACACGCTCAAACAGTGATTCACTCTTCTTGGAACTCTTGGAAATTTCCAGGGAAGCTCTGGGTGCACACACCCTGAAATGGCCTTATTTGTTTCTTTAGCCTCTTCATAAGTTGATTTAATTTTGAGGGGCTTGTCAATTTTTAAACAAAATTCCCACAGTGCTTGGCACAAAATAGGTAGCATATAAATGTTATATTATCATCATTCTTTGCAAAAGATGATAGAACGTACTGGTACGTTGGTTTTTGTTTTATGTTGTTGTTTTGTTTTGTTTTTTGGTAAATGCTTATTATGAGCTCTGAAATATGAGATGACCTACTTTCCCTTGTAATGATATTTCTTGTTGCCTTAGCATGCAACAAACCAATTCCACAAACTTTTTTTTTTCTTCTCTAAGGAAAACCTGTGAGTCATCCTTCCATTTAACTGCAACTGCTTTTTGTATTCTTTTATTTATGTCAAAATGAATATGATTCAGTTTTTCTAACAGCATGTCCATATATTATTGGTCACTGGACAAAAATTTCATTTAGAGTACCAACAACTCAATTAATGCTGATAGATAATTTTTAAATGGTGATTCTTAATATTTTCTACCTTCTTGTCAACTATTCTGCCACTATCATCACAGAAGTAGAAAATCACACAGAACTGAAAAGTTTTGTATTTTTTTTTTGTTTTGTTTCATATGTTATTATGGTTAAATAACATCATTAAGCATATTTAACATGTATTGGTCGACCTGCCATCTGGTGGGGGGGAAGGAGGGGAAAAATTGGAACAAAAGGTTTGGCAATTGTCAATGCTGTAAATCTGACAAATAAAAACTATTTTAAAAAAAAAATAATACCTAATTATAAGGCATTTAATCACTTAGCTACTATTTGTTGCTCCTTGTTAGAGCCAACAACAAATAGGGGCTAAGCAGTGTAATGGATATGAGAACTATAAGAAATGTTTATCAGAAAATTAATAATTAAGATGTTGAAAGGAGGGGAAAAACTCGTCACAGAAGGGAGTACAAGGGATAATGTAAAAAAAAATTACCTATGCATATGTACTGCCAAAGAAAATGTTATAATTATAAAAATTAATTAAAAAATGCTTAATAAAAAAATTAAGATGTTAAGTTCCCTCTCCTCTGTAAATCTGATTTTTTTCTAACAAAAAAATAAATAAATAAACATAAAATTAAAAAAAAAAAATAACATCATTAAGGAGCCCACATACTGATGATTAGTCTCTCTGAATATAGGCAGACTGCTCTTTGGATGGCAATCCAAATATTAATGTTAATAGTGCTGTGGAAGCATTCTAATTATTCTGTCCATCCCTAAACCTTTAAATTGTTCCTTATTTGGGAATAATATTAAGTAATAATATTAATTCAGTCTAAAGTTGTTTTGCTTTCATCTGGATTAAATAAACCACTGCAATAGTTAATCAGTCTTAGTCTGAAATCCTTTTAACATCCTTATTCAAAGATTTACTCAATTTCTAAAAGTGAAATTGTCAAAAGTTCAAGAAGTAACTCTCTTCTGTCTGGTTATAGAATTAAGATGATGATGGAATAAGCCAGAAGGCTCTTTGATTAAATCAAATAAGAGCAGTATCCTTTACTTAATTGAATGGTGTTAGGAAGATGATTCTTTAGAGTGCACCAAAATTACTATTGTTCAGTTAAAGTCACAAAAAAAGCTGTAATCTTTTGAACATATAAATGATAAATTCTCTGTGGCATAAAATAACTCTCCACTTTTTGGATTTCTCCCTCCCTAGGTTACTGGGCTTAGAATTTAATATATTTGTTTCTGATAGAGCAACCAAACAAGCCAAATGCTGAGTTTTTCTTTAATAATTAATGGTACTATGACTTAGATTCCAATACTTCAGGATCTCTGCTCTGAAAAATTTCATGATCAACTAAATAAAAGGTGGTAGTGTTTAATTATTTTCCGTTGTGTTCATATCTCCGTGGCCCCATTTGGCATTTTCTTGTCAAAAGATTTGCCATTTCCTTTTTCAGCTCACTTTATAGATGAGGAAGACGGGGTTAAGTGATTTGCCCAGGATCACACAGATAGTAAGGCCAAATTTGAACTCAGGAAGAGAAGTCTTTTCTGACTCCAGCTCCAGGACACTATCCGTTGTACTACCAAAATGTCCTTCAGATAAGAGAAGGGATCTCATTAAAAGAATCAAAATAGGGAGGATTCAGGGAAGATAATAGAATATGTCAGAAACTTAACTTCAGAATATTTGAAATTTTTTTCTTATATAATTTTCTCTTTGATGAAATTTAGCAATACTATTTTTATGCGTTTTCCTTGTAGGTCAGTATTTCCAGATTTCCCCTCCTCCCAAACAAAACAAAATTGCACCTCAGGGCAAACATAGACTGGTGAAAAACAATTAAAACAGTGCAGAACAGGAGTCCTCCTAGGATATCCTAAGAAGACCTGAAGAAACACCCCAGCACCATGCTTTAAACAGTGGGAAGTGCAAAAATCTCCTAGCCAACTCCACAGAAATAAGCTGGGAACCACAGGGCTATCTGGGATATGAGGTAGCCTCAGCCCAAACCACAAAACTTTCACTTCCTAGACAGAGTGAGGAGTCAGGGATCTGAGTCCAGGAAGACAGAGGGAACTTCTGCTGAGAAGGAACATCAGACCCAGCTGTGCTGCAGAGACGCTGCCCTTGGCCAGAAGGACCTGGTACACCTAGTGAGTGCAGAAGCATTGGGGCAGGGAAGCTGCTGGCTGCAGGCACTTGCAGGAAGGTAGAGTTCTTGATTTGGGGTTCCCGGTCAAAGGAAAAAGCTAAAGTGAAACTAGAGGTACCATCCCTCTTATCCCAGGATTAGAGATGCTTAACCTCATAGTTCTCATTTTAAAAAATAAAGAAGAACCCAGTCATAAAAACTTACTGTAGGAATAAGGAAGACCAAGGTTCATCTTCAGAAAATGACATTGAAGTAAAAAAAAAAAAAAAAAAAGCTGCTTCTACTCCAAGAGTAACATTAAATGGCTGCTTATCCAGAAAGAATTTATAGAACTCAAAAAAGGCTTCAAAAAATTAAATAAGAGAGATTGAGGAAAAAATGAACTAAAATAAACACCATCCAAGAAAAACAAAATTATTTTTTAAAAAACATTAGCCAACTATAAAAGGAGATGCGAAAATTTAAGAAAGAAAATAATTTTTTGAAAATTAGAATTGGGCAAGGGGAAGCCAGTCAATCTATAAAAGACCAAGAAATAATAAAACAAAATATAAAGAATGAAAAAATAGAATGTGAAACATCTTATAAGAAAAACAACAGATCTAGAGAACAGATCAAGAAGAGAAAACATAAGAATTAATTGGGTTACCTGAAAGCTATTACCAAAAAAAGAACCATGAGACAATGATGCAAAAAATGATCAAAGAAATTGTCCTATATTAATAAAACAGGAGAAAATAGAAATAGAAAAAAAAATCCACTAATCACCAGCTCAAAAAGATCCTACAAGGAAAACACATAAGAATAGGGTTGCTAAATTTCAGAAACTTCAGATCCAAGAGAAAATTGTACAAGGAAAAAAATTTCAAATATTCAGAAGCTAAAAATAGAATTATACTGGAGTTATCAGCAGCTACAATAAAAGACTACAGGTCCTGGAATAATATATATCAACAATTAAAAGAAGTAGGCCTGTGATCAAAAACATATCCAGAGAAACTAATCATAAAGCTTAACACAGAAAAAATGGACATTTAGCAAACTTGCAGATTTTCAGAAGTTTATCCCAACCAAACCTGAACTCAATAGAAAATTTAACATATAAGAGGCAAGATTAAAGATTAATTTCAGGGAACTCAACATAGACAAATTGTTTATGTATTTTACATGGAGATGTATACTATATGTTTAAGACTGACATCAGTAATTTAGTAGCTTAAAAGAAAGATTGGGGCAGAGCTGAGTATACGCTGATTCTAAAAAGCAAAACTGTGTGGGAAAAGGTGAGAAACTAATTATATATATGAATGAGGTGCAGAGGAAGAACTGACACAGAGGCATTTAGAGGGGGAAGGGGGCTGGTAGTTTTGGAAACCTATTCACCTTGGGAATAGGTTAAATAGGAAACAACACACACACACACACACACACACACACACACACACACACACATACCATGAAGGGTAGAGCACCCTCCAAAATTCATAAAGAAATAATGGGGGAGGGAATAGGATAAGATGGGGTACAGAAGGATGTGTTATTTATGACAGTGAGACAAGGTGTGTAGATTATTGGGAAAGGGATAAAGAGGGAGGGAAAGGGGAACATAGAATAAGGTGAGGCACAGAAGGGTGTTTAGATTAGTGGAGTAGAATGAAGTATGTAGATTAATGGGAATGGGATGAAGAAGGAGGGAAAAGGGAGAGAGAAACTAAGGGGGAATCTGTGACTGGACAGAGGTTAGATTTTAGCAAGGCAAGTTAGGGAATAGAATTAAAGTAGAAAAGTGAGTGGGAATAGGAAATAGGAAATATATACAAACTCTATAGCAAGGATCAGGAGTAGAATTTATTAGGAAAAAAAAAGTAGGACTAGTAATCACTGATCTCAGACAAGAGAGAAATCTCCATTACATGCCAGCTCTTTAATATTATTTTAGATGCAAGTCTACATATGTGTAGCTGTGTATTATATGTGTGTATAGGTATATGTACATATATACATGTAGATGTGGATATGATTGTAAATATATATGTGCATGTGTTTATATGTATATTTGTATAAATATATCTGTGCTTAACTGTAGTCTGCTTGGGAGAGGTGGGAGGGCTGAAAGGGGAAAAAATACAGTAAAAAGTACATAGCAGAGAAAAAAGAATATATAGAAGCAAAGAAAAGATGGACAGTTATAAATATATAATCTCTTCTATTATTAAATAGTCTATCTTGAAATGGAAATTTATTGTTACATATTTTGAATCCTCCCTGATGTTCTGCTGGACATATGACAATGGTTTGTTTTGTTTTGTTATATTTTCTTTTCTGTCTTTTTCTAATTTTTAAATTTTGTATTTAGTTTTAAATAAATAAATTTTTAAAAATAAAAACTAAAATAATGAATTTTTTTTCTTTTTTTTCTTTTTTTTAGTAGAGCTGCTTGCTCCTTCCGCATTTATTTAGACTTTTGGAATCTGACCATTAAAGAGAAAAGCCCAGTCTATTTGATAGTAAGAAGTATCTGTTCTTGTTCTGTTCATGCTTTTGTTTGTAACCACTTTATGTGCCTCAAATTGTGAAACTAAGCCACATTAGACTTGTTTAATATAAGTGAATTTGTTCTGTATTTTGATACATAGTAAACTATTCATGGATATTAGACTTTCTAGACAAAGAGCTCTCAAAGATTCTATAAATCAGAGCAGCCAGAATTGCTACAGGAAGAAAAATAGATTCCTTGTAATTCAACTGAAGCTTGGTCTACCAAGTTCTTGCTGAGCAGTGAAGCTTAGAACCAGGCTCCTCAAGTCATTAAGAAATAAAGCCTAATTCCCTGTATGGGGGATAATAGAATCAGACTTCTACAAATCAGTGGATTTTGAGGCATGTCCTTATTACTCAGATAAGGTCAGAATTGGGTTTCTAACTTTGGAAAAGAATGGAGGAACTTCAGAGGGGGGAACAAAGCATGTAAAAATGTGGCTGTAGGAAGGGCCATTATTTCATACTTGCCTATTCTAAAAACAAAAATTTCAAATCTTAGACAAACTGAATTAGCATATCAAGCTGAAAATTTTTCAAAGGAAGATTCTTTTCATCTAAAATAACAGAATACATTCAACAAATTTTTGGTTGGGTGAACGAATGGAGTAATTTGTCAGAAAAACTAGTGTCTACTTCCTGGCTTTTGTTTATATTTCAGTCTATTTAGCAAAAAGATATTCAATTCCTAAAGGAGTTAAAGTCAGCTTTTAGAGGGTTTGTTGTTATTTTTAAATCTCTCAATAAGAAAAAGAAAAACCTTTAAGAAGTTTCCAGAATATGTTATTGCCCACTTGATAAGTGAATAAAAGATATGAACAAACATTCTTTAGAAGAAGAAATCAAAGTAATATATGGTCATATAAGAAAAGTTCTAAATCATTATTTATTAGAGAAATGCAAATTAAAATAACTCTTGAGGTACCACTGGTACAACTATCAGTTTGGCTAAAATGATAGAAGAGGAAAATGACAAATGTTGAAGAAGTGTGGAAAACTTAAGGACACTAGGACATTGTTGGTGGAATTGTGAGTTGGTCTAACCATTCTGGAGAGCAATTTGGAATTATGCCCAAAGAATTATAAAACATTGTCCCAGCCACTATTAGGGCTGTTTCCCAAGATGATCAGGGTAAAAAAGAAGAAAAAAGTATATGTCCTATAATATTTATAGCAATTCTCTTTGTGCTAGCAAAGAACTGGAAAGGAAGAAATGCCCATCAATTCGGAAATGACTAAGTTTATTTCTGTGATGGAATATTGCTGTGTAGTAAGACATGATGAGCAGGCTGATTTTAGAAAAATTTGTATGAAATAATGCAGAGTGAAACAAGTAGAATCTAAGAGAATACTGTATACCATTCTGTTCCCTTGGGGCCTTGGATCTCAGATTTATCACCTCCCAGACAGGGAGTATAGGAAGGATAGACTCTTTTTCAAAAGAATTCTTCCGGATGCAGATCTGGGTTCCCTCAATGAGGGATCTCACTCTAATTTATGGTGACCATCTCAGTACTTATTGGGCCTATGCAAGTGAGTGATTGTATTGAAAGTGATTTAATCTGTCCTGAGGGCATAATCTTTAAAAGTTGTCAAATGCTTCATTTAAACTTTAAAGGATCTTACCTTTATGTGTTAGTTTCTGTCTTTGCCCTTTATGACTTTCAGCTATGCCAAAGTCTAAAAGCCCTCCTCCCATCTTACATTATGTAAAGGAGCTGGGGATGTTTCTTTCTTTTCTTTTCTCATTCCCTGACTACAGTAGGGCCACATGGGGCCAGAGGGAAAGAAGTTTCTATGCTGTTTAGTAAAATTAATTATTTGAAATATGATAGTAAAGCAGTTTTATATTATTTGGAATTTAAAGCTGTATTTGATTGGATTTTGTTAAAATATTGGTTATTAAAACAAAGTCCCAGTAGTTTATCTTAGGGGGAGGTCGTATTTGTGTCTCCCTACCTAGATGTTTATGTTGCTTTCTAGAAGTACTGGGTAATTTGTAATTAGAAAGACACCAGGGCCAAAGGTGGCCATTGGCTGGCAGGGACCATTACATGGTTGGAAGGATACCATGTGTTGGCTAGGAGGGCTCCTGCAAAGAGGGAGTTCCAGCTCGTTTCTTTTATACCTAGAAGACGATGGGCGGTACCCAGTTCTGGCGGGCTTTTCAGTTAGCTCAGATCAGGTGAGGGCTGGGGGAAGCTGAGCTGACTGTGGGGGGCTGGGGCCGGATATTCAAAGGGTGCCTTTGGCCAGAATTTATGAATCAAGGTCAGTCATGGGTTGGGCAATTAGGAATCTTAAAGGGACCCCAATCCTCATGACAAGGGACAAAAAAGATTGATTTGCAAAAGCAATTAATAGTTTAAATGGAGCATCTAGTTAGAAGGGTTATTGGTTTGGGAGGTTTAAGCACGTGGGGGAGGGGGGAATATAGATAGAGATGGGACAGGAAGAGATGGTGTGAGAAAAGGAGGAAGAAAGAGAGAGGAAAATGGATTGCCAGAAATAGGGGACAAAAAAGGCACAAACCCCTAGTGAATTTGCCATTTGCCATGGGAAAGGAGATACCCCATGAAGTTGGGGCCTGTCTTTAGCTGGCTGATTGGATCCTAGGGGATTTGGCACCCTAAAAAGGTTAGCTGTGAGAAGCTGGGGTCGGGAAGCATGGTGGATTTGGGAGAAATATCATCTGTGGAGTAGGGGAAGGGCCTTGTCAGGTGACAATCTAATCCCCCTACCCCCATTGTGTGGCTGCTTTTTTTTTTTTTTTTTTTAAACAAACTCCTTGTTCAGTCAAATATTAATTGCTTCTTCTGTTTAAAGGAACAGTCTACATTTACATGGTGTTAATAACTGAATGTTTTAGTTTTATTTTTCAAGCCCATAGCTGCATTAAGAGATTTGTTGGAACCGTAAGTTTTCTGAAAGCAATTTATTTCTACTAAGGTATCCCATCCATTTTCGGCAAATTATTTAATGTTTATTTAAGTGCATAATAATCTCCTTCTTTAAGGAAATATGATTAAAAAAAAAAAACAACACAAAACCTAGAGCAGAATTTTAATCTGATCTGATAATTGGAATAGGGTTATTTATTTATTTATTTTTTAGAATGAAGAGAGTATTAATGTCAAATCTGAAAGGTTCTTTTATGTGGAAATTCTATGTGAGTTTTAATTGATTTATTGAGTTATCTTAAAGTTGTATCATTATTTAAAGAGACTCTGAGAATAATAGTTTTTGCTTTTGTTCCTTTGGAAAATGTTTCTGTTATGGACAATATACAATTTAGAATTCTTCTCTGTATTGGGTATTTTAAAAGCAAAATGATCTGTGCAATGTTGAACTTAGAACCATCTACTTAGTTGTGAAAGATAAACTGTATAAGTTGTGAACTTTCTAGGATGAATATCTTATTGAGATCCTTGAGATTCATCTGAAGCTTTGATTAATGATAATTACTGTAGGAAATCTTTGGGGACTGCAGCTAATATTTATTTGGAGTTTTAAATTCAGGTACGACTATCTGGATAGATCATTAAACTAGTGCTCCACCATCTGAAAGGAATATGCCAAAAGCTATTCAGAAGATGTTACAGGAGGAAGTTATTATTTGGGAATGACTTAGAAGGACGATCTTGGCCCCTGCCGAAGATAGGGTCCTTCTGACTCAATTTCCCTGTGGTCTTTTGAATAAACACCCATTTGATTATTCCTGAGACTGGCTTAAAGTGGAATTGTTAAAAATATATATATTAGGACAGTTACCTAAAATAAAACTGCTTTAAGTAAATCATGTCCCTGATTTTTCCCCTTATAGCAAATGTCTGTAATCAGAGCAAGTGATCAGTGGGATATAAAACACAATACAAGTATATAAATATTTTAATTTGCAGCCTAGCTCTGGAGGACTTTCTGGTTGCTGCTATTATATCTTTTAATTCTTTTACTTCCTGGGGCTAGAATTTCTTTATCTAAAGGCTTACTTCCCCCAAATATTTGGGACCACTCCCACTTTCCCTTTTGTTCATTGAGAGAAAGCAGACAATTTCATCACTACCTGATTAGGCTAAGGTTTTTTTTTTAAGGACCCTAAAAGTTAAACTAATCTGCCTAGAGTCATTTACACTGTATATTGATAGAAGGCGGGCACCTCAATGGGGTCTCTGGAACCCAATCCTACACCCCTGACTTATTTATCAAAGATCTATACTAACTTCAAATGTATTTTTCATGTTTTGCATTATCATGGGGGACTATATGGAAAGAGAATTTTTGACACCCAAACAATTCCCCATTAAGTATGCAGAGAAAATGATTACTGCTAGCTATCCATGTACCTAGAGAGATTTCTGTTATTTCTTAAAAGAAGGGGAATTCACTCCAGGTGAAGGGAAACAAACAGGCTTACAGATCAGCTACCGATGTTGCTGATTGTTTGCCCTAGACCATGGCTACTTTAATTACCTGACTCCTGCATTCCCTCAAAAAGCTCCCAGGCAAGAAAATTCCGAAAAGGGCCTGTACATGTCCCCTTGCAAGGACTTCAAATTGCTTTTGGTTTTGTTAACACCTGTACTAATTGGGTAAAAGCTTTCCCTTGTAAGACTCTAGGGTTTTTGCTGGGAAAGATCCCACTCACTAAAGGGACATGGTACTACCCATTGCATCTACTCCTTTGAGGAAACAAAAGCAAGAATTTTGGGAAAACATTCTGTGGTATCTATCCTAGGAAAGCTGTTAGAATGAGAGGCATTTTTGATAACTTCATTTTCTCCCCCCCAAACTTCTTCTGGACAGATTTCCTGATTACTGTCCCTAGTAATCTCTTTATTAACTCTACTTTTGTTTGTTCTTTCTCTTTTGCTCACATTTAGTCCTTGTATTTTAATATACTTGTGAGAATTGCCTCTTCCAGACTCTGAGCCATGAAATTCCAATCCCTTGGTCAACCTGAAATCACTTCTGACAGTGAGCACCAGACACTGCTGTTGCTGCCTACAACTCACTCATCTCCCCTCTTCAGTCTGGACCCCATTAGGTAGGACCAGCTACACGCCCTTTGTCATCCTGAACTAGCTCCAGAAGATGAGACCTTGTCCCTTTTCCCAAATGAGTCTGGGTCTGAACTGCTTGAGGTGGAATGGTGTGACAATGGCCCTGAGGCCCCCAGGCCTCCACAATGCTGTACTTCTATTGCTGCCAGATGTCAATCTATTCTGTGATGACTAGTGGAAGTGGTGTTTGATTTAGCCAAGTGAAGGAGTAGCTAATGTGGTTCCTGATAGCTTCCCCTGATGTTTAGATGTTAGTTCTAAATGATAGAGGGTAGATTACAGTTAGTACTGGAGAGGGACCAGCCTGAAGGCCCAGGTCACAGAGATGCCCTAGTAGAAGATGTAATATAGATGTAATTTTTCATAACCCCATTTGGGGTTTTCTTGTCAAAGATACTAGAGTGGTTTGCTATTTCCTTCTCCAGCTCCATTTACAGATAAGAAAACTGAGGTAAATAGGGTTAAGTGACTTACCCAAGGTCACCTAGCTAGTAAGTATCTGAGTCCAGATTTGAATTCAGGATGAATAGTTTTTCTGACTTCAGAACTGGTATTCTATCTATGTACCACCTAGTTCCCCAATAATACAGATAATACGAACCAATCGAGCTAGAGGCTGTTGGCTTGACCTTTTCACCATTATCAAGAAGATGGAATTAAAGACCTTTGCTTAAATGGGCCAATCTAGGCTTCTCATTTATGTGCCAATTATAGAGTCTCATACAAAAAAATACAAAAAGGAAAGAGGGGAAAAAAAAAAGCTCAGTAATGAAAAGTAGCTTTTTAATACTTCATTGAGATAAAAAATTAGTAAGGAAATACAAAAATATTGACATTCTTGTAGAGTTATGAACTCTACTTGTAGAAATGCTTGTTATAAATTAATTTACTAACAGGAAAAACATGGACTCACAAGAATTCCAGATAGAATTTTAGAGTCAAAAGGGCAACTGGAAAATATCTAAAACCGATTGGAAAAGATTGGAATAGCAAAAATAGAATTGGTTTACAAGAAAACTAACTTTTAGAAAGTATCTAGGACAGGAGACTGTCACTAACAAGACAGCTCCTCCCCAGGAAATTGCAGTTAAATTTGAACTCTCTAAAGATTTTTCAAGCTTCAGTTTCATGGATGCTGATATCCTCGTGGATTTGAAAAAGTAACTAGAATCATAGAACAACCTTTAGAAGTCAGCCGATTAAAATATGAATTTATATTGGTTTGATAAATTACTTTGGCACAATTATTATTCACAGTTTATCCATGCTCTGGATAGCAATTATATGATGCTGGTGTTAAAAACCAATGCAACTAACATAGTAATACAGAATTAGGAGATACATGCATGGAGTGTTTGCCATGTAAATGATTAGTATGAATGCTAAAAAAGATGAATGCTATAAGAAAAGCAAGATTTTGTATTTGTTTTATGGTATAATTTTTTAAATTGTGTTATATTAATGCTCTATTATATTTGCCTTGTATTATAATTTTTGGAAACAATACATAATAGTGCTACCTAGATTATAACAAATGTGTAAACATAGAAGTTTAAATCCTCTTTGATCTGAATTCCTTGATAGTTTTTTGAGCCAAATACTGAATATCTTCAATCTGAATACTTATGAATTAGAGCTATATCACAAAGTAGAAACATTTGCTAGGGAGGCATGTTGTTTTTCCTTTAGTCAGTGATTATTATAATATTCAAATACATCAACTCCTGCTTGTGAAGAGTTAATATGTACTATTGTACATATTGGAAAGTTGGAAATCTTATCAGAGAGCATAGTTTGAAAACAGTTAAATTCAGGAGGAGTAGGAATGTAATTAAAATACTAAGTAAGCATTTAAAATTTAAATTTAAATACTTAAAATTTGATATCTAGGGAAAAAAAAAGATTGTTATTTAGACCTATTCAAATGGCTTCAACCTTATCTCTAAAAAGATGTCCAGCAGTAAAACATGGTAATGCTTCAGGCCACTGGTTGCAGTCTCCTCTTAGGGAAGTGAAATATTCTAGGATGAAGTCTAAAAACAAATCTCTGTGGCTTTGTAAATGACATGGAGCTTTCATAAAGGGGTTTTCTCAGAATACAATAGGAGTCTGTCCTCTTAAAATGGCTAGGCAATTTATGGACAGAAGATTTAGGTTATTCCATATCTTTGAGTTTTTCAAAAACTACATTACTATGACCATTTACTTGTATGTATTGCGTACCTAATCTGTTCCACCAATTCTTCACTCTATTTTTTTTATCAGTACCAGACTATTTTTTGATGATTACTTCTTTGTAATATGGGACAAATAGATGGTGCAGTAGAGTGCTGGATTTGGAATCAGGAAGATTCATTTTTATGAGTTCAAATCTGGTCTCAGACATTTACTAGCTATATGACTCTAGGAAGTTACCAGGGAAATCAGCTTCAGTTTCCTCATCTATAAAATGAACTGGAGAAGGAAATGTCAAACTATTACAGTTTCTCTGTCCAGAAAACCCCAAACAGGTTCATGAAGAATGTGAACAACTGAAAAATAGCAACTATGTAATATAGTTTGAAATCTGCAACTGCTACCTTCCTTAAGATTATTTTACATTGATTCCCTTGATATTCCTGAACTTTTGTTCTTCCAGATGAATTTTGTAACTAATTTTTTTTAACTCATATAAAATAATTCTTTAGGAGCTTAATTATTATGGTCCTGAATAAGTACATTAACTTAGAATTTAAATTTTTATTATATTGGCTTGGCCTAGCCATGAGTAATTAGTATTTTTCCAATTGTTTAGAGGTGTTATTATTGGTGTGAAAAGTGTTTTGTAATTATATTCATATAATGTCTGGGTTTGTCTTGGCAGGTGGATCCCCAAGTATTTTATATTGTCTGCAGTTATTTTAGATGAAATTTCTTTCTATTTCTTCCTACTAGATTTTCTCATTAATATATAGAAATGTTGAAAATTATATGAGTTAATTTTATATTCTGTCGAAGTTAATTATTTTAACTAGTTTTTTTTAGTTGATTCTCTAGGGTTCTCTAGGCATACCATTATATTATCTGCAAAGAGTGATCATTTTATATCCTCATCATTTGTTTTTATTCCTTCAGTTTCTTTTTGTCATCTTATTGCTATAGCTAGTATTTCTAGTACAATATTGAGTAATATTTGATCTTACTGGGAAGGCTTTAAATTTATGCCTCAAATAATGCTTGCTTTTGGTTTTAAGTAGATACTACTTAATATTTTAAGAAAGACTCTATTGATTCCTCTGCATTCTAATGTTTTTGATAAAAATATGTATTATATTTTGTCAGAAACTTTTTGTGCATCTATTGATATAATCATGTGATTTTTGTTGTTATTATTATTATTAAGGTCAATTTTGTTGGCAGTTTTCCTAATATTGAATGAGCTCAACATTCTTGGTATAAATCCCACCTACTCACAGTATATGATCTTTATGATATATTTCTGTAATCTCCTTGCTGGCATTTTATTTAAAATTTTTGCTTCCATATTTATTAAGGAAATTGGTCTATAATTTTCTTTCTGTGTTTTTACTCTTCCTGTTTAAGATATCAAAATCATATTTGTGTCATAAAAGGATTTGATACAACTTTTTTACCTATTGTTTAAAAAATTGTTTACATAGTATTGGAATTAATTGTTCTTTAAAGTTTGATAGAATTCAGTTGTGAATGCATCTGGTCCTGGGAATCTTTTCTTAGGGAGTTCATGGATAGCTTGTTCAATTTCTTTTTCTAATATAAGGTTATTTTAGTATCTTATTTCCTCTTTTGTTAATTTATGCAGCTCATATTTTTGAAAATATTTATGCATTTTATTTAGATTATCAGTTTTACTGGCATATAATTGGGCAAAATAACTCCTAATAATTACATTAATTTCATCTTCAATGGTGGTGCATTACTCTTTCCATTTTTGATGCCACATTAACCAATGCTTTATCTTTTGCCCCCATAAAACCTGCTCCTATTTTTATTTATTAGTTCAATTTTTTTTTTACCTTTTAATTTTATTAATCTCCATTTTTATTTTTAGGATTTTCATTGGGAACTTAAAATTTGGCTTTTTTAGTTTAGTTTAGTTTTGTTTTGTTTTTAGTTGCATTCCCAATTTATTGATTTGCTCTTTCTTTTTTTTACTGATGTAAATAATTAGAGATGTGAAATTTCCCCTAAGCAGTGCTTTTTCTATGTCCCACAAATTTTGGAATGTTTTCTCATTTAATGAAATTATATTCTTTTACCCATTCATTCTTTAGGATTATTTAGTTTCCAATTATCTTTTAATCCATGGTTCCATGGCATTTTATTAAATATATTTTTTGTTGCATATTGTCTGAAAAATATGCAGTTAATATTTCTGCTTGTCTGCAAGGTTTTTATGCTCTAATAGATGATCATTTTTTGTGAAAGTACCATGGACAGCTGAAAAAAGTTAATAATCCTTTCTATTCCCATTCAGTTTTCTCTAGAGGTCTTATCATATTCAAGTTTTCTCCTTGGCTTCTTATTTTTTATGATTAAATTTATTTAGCTCTGAGAAGGGAAGGTTTAGGTTCCCCACTAGTATGGTTTTACGATCTTTTTACTTCAGGAATGAATTTAACTTTTCTTTTAAGAATTTGTATGCTATGTCATTTGTGGCATTATGTGTTTGGTATTTGTATTACTTCATTGTCTATGGTTCCTTTTAGCAGGATCTAGTTTTCCAGCTTATTCCTTTTAGTTAAGTTTTGCTTTTGCTTTGCCTGAGATTATAATTGCTACCTTTGCCTTTTTCACTTTAGCTGAAGCATAATAGATTCTGCTCCAGCCTCTGATTTTATCTCTGTATGTGTCTCTCTAAGACACATACAGTATATTTCTTGTAAACAGTATATTATTGGGTTTCCATATTCCCAGCTCCAATCCTTTAATGTGATAGCTACTAACTCTAACCATGACTCCATGGTATTTGAATGGTTTCTTTTGGATTGTTTCAAGTATTTTTTGAGCTAGTAATTCTCAGGTTTGAATAAATCTGGGAATTTTTACATTTGGATCTCTTTCAAGTGGTGATTGACATATTCTTTCTATTTCTATTTTACCCTTTGATTTAAGGATATGGGAATAGTCTTTCTTACTAATTTCTTGGAAAATTATATGTAGAGTCTTTCTTTGACTATGGCTTTCTGTTAACTCAATAATTCTTAAATTATATATCCTTGATTTATTTTTCAGGTTAGTTGTTTTTCCATGAGATAGTTCACATTTTCTTCTATTTTTTTTCATTCTTTTGACTTTGTTATTGTTTCTTAGTATCTTATAGAGTCATTATCTTCCAGCTGCCCAATTTCAGTTTTTAAGGAATTATCTTCTTCTGTGATTTGTACCTTTTTTTTTCCCCATTTGACCGAGACTGCTGCTTTTTAAGAAGTTTTTTCTGTCTTTCTTTTTTTTTTTTTTTTTCAGGACCAAATTTTTTATTCTCTTATTTAGTAGGTTATGAAACTTAAGTATTGAGTTTACTTCTGAATTTTAAAAAGCCTCATTCTCCCATATTCTCTCAGTAATGGTGATAGAAACAGCTAAGATCTAATGACACAACTATTTTTAGTGATGAGAGCTACAAAAAGACTATCAATAATTTTGTAATTGAAGAAAACTTTTTTTTAAAGTGTTCAATTGACTAGTTCTTTGCTCCACTCAGTCTTCAAATTGTAAGGAGTTATATTTACCAGTAAGTTATTATACCTCTTTTTCCACTTAGTCAATCCTATTTTTTTTTAAATTATAGCTTTTTTTTTTTTTTTACAAGATATATGCATGGATAATTTTTCAGCAATGACAATTGCAAAATCTTTTGTTCCAATCTTTCCCCTCCTTCCCCCTACCCCTACAATGGCAGGTTGACTAATACATGTTAAATATGTTAAAGTATAAGTTAAATACAATTTATGTATACATGTCCAAACAGTTATTTTGCTGTACAAAAAGAATCAAACTTTGAAATAGTATACAATTAACCTGTGAAGGAAATCAAAAATGCAAGCGGACAAAAATAGAGGGATTGGGAATTCCATGAAGTGGTTCATACTCATTTCCCAGACTTCTTTTGCTGGGTGTAGCTGGTTCAGTTCATTACTGCTCTATTGGAACTGATTTAGTTCATCTCATTGTTGAAGATGGCCACATCCATTAGAATTGATCATCATGTAGTATTGTTGTTGAAGTGTATAGTGCTCTGGTTCTGCTCATTTCACTCAGCATCAGTTGATGTAAGTCTCTCCAAACCTCTCTGTATTCATCCTGCTGGTCATTTCTTATAGAGCAATAATATTCCATAATATTCATATACCACAATTTATTCAACCATTCTCCAATTGATAGGCATCTACTCAGTTTCCAGTTTCTGGCCACAGGGCTGCCACCAACATTCTTGCATATACAGGTCCCCTTTCCCTTTTTAAAAATCTCTTTGGGATAAAGCCCAATAATAACACTGCTGGATCAAATAGTATGCACAGGTTGATAACTTTTTGAGCATAGTTCCAAATCGCTCTCCAGAATAGCTGGATGTATTCACAATTCCACCAACAATGTATCAATGTCCTTGTTTTCCCACATCCCCTCCAACATTCTGTGTTATCTTTCCCTGTCATTCTAGTCAATCTGACAGGTGTGTAGTGGTATCCCAGAGTTATCTTAATTTGCATTTCTCTGATTAATAATGACTTGGAGCATCTTTTCATAAGGCTAGAAATAGTTTCAATTTCTTCATCTGAAAATTGTCTGTTCATATCCTTAGTTAATCCTATTTTTAAGATGTTTTTTTAAAAGTAAATTTTTGCTTCTCTTTCACCAAGCTATTTATTTTTTCATAATTTTCTTTCTTTGATTTAATTTTCCCCCATTCTCTTACTTGATTTTGAATATCATTTTAAAACTTTTTTTAACATTCTTGTTGGGCTTGATTCCAATTCACATTTTCCCTTGAGGCTTTGCTTAAAGTTATTTTGACTTGATTATCTTTTTCTGTGTTTGTACCTTGATGTTCCCTATTATGATAGCAAATTTTTATGGTCAGGTTCCTTGTCATTTGCTCACTTTTCCATCACATTTCATGATTTGAAACTTTATGTTAATGTTGGGCTCTATTCCTGGCATGGAGAGTTGAAGGACTTTATCTCAAGCTTCAGGTTTATTCACAGAACTAGTTCTGGGGTTTTGGAAGTTTAGAAAACTTCCAAGGATGAATGATAATCTCTAGTTTGAGAGCTTCTGAAGCTGCTGCTGCTTCTGTTTACACCACTTAGCTCTTTCTCTTTCCAACCTCTTATGTTGTCTAGGACTGGAATAATGTCTCACTTTGATTTTCATTGGCTCTGTCCCTCAAGAATTTGGTTTAAGCACTATTTTAAAGTTGGTTAGAGGAAAATGTTTGGAGAACTTGACTGAGTGCTTCTCCATCTTTGTTGCTCTCCATCTTTGTTGTATTGTTTAAGAAAGTATTTGATAGGTGTGCATACTGGATATTATGACTGGTGAACAATGAAATGATTGAGAAAACAAAAATTTGACTTCCTGAGCCTATTGATTTATTAAGCAATACAGGCCATTACCTTATAAATTAGGACCAGACCTCCTCAGCTTTGACATTGAACCCAGAGGGAATGCAGATTTTTATGCATCAGAAACAATCCAATAAGCCTAATTAAATAATTAATAACCAACTATTAATTAATAGTAATGAGAATACAAAATTAGGTAATATGGTTTCTAATTAGAGGAAAGATTAAGGGTTTTCTGAGTTGGGAGAAGGGGAGCAAATCGGCACAATTTCCTGAAATCAGAGAAACAGCTGTCATATTCCCTCCCAAGTGTCTGTTTTCTGTTAAAGGAGCATGGAAGCAATAACTTATTAACTGGAATAGATAAAACATATGGGCTCCTTGAGATGTATAATTGTATGAAAATTCTTTTCATCAGTCTTTGGATATAAATGGGTTTCTGGTCAGCACATCCTAGGTCTTTAGTTAAAGGCCTCTAAATAACAGATAGAATTAGTCCAG
The DNA here is from genome assembly GCF_048593235.1 of Sminthopsis crassicaudata. Lineage (NCBI taxonomy): Eukaryota > Metazoa > Chordata > Mammalia > Dasyuromorphia > Dasyuridae > Sminthopsis > Sminthopsis crassicaudata. The sequence continues at coordinate 274,646,022 of NC_133619.1, read as the reverse complement.
CTTCTCAGCCATGTAAGATTATGTTCAAACAATGCAATGAAGTTTTTTCACAATTCTCCCAATTGAAGATTCCTTAACAGGAATTGGGGAAAAAACCCATCGTTGAATAGAAAGGGAACTGAGCTAGATTCAGAATTGAATCACAAGGTTGAGTCATTGTGGTTGATTCAATTCCTTTAATATATAAAGTGTCTCTAATGATCAATATACAGATAAAGCAATATTGATGACAATACTTTTCTTCATACTGATATCACTACATTATGTAAGGAAATAGATTTAGCCTTCCTGGTTCCTGGTAATGTTGATCTGAATGGAATAGGACCATATTGTTATATTATTTCAGGATCTTAAAAAATCAGGAAAGAAGGTAAATGTTTGGAAAGGCTATGTATAAGATTCTTTAAAACCTCTTGCTTCTCAGTACTCATTGCTCTAAGGGGGCAGCTACACGATTTGCGTAACTCTTACTAATACCTGGGACTTATTGCCTTAGAATGACAAGTAATAAGTTGGTAAGTAAATTTTTATCTTCAGGATCGTCTGTCATTATTTAAAGGCCTAAATAAAAAGATCAATGGTTGATGCAATTATAAAAGGATAGTGTCCTAATGACAGAAGCTAAAGTGAAAAAACTTGAGATGTATTTGAAAGAACTTCATGTCATTTCTGCACCGGGCAACATCATAAAAATTCTCTTGTCATTAATGAGTGGGATTGTCCTACAGCCTGAGGTGTTTGAATGGAATAGAACATGTTTTAAGGTTCAGGAATTCCTTGAATGACCAGCTGGGGCCAATACATATTAATTTCACTCATCTGTATTGTCCTGAAACCTACATGATAAATCAGGAATCTTTGTAGCCTATGGCTCTGGAATTTTATCTAGATTCTCTGATTTTGAATGGAGCTATTCATAACATACTGAACATGTCTGTGAACCCATTAAGGGAGTCTGGACCTTGAAACAAGGGCAACCAGGAAGGATGCTTATGGGACTGAATTGATCTTAATAGTATATGAGAGATAAGCCCTTGAGAGAGACTAGTCAGTTCATTAGTATTTATGGAGTAACAGCAGATATTTGGTACTGAAACAGGGAATCAGTGAAGCTTTCTGACTTTTGTAATCATCCAGTTGAAGTATGCACAAAAATTAGAGATGATGCAGTTGCAATGCATACGATTTATTTGGTTGATCAAAGAATATTAAGTACACCTTTCAGATGTGACTGTAGCTAATACTGGAACACTCAATATGTATTCAGAATATCCATTCGTAATAGCTTTGACTAAGGGGATCAGACTGTATCTACTGGCTAGGTGCCCATCAAAATAATGTTATTTTTCAGTTCCAATTGCCCTTTAAATTAGACTACCTCATTCTAGAGAGCTTCATAAATTCTTATAGCTTTCTGGCTACTATGTAAGAGAATGAAGGACTTGAAACTCTACTGAATCTGAGAACTCTGGATTTGTATCTTTATCTGCTGTCTTGCAGTAAGTATCCTTACTAGTATGATCTATACCTATCCAAAGTAATGCTTCATCCCTAACATGCCAAACGAATTATGGTATCTGGAATAGTTCTCTCTATTGCATTGCTTTCTTACATTTCCAGTAAATTGTGAAAATCTTTATTTTTATTATGATCCATCTATATTAATATATTCTATTTCTAATTATAGGTATAGGAGAAGATACTAGAATTAATGAACATAGATAATTCAGATTGGTTTGGCCCAAAAACAAAAAGGAAGAATGTGGAAGCATATTAAGCCTCTCTTCCTCACTAATTTCTCTCTTTAGAAAAATATTAAGAAATAATATTATTTCAGGCTGATTTCCCTTGGACTCATCTGCATGAAGTAAAACTTGTCAGTATTTAAACAGGATCCTATTCTAAACTCCTGTGTTTATTCAAAGGCATAAGCAATTTCTTAAGGGAAAGTTCAAGGAGAAATTCTGTCTGATTAATTTTATTATGGTGGTGACTTACTTAACAAGGGCAGAAGTTCCTTTGATTAACTTAATTAAAAGCAATACCTCTTTTCTTTTTGCACTTGACTGAATTAAATGGCTTTAGGAAAATGATTCCCCAGATTACATCAAAATTAAACTACTCATATTTTATTTTAAGTTATTCAAATTCTGAAACCTAAACATTTCATCCTTATTTTTAATCCCAACTGGAATTTTTACCATATACATTGTAGGGGGAAAATGGCTTCCATTAGAAACTATTTTGTCCTAGAAATTCACTCCATCCCTAGATTGCTCTCATTGGAAGTATTTCCTTGGACCTATTCTTCTAATTGTTTAGTTCCTTCCAGACCTTCCATTTTAAGGAAAACACCCAGAATGGCCTTATCTTCTTTCCTCTCTAAGCCCCATTCCTGACTGAACTTTCTCCACATTCCCCTTTGGATATCTTCCCCTAACCCATTTCAGCTTCCTTTTGTATACTGTCTTCTTTTTCTTTCTGATTGTATTTGTATTTCCAGTTACAAAGTAAGTGCTAAGTAAATATTTGTTGACTTGTCTAAAATATTTTTAAGGGCATGGGAAAATTCTGCCTTTTTTTGATTTTTCCTTTTCTAAGTGACTTCTTAAAATTTGTTTAATGAATTTGTTTCTAACAGACTTATGCCAAAGAAGCACAGTGATGAATTTTTCTTCTACAGTATCCAAATGGAAACGTTAAGAAAATTATCATTTGGAAGTAACCAAAAATAGTCCATCAATACTAAAAGAATGTTATGTAGTAGAAGACTTCAACTTTGACTCTGACACTTACATTAGTCATTATAGATCAATCTGTTTCCACCTGTGTGGTACGGAAATGGTGAAGGGTCACCATTTAATAAAAAAGCTGGAGAGAGCTCTAGAGAAAAGCAAAGTTTATTGTACATTCTCGCGAGAAGGGCGTCCCACTCCTCGAGTAGACTATCGAAGAGAGGAAGCGCCTCCTGTGGGCAGGACAGCACCTTTAATCCCTAACGCAAAACGCCCCCTCCCACCACTGACCCTCATCCTCATTGGCTGAGAGTCTTACATTCTAAACGCGAGATCTACCCATGAAATTGAACTTGACCAATAAGTACATAGTTGCCCATATTTGGATGAAATAGGGAGATATCATAGGAGGGGAAGGCAATGCCCTTCAGAGTCCTTCAGGCCTACTCGAACTCTGAAGTAGATGAAGCCTTACTCGATTTTCACAACTGTCTTGAAAGATCTCACCTCATCTCATTCAGTCCCTCCTCTTATTTTGTACACTGAGATCTCTTCAAATTTTTGTAACATAATTTCACATTCCCTATGAATTCCTCACTTCCTTCTGGTTTCTGTTGGCCTTGGGCCACCGGCTCCACCCTTACCCTTTTAACAGCATCTATTTAACAGACCCTTCAGCTTTCTCTTCCAACCTGATCATTCCAGATGATGAGTTTTGGACAATTCTGGTTATTAATCTGATCAAACAAGGGATGTAGATAGGGAGTAATATAACACCACTAAAAGCTAGAAGGCCAAACCAAAGGAGCTGCTTCCACCAGCTTCCCAAACCAGGACCATCAAGAAGTATTGAACAGTGAGGTCCAAGTCTGTACAGGAACATGAGCAAGTTTCCTAATGTTCTTAGTGATTTCCTTCACTAGATTACCATTGTTATCAATCTTTATACAACATGTGGATAAATTTAGTTTAGCACAAACTCTCCCTTCCTCAGCCAACAAATAATCCAGCACAAGTCTATGTTGTAAAATAGCCTCTCTGGGTTGAGTAGCTTCATCAGCCAAAAGCTCTAGTGCCTCAGCTGTCTGATTGGTGATAATCTCTACAACTGCCTGAAGCCTAATTATCCTGTTCAACATCTATATTGGAGTTCTATATCCCCAACTTCCATCTTGAGCCCAAGTTGCTGGCCCATACTCTTTGACTATTCTTTCTGGAGGCCAGGCCTCACCCCAACCATTTGCATCTCCAGTCCAAGTGATGGAGGTATCTAAACTCCGTTTCTCCCTTCCCAAATTATCATACAACTGAATCCCTAAATATTGGTTTGCCTGTTCGGGAAGAAAGAAAACTTTTGGCCTTATTAGTCCAATATAACAATTCCCTGTCCAATTAAGAGGCAGATGAGTATAGGCAGTTAAACCACAGATCCAATAATGACCCTTTAGAGCAGGTTGTTCCCTTGGAAATGTCTGAGCTATTCCTTGTAAAAGGGTAATATTGTTGGTCTCTCGTCCCTAGGGGGCTTCCCCCACAAAGGGGTCATACTGGCATTTTCATAAACCTTGCTCTTTTCTCCAACTACAATTGGCAACTGGCCACTGGCCTGTTAGATTAGAGGTACTCCAAAATGTGGAAAACAGAGTCCCATGTTGCCCGGGTGTCCCTGGGGTGACATTATACCAACCCCATTGGTAACTGTACCCAATGTATATGTTCCCTTTCCTCTTATTCTCTTTTATACATCGTAATACATCCCATTCTACTTCATTACACTCAGCAGTAGTGACTTGTTGATAGCAATATCCCTGCTCTCCTATTTCTGGGAGAACATCCAAGGTACAGTCTTTCTAGTCCTTCCCACACTTCAATTGAGGATTCCTCCCCGTATCCCTCCAATATTTAGACATTTTTGTACAGTCAATTGTCTTTGGCCTCAGGTCTGTTCTCAAATAGGTCCACTCACATACACTATTTCCCAGCTTCAAACCTTGTCCTGTCTGATTTAAGCAGTATTTCTCTTTCCTATCTTCTGTCAATGTTTTTCTTCTAAATTCCAGAAACCGGTCCCATTATGAATTTGGAATTTGTTGCTAAGGATCCAGGCTGGGCTTAAGGGGACAGGTACCCAGGGCCATTGGTTCAACTGTTGGGATCCACCACAGATCCAACAATTGGATAAGTTAAATGTTCTCCCTACATTCTGCATGAGCAGGAGAAATTGGTTCTCATCTCTAGGTCATAAGGAAATAGATAAACCCAAAGCTTAGGGAAAGCCTCATAACGTTCAACTATTATAACACCGTGAAGTTAAGGTGAACTTCCCAAAGGAAAATATCAAATCACAAACAGGCAAAGAGACCCAAAGTAAGAAAAGAGAAGTCATACAGTTACAATGCACTGGATTCAGAATCAGTGTTCCCATTCAGTGGAGGTCCCCTCCTATGATGTAATTGGAGGTCTCCCCTGTCTTCAACTGTCCACTCTGATAAAGGTGGCGCCACAGGTCCTTTTGTCCTGGTGTGGTGTGTCCAGCCTCGTTCCTGGGTGCGAATCGCAGTATCTGAGGTCAGTATCACTTGGTAGGGTCCGTCCCAGCATGGAGTTAGCTTCTCGTCCTTCCAGGAACGGATCAGCACCCAATCACCAACCTGAATTCTATGAACAGGGAAACCTAGAGGAGGAGTCTGAGCTATTAGCCCTTTTTGTTGAAGTCCTTGCAAATGTTCCAGCAATGATTTAACATATCTCTTAACAAACAAATCCTTAGTTTCTAAAATAGGGTCCCAGTCTCCCTTAGGATAAGCCTGGAAAGGATGACCATACAATAATTCATAAGGTGAAAGCCCAATATCTCTACGTGGCTTGGTCCTGATTCTAACTAGAGTGAGAGGAAGGCATGGTAGTTGGGTCTCTAAAGATAACTTAGTCAGCTGCTGTTTTATTTCTTGGTTCATCCTTTCTACTTTCCCAGAAGAGGGAGGATGCCAAGGGGTATGGAGATCCCAAGTGATTTCTAAGGCCCTAATCAGACTCTGCAATACCTGGGCAGAAAAATGTGTTCCCTGATCCGAGTCTATCCTCTCCACCATTTCATATCTAGGAATAATTTGTTCTAATAAGACCTTACTTACTGTCGAGGCAGTTGCTCAGCCTGACGGGAATGCCTCCACCCATGAGGTCAGATGGTCCACTACGACCAGCAAGAACTTAAGGCGACCCACTGGTGACAGCTCAGTAAAGTCCACCTGGATGCTTTGGAATGGTCTGATTCCAGGAGGTTGTCCCCCTTTTGGAAGCTGGTGTTGAGCAGCCCTGTTAGTCCTTTGACAAACAAGACAACCGTCCACCAGTTGTCGAGCCATAGTATATAGGCCGGGGGAAACATACCTTGTCAGTATAGCATCACACAGGTTTTGGACATCCCAATGACTGCCCTGGTGCAGTTGCTGAAGGACCTGCCTCATACTTGCTTTGGTCAGTACCTCTCTGCCGTCAGGTAAGAGCCATCGTCCTCCCGAGTTCTCAACTGCTCCAAGAGTTGAGGCCTTCTCTTTTCCTTCTGAGTAAAACTGGGAGAGGGTAGACTAGGGGGAAGTACAGGTATCAAAGCCATTATATGAGAAATATCCTGGTCTCCAGCTCCCTTAGCTTCCTCATCTGCTAATCTATTTCCCCTTACCTCAAAACAACTTCCCATCTCATGTCCCTTTACATGTATTACTGCTACATTCCAGAATGTTTTCCAGTCCCTCTTTTCTCCCAAATCCCTCCAAATCCCTGCATCACACCCCAGGCACATCTCAAATCAGTGTTATATATATAGTCCCATCCTGGTCCCACAATAATTTCAACCCTTGATTTAAAGCACACAATTCACAAGTTTGAGCAGACCAATGGGCAGGTAGACTGCCCTTGGTAACAGTGGAAGTTCTAGCAAACCCATTTCTTTTTCCCATAAATTCTAAACAAATATTTATCATAACCTTGTGTTGATAACAATAAGGAATTTGTCCCAATGAGTTTATATCCAAGTAGATCTTTCATAAGTGAACATTATTCATACAAATCAGTTTGTTTTTAAAAACACCCAATGCAAATACATTCATATACAGAATGTCTAATTCCACACAAGAGAATTCAAGAAGTTTTGATAAGAGATTCCCATTAACTTGTAATGGGAGAGACATTCTGCTATTCTGAAACATAAGGTCTTATCAAGTATTCTGATAAAGAGGTGGCGGGGGGGTGTGTGTTGCAGAACTAAGAGGCAGGGAAACTGAGGCAGGACTGAGTCAGGACAATAATCCAAAGTTAAAACATAAGCCAGCCAATCATAGTCTAGCAAATTTTCAGCTAGAGTCCCCTGTAAATGAATTTACAGGCCGAAAACCTAGATGAGTAAAAAAAATGTTTATTGCAAGGTTTGAAAGCAAGGTTGAGGTCTGATTAGAAAGCCTTGAGATGCAAAAGGCCTTTTGTCTCTGCAGCCTTCTCCAAACCCAGCATCTGCTAAAATCAGGTGTGTCTAGCTAGTGGACAGGTAAAGAGCTTTTTCAACTTTTTGCAACCTCTCCCTTATCTGTAGAGACAAAAGAGCAAGAGAAAAGGAGACCTTTCGTCAATCGCAGCAATTCTTAAAAGAATTGTGCCCGAGCATAGAGCTCTAACAACTATCCAGGCCAGAAGCAGCCTGGATGTCCACTGCAAAAAGAAAAAAATCTTTTACCTTTTCCAGAGTTCCATTCAGTACCCAAATTATGTCTAGTTTTTGAGGTCCTTCATCAGGGAACCAAAATGATGAGGTAAGCAAAGAGTAAGTAGTTTCCAATTTGGGCTGAACTGAAATAAGACATCAGTTTTCCCCAATTTTCTGACCAGTTGAAATCTGTTTCCTTCCCCCCCCTGTTTACAGAAATTATCAGATTATACATAACAGACTAGTAAATTTCCCAAAATAGCAATAGTCATATAGTTTTATACAGCAATAGTTCTGTTCTCCAGGGGACAAAAAGGAAGCAGGATTAAAATTATGATCTTGGATTATGGAGCATTCTTTTCTAATAGTATTGCCTCATGTTTCAACATTCTGGAATCTGTGAGCCATCTCCCAGCCCTCTTGATTTAATATTGTTCTAACTTGAATACCCCTTCCTTTCATTTTCTGTGCATATTTAATAGGGGATTGAGTGTCAAAAGTTCTTTCCATATAAATTCTTTCCCCACCATGATCATGCAAAACATGAAAAACGCATCTGAATATAGATCTATAGTCAGGAGTCTAGGATTGGGGTTCCAGAGATTGCCAGCTTCGTCTCAAAAAGAAAGGCAAAGTGGGAGCGGTCCTAGTACTGTATATCTCACTGACCACTTGGCTCTGATTAGAAACATAAAAGGAAAAACCAGGGGCATGATTTAAGGCAGTTTTACTTCAGGTAGCTGTCCTAATTTTAACCACCCCACCTCCAGATGGTGGAGTTTAACGACCTATGCAAACAGTTATACCTGAATTCAAAACTCCAAGTAAATATTAGCTTCAATCCCAAAAGATTTTATCTCCTACAGCAATTATCATTAATCAAGGCTTCAGGTGAATCTAGTTCTCAAGAATCACAGTAAAGATTCATCCTAGGAAGTTCACAGATTATACAGTTTCTTTCATAAAGTAGATGGTTCTAGGTTTAACATTACAGATTATTTTGCCTTCAAAATACTCAATACAAGAAAAATTCTAAGTCGCATGTTGTCCATCCCGTTTCCACAGAAAAGAAACTTTCAGATCTTTCAGAGTTAACATTAATACTCTCTTCATTCTGAAAAGGATTAAAATTTTTGCAAATAACCCTATCAAATTATCAGATCTGATTAAAATAATCTTTAAACAAGGAGACTATCATGCATGTAAATAAACAATGAATAATTTGCTTTCAGAAAACTTCAGTTCAAACTCCTTAGAACAGTTATAGACTTGAAAAATAAAAATAAAAAATTCAATTATTAACACCATATAAATGTAGGCTGTTCCTTTAAACAGTAGAAATAATTAATATCTAAATCAGTAAGGAGGTGCAGTTATTAAAAACAAACAAACAAACAAAAAACCCACTATACTTAATGGGAGGAGGGACCTCTCCACGTGGTCACCCTTCCCCCACAACACCATGCTTCCCGACCCAATATATCATAGCTCCATTTAAACTATTAATTACTTTTACAAATCAATCTTTCCTGTCCCGTCTTTAAGTAAATATATATGTATATATTTTTAAACTTTACACTTCAATGTTCGCAAGTAACTGACCCAAATTTCATAAAACTTAATACATGCCCAACAGAGCTGACAAACACTTAAGGCATAGCTCAGTTACAAATTACCCAATACCTCTAGCAAATATACCATCTAAGTAGGGAGATACAACCACAACCTCCCCTAAGCAAGCTACCAGCATTTTGTTTTAAAAACCTATGTTTTTAAATTCCCAATAATATAAAACTACTTTGCTATCATATTTAAAACAATGAACTTCACTAAATAGTGTTTTTTTTCCCCCCAGCCCACGTGGCCCTGCTGCAGTCAGGACACGTGGGAGGAAAAGGAAGAAAGCCACCATCTTCACTGGCCCAATCCCACATACTTCCCCATGTACAGGGTTTCTGATCCCAAATGGGATCTACTAACAGGTATTTCTGGTCAGCTGAAACGACCCCTGCTTCAAAAGACATATTTCTCCTTCCCGCCCGAAGGCCCCTGGAAGGGCTAATGGAATTAAATCCTTTCAGGTCCTTCCCTTCAGGTACCATTTAATCCTTTTGGCACCACCAGTCTGCAACAAAACAACAATACCTTATCATCTTTTTCTTGCTTTTTATTTTTCCTCATATTTTGGCAGTTTGTTCCAATTACTTAATTTATCTCCCAAGGGACTATCTACCGGTATTTTCTGATATTTTTCTCATTTCTCTCCGCGAGGGCTGGCTGGGACTAGGCCACACCCATTGAATTTGGAAGGAGTTTAACAGACTCCTAAACGCCCAAACACACTAACTGTCGCCGGTTAACTCAATCACCCAGGAAGGCCTAGCTATCTTCCTGTCTACCATCTACAGCCCCCTCCAGAACCTATAACTAGACTCAAGGGGCTTCACAGGACGCTTACCTCTGGGTTGCTGCACAGCAAATTACTTGACTGATCTGTCCTCCACCAACTGGTTGGGATTTTCACCGCGGAATTTCCGTTGCTTTTCTCTGAGTTTCTCCACTTCGGGTCCACTCTATATCAGGGAGCAAGGAGAAGCCCCTGAATGCTGGCGGGCTGCCTAAATCAAGGGAGGGCGCCACCCCACTAGCACCCAGGAGTTCACTTACTCACTGAGTAAAGGATCCCGGACGAGCCCCCAAACTATGTGGTACAGAAATGGTGAGGGGTCACCATTTAATAAAAAAGCTGAAGAGAGCTCTAGAGAAAAGCAAAGTTTATTTTACATTCTCGCGAGAAGGGCGTCCCACAATCGAAGAGAGGAAGCACCTCCTGTGTGCAGGACAGCACCTTTAATCCCTAACGCAAAACGCCCCCTCCCACCACTTACATTCTAAACGAGAGATCTACCCATGAAATTGAACTTGACCAATAAGTACATAGTTGCCCATATTTGGATGAAATAGGGAGATGATATCATAGGAGGGGAACTACTCGAACTCTGAAGTAGATGAAGCCTTACTCGATTTTCACAACTGTCTTGAAAGATCTCACCTCATCTCATTCACTGTTACCGGGTTGTGAGAATCAAATGGAATAATTGTAAAGTTCTTTGCAAACCTTAAAGTGTTATAAAATGCTAATTGGCTAAAAATAACTAATGCATGTTATTAGAGCTAGAAGTAACTTCAGAGACCAGCTAGTCTACCTCATACCTGAATAATCCACTCAAATGTTCCTTAGAAAAGATCATTCAGTCTTTGCCTGAAGGCTGTCATTGAGGCAAACTTATTCTATTTTTGAATAGTTCTAACTTGAAGTTCTTCCTTACATTACATCTACTTATATTTTGAACCCTAGATTACATTAAATTTCATCTTTTTAGATTCAGCTCAACTTTCTGTCAATATTGCTATTGATATCTTTTGAATTTATAATACATTAATTTTTAAATTTATTCCTTCCCCTCCTCAATCCAGAAAGCATCCTTTTTTTTTAGAAAGGCTTAAAAAAAAAAAAAAGAAAAAAAAAACAACTCTATAAACATAATCAATTTATCACCCTTCTGATAATGTATGTAATCTATATCCAGTTTCTTATCTCTGCAAAAATGCATAAGCACTTTTCTCAAATTTTCTCTGCAGTTAAACTTGGTAATTGTAATTATGTGACAATCTTTAGTTGTTATAGTTTTTCCATCTGTACAATATCCATCATGCATATTATATTTTAGATCCTGCGTACTTTATTCTTTATCCATTAATTATGGACTTCTTATATTTCTCTGAGTTCTCCATAATTTTTAGAAGGCAGTAATATTCATTTCTTTTCCACAATTGGTATGTCATTGCCTAATCCATGGGCATCTGTTTTGTTTCTAGTTCTTTGCTACAATTGTTACTATAAAAATTTTGGTAAATATTGAATCTCTCTGCCTTTGACCTCCTTGGTATATATGACTAGCAGTGGAAAATTTGAGTCAAAAGGTATGAACATTTGAATCATTTTAAAGCAGAACTTTATTTTTCAAATTCTTTTCAAGACTGATTGGAGTAATTCAGAATTCCACTGACAATGTTTTAGTTTACCCTATCTTTCTATATCTTGTATATGTAACATTTTTTGGTCATTTCTGTTAATTGGCTAGCTGTAAGATGAAAACTCAAGAGTTGTTTTAGAAATAATTTTTCATATGGCTAATAGTTTGCAATTTTTATTCTGATAACTTTTTCCAAAATGTCTCTCAAAACTGTTCAAATAAATCCTTTGACCACTTATTGGGAATTTTTTTTTGTTGTTGTTTTTGTTCCCTATGGAATTTGCATATCAGACCTTTTTCAGAGACATTTAATGCAAAGATTTGTTTTTGCCCAATTATTCTTATTCTAGCTATGTTGATTTTGTGTAAATTATTTTCCATTTTATATAATATCAAAAGTTATTTCTGGTGACTTTCTGTTTAAAATTCTTTCAGCTATAGTTGTGAGAAGTCCATTCATTTTCCTCTAATCTTGAAATATTTTGCTTTAGTTTTTGAACTTATTTAGGTATATGTTGTAAATTGCTGTTCTAAATCCTTAAATTTTTTTTTTTTAAATCAAAATGTTTTCCAGTTTTTCTAGCTAGACAGCTGCTACATAGTGAACCCTCCCCTAAAATTTTTTTTTGGGGGAAAGCATTTATTGAACTTTGGGTTAATGAGTTTGACTTTTTCTCTTCATTTTTGTAAAGTCTGTTGTATTGCTCATTTTAACTAATGCGAAATATATAGTTTTGTTTCTCCTCCTTCATTCCTACTTTTTCCTTATTTTACTTGAGATTATACTTTTTGCTCTTCCAATAAATTTTATTGTTTTGTTTGGCTGTATGAAGTAATACTTTGATTAGGGATAGCATTACATTGAATTTTTAGTCTTATCTATTATGTTATAATTACACTAAGATATTTAACACAGGAGATTGGGTAAATGGTGATACCTGTAATTAAAAAAAAAAAAAGTCAAAAGGACAGGGTTTTTAGATGCTGCTAGAACATCCACATAGGAGATTGGTTCTGAAATTTAGAGGACAGTTCTGGATTAAAGATATGGAATTGGGAGTTATCTGTGCAGCAATGAGAATTGAAGCTGTCAAGTTGAATGAGAATGCTAAGGGAGACAGTGTAGAGTGATCAAAAAACCTTAAACAGGCAAGAAAAATAAGTACAAATTATGGAAATGTGTTAAAATAATAAATTTAACTGACAAAGGAAAATTTTTTTTTCTTTTAATATTTTAAGTTTTAATGATCAGGGAAAGTAAAACTTAGTTGAAATTAAATGTTACACTTTAATTGGACTTCTATTTCGGAACAGGTGAAAAGATAAAGAAACTAAGACATAGTAACACTAACTCTATAAATTCAAACGTTTAGAAAAACTAGTCTCTATTTTGAGTACCAAAATCATGTGGGAGGACATTTCAGCTATATATTTTGCCATAGGAAAGGTTAATTGTGAGGCCTGTGTTTCAAGTCTTTCCATAGCTGTGACAATAACTGATCTAATTCCAAATTATGTATCATTTAATCATAGGCTTTTGGAGATCAGCTAGATCCAGACCAACCCCCTTATTTTATAGATGAGAGAATCAACAGAGATGAAAGGTGACCTTAGAGAAGGTCCCACAGGTAAAAATCAGTCAGAATTTGAATTCTAAACCCAGTGTTCTTAGCGGTGCATACTTATTCCTCAAGATTTTCACTTAAATGGATGTAAGAGCAGGGATATGGAGTGCAAATGAGGACAAGGTCAAGGAAAACAATTTGGCCATACAATCCAAGCAGCATGCATTAAGCAAAGAGCTATACTAGATACTAGGGATACAAAGACCTAATAAAAATCATCTCTAACTTCAAATTTTTATAACCCATTCTATCTAGTAGGCCCCAGGCTATGCTTCATATTTATCCACCCCAGACATCTTGCTATCTGCCTCAACAACTGTCAGTCCCTCCCCTTCAGGAATAGCACCCTCTGGATCTGACCTCCAGATCAGAGGAATACTGGAACTCTGCCCTGGGGCTGAGGCGTCCTGATTGGTTAATGACTGAGTTGCAAGCTCACCTAACATTATTTCTAGCTAGTCCTAGATCTTGCTTTCTCTAGCAATCAAGCCTTATTGAATTGCTACTTACCTCTGAACAGTCAGTAGTAATCAAATCCATACTACCATTGCTTTTTGAAAAGATCTTAATAACCAACTATCCCATGGATTCATTTGTTCTTTTAACTACTTTGCTCAAAATGCTCTTCCTTGGCTACCACTTCCTTATTTGAATGTAAGCTCAAACAACACAGTGTCTAGCAGGAAATAGGTACCTAATTTTTCATTCATTTTGTTGGGAGTATACAGCATACTATAATTTGATAGAGTGAACACTAACACAAAAAACATTAGGAATCACTTAGATAAGCAGCACATGAGTTGAAAGAAGTTAGGAATTCTCAGAGTCTAAGGCTGGCATGGGGACATCATGTAGAGTTGGAATATGAATATTTAAACTTAATAGCCAGAAAAGTCTGGATATAATGTAGAGTGAATTAAGGACTTTCAATACTAAAATGAGGAGATAGTATTTTAATTAAGATGCAATAATCACTGAAGATTCTTGAGCAGAGAAATATGGTCAGATTTATGCTTTAAGAATATTAACAGCTGCATTCAGTGCTGGTAAGGACAGACAGACCTGGTGTGTGGTACGGAAATGGTGAGAGAACACCATTTAATAAAAAAAAGCTGGAGAGAGCTCTAGAGAAAAGCAAAGTTTATTGTACATTCTAGCTAGAAGGGCGTCCCACCCTTCAAGTAGACAATCTAAGAGAGGAAGCACCTCCTGTGGGCAGGACAGCACCTTTAATCCCTAATGCAAAACGCCCCCTCCCACCACTGACCCTCATCCTCATTGGCTGAGAGTCTTACATTCTAAATGAGAGATCTATCCATGAAATTGAACTTGACCAATAAGTACATAGTTGCCCATATTTGGATGAAATAGGGAGATGATATCATAGGAGGGGAAGGCAATGCCCTTTGCTCGAACTTCAGAGTCCTTCAGGCCTACTCGAACTCTGAAGTAGATGAAGCCTTACTCGATTTTCACAAACTGTCTTGAAAGATCTCACCTCATCTCATTCACTGGGAAGCCAATTAATAGACTATGACAAGAAACCCATTTGGAAAGGGGCTGACCTGGAGTGAAGGTAGATTAAATGGAGAGCTCAAAAATGGATATTTAAATGTGGCAGTAGAATCAATATGATTTACACAATTATTTAAATGTATGGAAGGGAAGAGTCAGAGATGCCTCTGAGATTACAAACTTGGGTGATTGAAAGAATTGCCCTCACAACAGAAAAGGGGACACTTAGAAGAGAAAGATACTTATATTTTAGTCATGATGAGCCTGAGATGCCTACTTAGGAGATCCAGCAGGAAAGAGATTGGATTGGATACGTTTAAGAATATTGATGGTCTTACTTTTCCTGGTTCCCCCACCCCCTCATTGCCTGTTATAAACTATAACGTGATACCATTTCTAAAGTCACTAAGTATTTCCATATACTGTTTTAAATTTTCAAGTATATTAAAATGTACATATTAATAGCTATCTTTTATGTAGTACTTACTGTGTTCAGGGCAATGTAATAAGTGCTTTACAAATATGATCTCTTAATAACCTTGAGAGGTAGGTGTTATCCCCAATTTTACAAATGAGGAAGCTGAGGCAAACAAGTTACTTGTCCAAGGTCACAGAGCTAGAGTCTCAGGCCAAATTTGAACTTAGGTCTTCCTGAAATTAGGTTCAGCACTAAATCCAGGGTAGCATCTACCTTTGTAATATGGCTTTATAATATCCAATATCTGGAAATAAGAACCTGTCCAAGTATTCAGTATACATTTATTTTTTTTTATGTGTCAGACAGTCAAGTATTCAGATTTTTAAAAACTCAAGGGGCTTCCAGAGGGACTGGGAGTGAGGCACAATTCACATACACAAATAACTACATTAGTTGGCAGAATAGGTCAACTGCAAAATAAAAGTTCAAAACAGGAGAAATCTGAAGAGGAAGCAATTGCTTTTCTTGGGGGTACCTACAGACTATTTCCAAGCTTAAATGTTCTTGTAGAAGGAATAAGTTTAATTACATTTTTTAAAAATTCCAGATCACAGATCTGGAGCTGGGACTTCAGAATACAAGTATGTCCAATTACTTCATATCAGAGAGGAAGAAACTATGGTCCACGGAGACCAAGTACCCATTTGCAGCAGGTGGTCTGAGTCCTTAGTCTTCGTTATTTCCATAGGGTCCTAAAGTCTTTCAACTGCTCCCACACAAAATTTCAAGGGTGGCGACTCTCTGTAACTTAACATGCAATCTGGTAAGCACCAGTGCTTTTACACAAAATTGCAATTTTGACAGGCCTAATAAGACAGTCACAACCTCTGCATTGAAGGTTTGCAAAATGCTATTACTCTGGGAACTATTATTTTCATTTTACAGAAGAATCTAAGGGAACAACAGTGAAGTGATACATTTTTATGCATGGAATACTATCTCCTAAAAACCTGAATTTAATGAATATTCAAATTTCGACTCAATTAAAACACGACCAACACAGTAACAATTCATGGCCAAAAGCAACCTTGAATTGTGAGCATGGCTCTAGTTCTCTTCCTCCTCTTTACTAGATTTTGCAAGCTTGCATATTTTCATTTGAGGAGAGGATTTAGAAACTCTGCTGGGCTCCAGTTTGCCGAGAGTACAAACGCCAGACCAGAAGCAAGACAAGGAGAGAGGTCGAAGCGTCTAAACTGAAGCAAACTCTCGGCTGGACTCCTCCTCCCAAGGGCTGGCGGGAGAGTACACTTCCAACCGAGACATATGGGAGCTAAACAGTGCCGGATCTGTCAGCCACCCCTCTCCCTATCTACTCCGCACAGACTGGCCCAGTACGATAGGATACATCATTTCTAAGCCCTCATTTCGGTGCCCTCCCCTCCAGGCTCCAGTCTCAGCAATAAGCCACACGATGAGGGGTGGGGGTGGAAGGGAGAGAGGAAACACCCAATCAGCGGTGCCTCTTCGCCCCGAGTTCCGCTGGGGAGTCGCGTGAATCTCCTCCTTCCCCCAAGCCGGGAAAAGGGGGGGGGGGCTGGTTGACGTCATCATCCGGGCCCTCGGCGGCGACGGCGCGGTTCACAATGGAACAAAAACAAGCGGCAGAAGTGAAACTGTCGGAACGCAGCTGCGTCCTGCGCGATTAACCCGTCTAGTCCTTGGCCCCAGTCCGACGCTTCCACCCCTGTAGCCCCCCGGCCGCCACCCAAGCCCGACACCATCCTTCCATTCACTCTTTTCTTACACCTACCTCCAGGTCTTGGACCCTTTTTTTCCCCCACGTGTCATCGCCCCTCTACCTTAGTCGGACACCCTTCTCCTACCCCCATTCCTCTCTCTTGGTGGCCCTTGGGTCAGATCCTTGGAACTACCTCGGCCCTCCCGACGCTTGGGTACCCGGAGGGGTGGGGGAAATTACGGGCACTGGCCGCAGCGTGACCCAAGGATGGGTGGGTTCAAGATCGGGATAGCAAAAGGAGGAGCAACTCCTCCAGCGGGCTTCCTTTCCCGCCTTACGCCCCCTTGGTCGCAGACCTTCTTGAATAAGGAGGGGGAGACGAGGGTGGTTTTTCTGTTCTCCCGGGGCCGACGCTTTGGCGCTCCGTACACGCGCTTCCAAGATACGCGAGACCAGGGCGGTGCGCGCGCTACCTCGGGACCACGAGCACCAGCTGGGGCGGGGGGGGGGGGGGGGAAGAGGAAGGAGGGGAGAAGGGAAGTGCATGTGGGGTGGGGGGGTATAGGGAAGGGAGGAAAGGGAGGGCAAAGGGGGAGGGACTAGGCGGGGGCGGGGGGACACGGGGCTCAGGGTGGCGCTGGGGCTGGTGGGAGTCTGCGCCGCCGCCGCTGCCGCCGCCGCCCGAGCGTTTTTTTTTTTTTGGTCCGCCATATTGACGAAGACGGGACTAAGCGGTAGCGAACGGGACTCTCAGCCGCTGTCCGTCAGGAGCCGCATCCTCACTGTCCCCCAGTCGCATAGGCCTCAGCCGCCGCCTAGCCCCTCCCTGCCCCACGCCGGAACCTGAGCCCGTCAGCCTGTCCTCCCTCCCGTCAGCCCGCTGCCTTTCCCACTAGGGAGCGGGGCCGTACCCGCGCCGGGTACTGTAGTTGGAGCCCCAGCTAACAGCTAGGGAGGAAGCGGGGCAGAGGCAGGCCCGAAGCGGGGGCAGCAGCAGCAGCAGCAGCAGCAGCAGCAGCAGCCGCCGCCGGGAGCAGAAGCCGCCGCGCGGGGAGGAGGAGGATGGAGGAGCAGGAGGAGGTGACGCAGGAGAAACGCACCTCCCGGTGCCCGCCCGTCCGTCCGTCCGCCCGAGCCCGGTTAGAGCCCCGGCGCCAGGAAGAGCCGCCGCTAGCGGAGCCGGAGGCGGCGGCAGAGACTGCTGGGACGGCGCGGAGAGCCGAGCACCCCCGGGAGTCCCTCGGTGCGGGTGCCTAGCTGAGTCCGTCCCTTCCGCCCTCCCCCTTCCCTCTTCCTCTCCCCGCGCTCACACCCCCGAGCCGCGTCTCCTCCTCGGAGCCCCCGGCTTCCCAGCTGCCTTTTCCGCAGTCCCGCTGCCCGTGGCCTTTGCCTTCCCCCACTCCGGGGGGGCGGCGATGCCCCTTCGCTCGTCCTGTGCCCGGGCCTGAGCCCACCCTCCTTCGTTCGCAGCCGCTTTCCAGTCCTAGGCCGCCGCCGCCGCCTCGTTGTGTTCTCGGTGTAGGGAGAAGGCGCCTGTGTTGTGCGGTGAGTACCGACCCCTCCCCGGGCGCTGCGCCTCCCGGCATGAAACTGCAGGATCGGGGGCTGAGGGAGGCGGAGGGCTAGGGGGTGTGCGTGTGTAGGAGCGCGGCGCCGGGTCTACACCCCTCTCTCTCCCCCGGGGCTTGAGCTTTTCTCCTGCCTCTTCTCCGCTCCGTGCTCCCGCTCCTGGGCAGGGTGGGGTGGCAGGTTGCGTGCGGGTAGTCGAGTTCGGGGTCCGCGGCGCCTTCGCTCCAGGCATTTCGGAGCCTGCCTGGGTTGCCCGTGCGTCTGATCTCGCGTGTGTCTGTGTGTTTGTGTGTGTTTTGGGCTGTAAGGGAAAATGGCTGACGGCTTCGTCCCTCCCCCTCCTCCCCCTTCCCGTCCTGTCTGGGCCCAAGGAAGAGGATGGAGGCTTGAGCCGCGGCGTGTGCTCCCTGACACTACCCTGGGCAGCCTTGTCAGCCACCTTGCCCGCTGGAGGATCCGGCTTGTCGAGGACCAGCTCCCTTTTCCCTCTCTCCGGGCTCGTTCCACTTGACACCAAACGCCATTACTGAGGTGGAGTGATTTGGAGCAGTGGAACTAGGCCCCAGCTACGCCTGGATATCAGGCCCGAGTCCTCGTCCACCCCCTCCCTCCCTCCTCCTTTTTCTCCTTCCCTCCCTCCCTTCCTCCTTCCTTCCTTCCTCCCTCAGTCCCTCCTCCTGTTCAGATAACCTGCAATTTCTTTGGAGCCCTCATCCTGCTTGGACGTCTGAAGGAGGCTTTCTGTCCCAAGTCCCCGTCCTTCACTGTCCCTTAATTTGTTAACTGAAAAGAATCTTTGAGTGCCGAAACCGGTCTTCAACTTGCTTCAGAAGACCCTTCAGCTGCCCATTTATTCCTGCCTGTGCAAAGTTAACTATCCTAAACGTTAGTTATTACTAATAAAATTTGGTATCTGTATGATGAGAACCTAAAGTTTGGCATTTTTTTAATATTTTCCCAGTGACTGTGCTCATAGACTAAATAGTATGGTGCAGGTGTATACATGTTTATGTGTTGCTTATGTACATTTGTTAAGGTTCCTGTGTTAGCTGAAAAATGCACAGAAAAATGATAAGATTGGTAATAGTCTTTGGGATATAATTTTAGAGTGTGCTAAATTGAGAGGCTACTAAATTTTTCACCACAGTTGAGTAGCAGATACCCTTATGTAGCATATTTACTCTTTGTGTGAATTAACTAAACTTAATTGTATTAATAAAAGGTCTATTTTGGGGAGGAACTTTTTGATTTATGTGAATTAGAATGGTGTGTTTAAAAAGCTTCCTACAAGAGTATATTATTGTCCCTATATGGTTAGTCAAGTAACTGTTACTAGGTGCTTAAGACTTTTTAATTTGTCATTCTTAACTTTCTTGGAGTAATGGTTGAAAATATTGTCTTGTTTTGATACATTATCTTGAAGTATTATGGCTAAACAGACTGGTTACTAACTTCCTTTCTCCTTTAACTTTAAAAAGATGCTTTAAAAATACTTGATGTATTGTAATTCAAGAATTCAGAAGGCTGCCATCTTGGCTTCATACAATAAATAACAATAAATCTGCTAGTTTTAAAGCCTTCTAAAAGAAAGACATCTTTGGTCCTGGTTTTTAAACTTTTGTGATTTAAGTTTCATTATTAGCTTGTTTAGGGACAGAGTCTAAGGTAGGTTGGAAGTATAGTGTCTAAAGTGAACTTAGAATGTAAAGCTTTTTGGTAAGTCGGTGTTGTATTAAATTCTTGAAAGGTATCAATTTAAAAAACTTTAAAAAACAAATTCCTTTCCCCCTACTACTTTACAGTACCCTCTGTTTTTCTTCTGGGGATTTTTTTTTCTTTTTGCTTCTTTTCCAGAGCTTTACACTTTTAACAAGGACTTTTCTTTCTTTCTTTTTTTTTTTTTAAAGTATTTCCTTTTAGTCTATTAGCTGTTTTTAGATCACTGCTGCTGTTTGTTTGTTGACCTTTTAGTGAAGGTGCAACCATAGCTGACAGAAGGGATTAGCCCAAAACCTGAACTTTAGTGATTCTGCATTCTTTGAGTAGCTTGAAAATGAGAATTCTTTCAAGTTCTCTTCCTTCCTTTCTTTCCTTCGACCTGTTCCTGAGAGAACGACTTGTCAGTGTTGGATGTGAAAATAAGTAATTGGAATTTTCTTTGATCCTTTTATCTTTGGTATGTCCAAATACCTTTTGCTAATATTTCAAGGAAATTGACAAAATAATAATTTCAATTTAGCTTTTTGAAAATAAGTGATCTATAGGCTCAAGCCTTTTTTTTTCATTGATCTCTTTTGGTTTTACATCACTTAATAGGATATTCTAAAAGTATTTGGGAATACCCTGCATTTCCCATCTCCTAGAGTTATCTCTTATAAAGAATAAGAGAAGGGTAAAGTTCCCCAAAATTAATCTAATAAAAAAGTTATATGCAAGAGGAGGTTTATTATCATCCCCTCTTTGATTATAATCTCATACATTCACTTCTAATTGTTCTCATTTATATTATTGTCATTATGTACATTGCTTATCTGGTTCTGCTTAATTCTTTTTGCATCAGTTCATAAAAGTTTTTCCATATTTTTCCAGTCATTGTTTTCATAGTTTTTTACTGTATAGTAATACTCTATTATTTAGTGAGATATAGTTTGTTTAGCTATTACTCAGGGAATGGGCATCTGTTCTTTGCTGCCACAAAAAATGCTGTTACAAATTTTTTTTTGGGGGGGGGTGGAGTTTTTTTTTTTTTTTTTTTAATCATTTCTCCTTAGCGTAAGCATTTCAGTTGCTCTATTCACAATTCCAAATTGAAGACTCCAGTTCTTAATTAGATTGTAGAAATGCTTGTTTGTTTAATTTCTCTGTTTTGAGTTTTTTTGGAGATTTAAAATGCATCTTTCTAGTTCACTATTCAGCATTTTGATATTGAAGTGCATGTGTGTAAACTTAGGTATTAAGTAGGACTCATTAGTTATGCTTCAAGTATTTTGCATAATGAATTGAATGTTAAAATTTTCACTTTATGTTTTTGGTGTTGATAGTCATATATATGTATTTAAATAATATACATAGTAAAAAGTTTCTATGTTAAACTTTTACACTTAAGTTCCATGACCTTTCTAATGTTTAGTTTAAGTAATGTATTGCTAACGTAATGTTCTTTTAGTCTTTTTAAAACAGTTGAATTCTTGAAAGTGTCCCTGTCCTTGAACAAAAAAACCCTTACATTTTTGTCCCTTTTATCCTTTTTTGAGCATAGAATATAATCTTGAAATGTTAAAAATAACTTTTGGAATATGTACCTCTTGTTTTTGAAATTGTCAGTTCAATTAGAAGTATGATTGGAGGGTGGGGGGGTGTGTGTCTGATGATATTTGCAGTTATTCAGTATTGTAAGATTTTGTGTCACGTGGTTATTCTAATTGATGAAAAAAATCTTGTTTTGCTTTAATAAAATAAATTATTATTGTAGGGTCTTTATAAATTGGGAGTTGTCACTTTGTGAGTACAAATTTTTTGCAGTTTGGGGAAATGGTCTCATTGGGCATATTAACAAAGGTGGGGTTTTTTTGGTTTTGTTTTTTACATTTATTATCTTTGTTTAGTGGTATGTCTGCGGTAATGCAGAGACAAAGGTTTTGTTGGATTACAAGATGAGTATTTGTTTTACAGTGTTTTGGGTCAACCTGAAATTATAAGAAAGTGACAAAATTCCAGGGCAGGAAAAGTCTTTAGACTTTTCAACTTTAAGAGTATATATTTAGCATTGGATTAACATCAAGCTCTGCACATTAAATTTAGTTAAATATGTAAAGTCAGTTTTGTTTCTACAATAATTTTAATTTTTTTATTAGGCTACTGTTTTTGGTCAGTGCTGATAATTATAATTGTGAAAAGAATGGAAGTACAGATTTACACAATGAATAGATTTTTCAGGGTCTGTCACATGTTGTGCTAATTTTTTTTGATTTGATATAGGGACTATTTGGAAAAATTCAGGTGCCTTAATATGAATATAGATTTTTTTTGGTAAATACATTCTTAGAAGTATTACAGTGGCAATTTAAGTGAGGTCATTTGAAAGATCCATATTGAAGCTCAGAAAGGACTTTGTAGAAGTTTCTAAGCTTTGAAGCTTCTTAACAGTCTAGTTAAGTATTTCCTCAATATGGATATGTTGGTGGTGTCAGGTTTCATTTAAGAGTTTTAATGAAGCTTGTTACCCTTGAAATAATACTTGAAATGTAGTTATAAGTGTGCATTATATTTTGAACTTTTGTTATGGTTAACTAATATCATTAATCCATTTTATTTTAAAGTACTTTGTACTTTTCATTAAAAATATGAATTACATTTTGTTATTTCATATTATGAATCCTTGGTCTGAAAGGACTTTCAAGTCATCGTTTTCTCAACTTAGGTCTTTTTTTCTATTCCTATATGAGAATATTAATAAAAACATCAGAGGCAAAAGATTGGCTATTTGGTTACTGAAGAGCTTCTTTTAGTAACTTCTGCCTGTGTGTTTAAAGAAATGTTTTCAGCCAGAAATTTCATTCCAGTATTTGTTTTGAGCCTCATAATTTCAGTCCTTTTTTTGGTCAGTGAAATTAAATAATTTCTTATCATTCTGTACATAAGAATGCCAAGTTAACTTTTTCAAGAAGAATCCTGACTTTGATTTTTTTCTACATTATTTGTATTTTTCATACATTAGATATTAAAATTCCATTGTGGCAAACTTCATCCAGATATCCACATTATTAATCAAGCAGTGAGCTGTAGTGGAAAATTATGTTAAGCGGAGCTAGAAGTGAAAAAGATTTGAATTATTAACCAGGTAAATGATCCCTTAGGAAATCCCTTTTTTGATCCCTTAGGAAAATCGAAAAATGGGGGTGGGATGGAAAGTGGGGACACCTTATTATTTCCCCGGTTCCCGGAATGGTTTGTGTATGTCAGTTCCTGGAAACTTAGGGAAGTGTGAGGATGTTTGTTGCTTATTATTACAGAGTAGAATTGTAAAGAATCCAGCTAGATATGAGATAACCTCTAAGGTTCTTCATCAGAAGTCCAGGAACTTTTTGAAAATTTTTAAAATTATTTTCCATATTTTATTTTCTGCATTTAAAACCCTTTATCCCTGAGGGAAAAGTCCAGTCTTCACAAGACTTATCAAAAGCTGGGGAGGTGTTTGACTATGTTACAACATACCACACACACAAAAGTAATGAAGAATCTGTATTCTTTGAGTTTGAACTGACATTTTGGTTTTTCTCTCACTTGTCCCTATTGATTGTAGAGATAGCATATAAATAAAAAAAACTTATTTTGTTAGATGGACAGAGTAAAAAGTAGGTTATGTGGAATGTTATAGGATGAACAAAGGAAATGCAACAGAGTTAAATTGCAAGGACATAGCAGTGGATTACTTATTTGGAACTCTTTCTGCATGGTAATACTTCTGATGGGATTTTTCGTGTATTTATTGTTATTGTCTGAATCTCTTTCAGTTTCTTTATGTATCAGATCAAGGGGAATTTCATTTGAGAACTTGAAAAGAAGTGTCAAGTATGATAGAATTATTTTACAGTTATTACACATACCTTAAATTTAGGAATACCAAAATGATAGGAATTATGTCTGCGATTTTATTAGTTTTTTCCTTGGCAAAGAAAATCACCAATGAAAATCAACACATTCTCTGCATTTTTATTGTGATTTGTTCAAGTTCACAGTCAATGTGCCAAAGGATAAATTTGAACCTAAGCCTTCATAGGTCTAAGGCCAGCTCTTTCCATAATATCATTTCTGTCTTTTGTGTATGGTCTTTTCCTATTATCTGAGTACCATACCCCCCCCCCCAAAAAAAAAAAAAAAAAAAAGGAAGAAGAAGAAAGAAAAGAAAAAAATAGAACCTTGTTTTAACTTTGTTTTACTTTTTTTTTTTTAAACTAACTATTCCTCAAAATATATTTTCTCATTAGCATAAAATTTGCAGCATCAGAATCCAATCTTGTGGATAATTAGACTACCACAGTTCATCTTCTGTTTGCTTAGGTCTGCTTCCTTGTTGTTCCTCTTGCCTGATATACTATCCTTCCTTTGTTCTGATTTTCTGAATGATACTTTTAAGGCCTGAGTCAACTGCTACCTTTTCATCAATCTTATTCTCTAATTGTTTTTTGTAAATTTTCTCCTGTAAACTTAGGTTTGAAGACTTAAGTTTTTATACTTCTGTACTTTGGAGTGTGCAAATTTACACATAAGTGTTCAGTAAATAACTCAACTTATTGGTTGAGTGTCTGAGTCATAATTATTCTTTGCCTATTAGAGGAAATCCTTTTGTGAACCTTTGTTGAAACCAAATTCTATTTACATGCTTATGATGCATCCACACATTTTGGTTTTCCTCTCTTAATTGATGAGCATAAAATGCTTTCTGGGTTTAAAACATTTGCTTTTCATCAAATTAGGGATTGTGCTGCTTGTCTCTGAAAGTTTACAAGCCATGAGGCTTTTCAGTTTTGGTGGGAAGATAAGAGGAGGAAGAATAAAATTTTATGTTCCTGAACTGTTAGAAAGATAGGATAAAAGAGAAAAAAGAATAAAGCTTCCCTCTTTCCTCCTTTTGTGTAGTTGTTGCTTCTGCCATTTGATAAAAATCTTTTAATTTAATGAGGAAAAAACCAAAGTGCTCAACTTGTTCTACTCCTTGGTCTATCTAATTCAGTTGTCTGTCTACTCAGGTTGAATAGAAGACCTACCTCCCAAACATTCTGCATTGCCCTTATGATTCCATCATTTCTGAGTTCACCTGAGCTTTTTTTTCCTATGGAGTAACTCAGTAAAGATTTATTAAATACCTACTATGTGTAACATTGTGATAGTCACAGAGGATAAAAGACAAAAAAGGAAATAAACATATTTTACTGAATTAATATTGGAAAGGTGAAAGCTGCTTTTTTTTTTTTTTTTTTTTTGCAAAATACACTTTACACACTGCATATTCTTTTTAAGAAATAATAGCATTTTATTTTTCAAAATAAATGCAAAGAGGGGCAGCTAGATGGAGCAGTAGATAGAGCACCAGCCTTGAATTCAGGAGGACCCGAGTTCAAATGTGGTCTCAGATACTTAACACTTCCTAGCTGTGTGACCCTGGGCAAGTCACTTAACCCCAGCCTCAAAACAAAAACAAAATAAATGCAAAGATAGTTTTCAAAATTTGTGCTTACAATACCTTGTGTTCCAATTTTTTTTCCGTCTCTGCTCTCCTCCCCCCTTCCCTAGACAGCAAGCCATCCAATATAGGTTAAACATGTTCACTTCTTCTATATATATTTCCACATTTATCATGTTGCATAAGAAAAATCAGATCAAAAGGGAGAAAATGAGAAAGGTGAAAATATTATGTTGTGTGATTTTCATTCAATCCCCATAGTCCTCTCTCTGGATGCAGATGGCTCTTCTCTTCACAAATCTGGTAGAATTATACTGTATATTCTTTTAAAACAGCTTGATAAGCATATGAGTGGTATACCATGCATAGTTTAGATTGGAAAATTGTTAAAGGGGGGGATTGATAAAGCTCTGGGACTGGAATGAGGAAGACCTCAGTCTTAGACACTTCGTAGCTGTCTGACCCTGAGCAAGTCATTTAACTGTTGGTCTCAGTTTCCTTGTTTGTATAAATGAGCTGGAGAAATGGCAAACCCAATCCAATATCTTTGCTAAGGAAACGTAAAAAGATCATGAAATGACAGAATAAAGCTACAAAATTGTTGAAGGAAGGGGCTTGGGAAGAAGGAAAGAAGGACTTGTACTTAATACAGCAAATACCTCTTTTTTTTTGGTCTTATGTTCCAAATAACAAGCTTGTTTTCCTCTAAAGTATTTATTTTAACCTATTTAAAGAGGAATTTCTCTTTAGTGTTTGATGCCTTCTTAAAGATTTTACTGAAATCTTCTTTTAAAAACGACTTCAGCGTCATTATTACTATCCTTATTGTAATGTCATCCAGTAACATTCTCAAGAACATGCAGTATATACCCTTCATTTGAACAGATAATTACTAAGTGCCTACTATGTAATGCAGACTTGCAAAAGAAAAGAAAAAACCATATATGGGAGAATGAAACTCCAAACCCCAAATTCTATGTGACCTTAGGCAAATAACTTTTTAAAAATCTCATTATACTTACAATAGCATATTCCTCACAAACAGATCTGTGAGACAAATAGCATAATCATCATCCAAAGTGGGATTCTTATTTTTAAAATTTTATTTACTAATTTAATTAATATTATTTTTAAAATTTCATGTTATACTTTTTCAATTAACAAGTATATATTTTCTTTGCCTTTGATCTCTATCCCTTTCCTTCTCGTAATAAATGTTGTATAGACAAGTAAAATAAGTTTCCTCGTTGGCCATGCTGGTGCTTTCGCTCTTAATCTCTCTCTGTCTCTGTATTTCTTTTTCTCTCTCATCCATCCATCCATCTCATTCTATATCCTGAGCCCCTGTCAGGAAGATAGATAGCTTGAATCACTATCAGTCCTTTGTAATCCCAGGTGGTCATTGTATTAATCAAAGTTGTTAAATCTTTCAAAACTTTATTGTTGCAATATTGTTGTACATACTTTCCTGAGTGACTTTATATATCTAGGAAAATGTTTACTTACTGATGAAGAGGCAGGATTCTTATTCAGATCTCCAGATTCTGGGGTTAATTTTCTTTACACATATACTAAATCTTCTTCCCTGTCTCTTCCCCCTTCCTCCCTTTCCTTTCCTCTCCATCCTTAGTAAAATGGGGATAACACTTTTACCAACTAGCTCTTAGGGCAGTTGTGAGAAAAGTGCTTCATCCTGGTTAAACTCCATACCAATGTATGAGAGCAAAGGAAAGACTTAGGCAAAAGTTCATGTGAAAATTTTTGGAATGTGAAAATTTTTGGAGAGGGAGAGGGAGAGATATGGGGAATGGGGTATGTATGTTTGTGTGTTGTCATTCCTTTAAAATGAAGGGGAAGAGGAAAAGACTGTGGGGAGTGGTTGGGGTCAGGATAAGAATATAATTACTATTCCTTGATTGTTTACTTGATTGAGGAGCCCACTGAAATTTTTGATAAGGATTAACAAGTTGGTTTTGTCTTGACTGAAGACAGGAAGGAAAATTCAGTATCATAGAACATAGATTGAGAGCTGAAAGGGACTGTAGAAATCAGTCTCTTATTTTACCTATAAGAAAACAGACCGACGAATGTTCCTCCAAATCATACAAATATTAAAGAGTGGAGCTGAAATTTAAACTCATGTCTTCCTCCAGCATCCTTTTTATTGCACTATGAGGATTTTTCTGGAATTTCAAAGAAAAGAAATTAAAACCTAAACTAGGGTATTTCAATGAGGGTAGAGACTGTGATGGTGATAGGATTTGGTGGCTGATTGAATAGGGGACAGAGTAAGGGAAATACATGAAAGAGCCATGATAATTACCAAATTGGGAGACTTGGAAAGAAATTTTTTTTTTTTAATTTATAATTTTTTTTTTTCACAGTATATATGCATGAGTAATTTTTTTTTTATAATATTGTCCCTTGTATTCCTTTTTCCAAATTATCTACTCCCTCCCCTCGATGACAGGCAATCCCGTATATTTTACATATGTTACAATATAACCTAGATATAATATATGTGTGTAAATACCATTTTCTTGTTGCACATTAAGTATTAGATTCCGAAGGTATAAGTAACCTGGGTAGATAGACAGTAGTGCTAACAATTTACATTCACTTCCCAGTGTTCCTTCTCTGGGTGTAGTTGTTTCTGTCCATCATTGATCAACTGGCAGTGAGTTGGATCTTCTTTATGTTGAAGATATCCACTTGGAAAGAAATTTGTGAAGGGTAGGTGTTGCTGTGCTTTTGAGGTATGTTTATTCCCTAACAAAATAGCTTTAGATTGCTTTAATTTTTTTTGGTTCTCCTTTATTAATCAAAAGTTGATCAGTTTTTTAGTTTCCTCCATTAGTATTGCTATTATTCCTCCTTCCTTTGAAACATGGAATTTATAATTTCTCTGTTTTAGAAAATCATGTTCTAGGGTAGAATTTTATACTACTAAATTTATATAAAGAGATACAAAGCACATTTTCCATTAATATGCATTTTGTGACATTTCTTTTGATTGTCCAGAACCTATTTACTTCTTGATTCCCATTGTATTTTAAGTGATCATTGATTCACACCTGTGATTTCATTGGTATAGGTAACATGGTGAGAAATACTAATTCAGGTCAACATCATCTTTGTCACTTATTTGTGACAGTTGTCTCTGGTATTGTGTATTGAGATTGGATTAAGAGACTTATATAAGCTTACTATATTTGAGGTATTCTTATAGTTACCAGAGCTAAGAAAATGGGTAGTTTCATGGTACTGTATGTAGAGGATTGTTATCATTTGATAATTATTAATAATGTGATAATTTTAAGTTTTGCAAAATATTTTCTTCATAAACAACCCCATTGTTATATTGTTGCTTCCATTTTACTGAAGAGAAAACTTAAGGCTTTTAAAGGATTTAGAAACTTGTCCATAGTCACATAGCTTAATAGTGTCTAAAGTGGGAGGTGGGATATAAACTCCTTACCTGCATGCTGCACTGCTTCTCATTTGTTAGTTTTGGTTCTATTGATGTTTAAATATAGAAAGAAGTTTCTTCTATATGTATCCCTAATTTTTTTTCCCTTGTTCCTCTTTTTGGAGTAATTCCTCAAATATGATTGTATTACAAAGAAAAGGTAACAAACCATTCAATATTTAATATACTTGTACTTATGTATTTTTTTTGCATTAAGTGTAAGTAATCACCTTTCATAGTTTTTTATACTCTTGGAATAAGGGTTGTAAATGGAAATGATGTGATTTTCAAATAGATGTGATCTTTATGAAAGATCATTAAAGATTAATCTGGGGTGATAATATCCGATTTTTTATTAGAATAATTGCAAACACCATATTTAGTGATCTACACTTGAACACTATACAATATTAATTTTTTTTTTTTTTTGGCTGAGGTATTTGGGGTTAAGTGACTTACCCAGGGTCACACAGCTAGGAAGTATTAATCTTTTTAACATATGTAAAAATAAATTACGCAGGGCAATATAGTAACTAATAACAAAATTGTATTTACTATGATACAGTATCAGTCATCTGTGTGAAGTCTCTTAGTTTACAATTCTAGACTTTTTTTTTTTTTTTTGAATGACAGAAGGTAAATAAGTATCATGGAATTCAGAAAGATTTGTGTAGATCTTCACAAAATCTTGGAAATTACTTTTTGAAAGACTTAGGCCCACCTTATAAATAGTTTTTTGAGAAGTTGAATCACTGATTTCTCTCCCCCCGCCCCCCCTTCCCCTTCCTTTTCATCAAAGAGCTTTAGAAATCAAACATTTGGTCCTTCTGAGATGGGAGTCTTTCACAGGTTGAACTGAAATCTTATGAAGTCTTAGCATTTCACCTTATATCTTATTATGATGCAACTATACCTAAAAGCTTGATTTCATTGCTATTCCATTCACTCATTACATTATAGTGTTGTATGAGCATGATGAATATGGAAGTATGTTTGGAAAAGTTGCAAGTGTTTATGCTTTTCTCAGATTGTTTGCTATCTTGGGGGGAGAGAAATTTGGAACACAGGGTTTTGCATTGGTGGGTGTTAGGGATTATCTTTGCATGTGTTTGGAAAAATAAAACAAAATTGCAGTACTATAGTGGATGCAACACCCTTCCCTGCTGCCCTTGCTCCCTTCCCTCCATGAATTGCTTTTTAAATGTCTGTTATCTGTCTAATGGACAATCTTCTGTTGATGAGATTCAAGACATATTAGGCTTTAAAATGTACAAAATAACTTTCACATGAACAAAATTTTCTGTCTTAAAGAAGGAGTTAGACCAAATCAATGATTTATAACTTTTTTTTTTTTTTTTTTTATGACATGGGACTCCTTTCGCAGTCTGAAGGTCTATGGTTTCCTTCTCAGAATGTTTTTAAGGACATAAAAATAAAATAGGATTATAAAGGAAACCAGTTGCATTGAAAGGCAGTTCAAAATTTTTTTAAAATGGTACAACTACTCAAATTAACTTTTGGACTGAAGGATTTCTAAGGTTATTTTCAACTCGTTAATCAAATAAAATCTTTATATGTGAGATGCTAATGTTGCACCTAGATGAGTTCACTAGTTCAATTTTCTTTCATTAGTCATTTTTAAGAGTTGTCTGAGGGTTGATTACAATGCTTTAAATTTGTTTCTATAAGTTTTCTGGAATTTATCCTGAGTGTTGATTTTCAAGAAAGGTATCTTGCCCAAGACATTTTTAGGAATTACCTTTTTGAAATGATTTCCTTAAGTTTGGAGATACAAAGAAAAGAGGAAACATTACCTGTCTTATAGCACCTGGAACTCTCCTGGGAGAAAATACAACTTGTAAATAAGAAAATAGATAAAAGATAATTTGAAGAGAGAGGGAACACTTGGAGGTGGGGGAATATATTGGGAAAATCATAGCATTAAAGAAATATCTACAATATAATGTAGATAGAGGAATCAACAAGGATTTCCCAAGTCAGTACCTCAAAGATACTGATCACTTATAAGACATTGTAGTGAGTAGTTCTGTAGGTTTGAAGGACAGGGTCCAGAGATACAAAAGCAGGAGATGGATGCCTAGTTTAAGGAGCAGCATCTAGTTATAGCCATCTTAGCTAAAAATTAGTCTGTGGGAAGTCGAAGGTGGTCATACGTGATAAATATGGAAAGGGAGCCACATTGTGAAGGGTCTGGCACATATTACATTATTAGTCAAGCTGTTCAGTGTCATGTTTTTTTACCTTTTTTATTATTTGACTGTTCTTACTTTCACTATTGTAGGCATTAGAAATCCATATCCATAAATATCCAAATCCATAATTTGAGGATTTTCAGTCAGGAAGGACTGTGCTGAATGAGTAAGGGAGAAAAAAGCAAGTGAGGTGCCTTTTAATACAAATCTAGACAAAGTCATTTGCACATAAGTAGGTGGAGTTTTGGACCATGGGAATGACTGTAAATCAAGGACTACTTATAATTGGATGTGTGAATTATAATGTAGATGGGGTTAAGTGGCATTCTGTCTTCTCTCCTCCTCTCCCCCCCACAAAAAAGAAAAAAAAATCCTTGTTTTTGCTAGATCATGGTTATTTATTACATTTTTATATTGTCTGTGTCCAAAAATGTCTCTTGAGTTTTTGGGTTAGTCCATCACTTCTCCAGGACATGGTTAACATTTTCCATTCATCATTAGGTCTTCCAGAATCAAGATTGATCTTTGTATTGATTAGAAATTTAAGTCTTTCAAGGTAAACTTATTTTGATAAGTATCAAATTATTCTCTTTAGTCTGCATATTTTACTTTGTATAGATTCCTGTGAGTTTTCTCAGGGCTCTCAAAAAGTCTGTTTTTGTTATATCACTGTAGTATTCTATTATATTTATAGACCATTATTTGTCCACATCCACTTGATAGGTACAACTCAGCTTCCAATTCTTTTTTTTTTTTAACTTTATTTTAAGTTAAATACAAAATAAGAAAAAAATACAAAAAAAAAAACCCCAAAAGGAACATTTTTTTTTAAATGTCATGTGCCCAGTGTCAGAACATAAGGGAGGATTTAGAATATGTAAAAATAAATTTCCATTTCAAGAAAACATAATAATAAAAGGCATTATATTCATGACAGCTATCTTTTCTTTGCTTTCTTGTTGGTTATTCTTATCTTCTCTGCTGTGCCCTTTTAATTTTAATTCTTTTTCCTTCTTTCATCCTACTTAACCTCAACTGGCTTCAAGTAAGCATGGATATAGTTAAACACACATACATACTCTGTATATATACACAAATACCAATATACATATCTACATATACATTTATACATATGTAAGCATGCATCTAAAACAATATTAATATGGCTGACAAAATATAGATCTCTCTTGATTGAAATATCAAGTTTGACTTTGTCTAGGGTCAATGTTTACTAACCCTACATTTTTTCTAATAAGTGCCATTCCTGATCCTTGTTAGTATGTTTGTGTATGTCTTATTTCTTATCCCTGCTAACTCTTCTGTTTTAATTTTTAACTTGCCTTGCTATTACTTAACCTCCCTCCATCCATTGATTCCTTCCCTGTCTTCTCTCCTCATCTTTTCCCTCCTTTATCCCATTTCCCTTAATCTACATAGTTTTAGCAATTCCCATTAATCTAAACACCTTTCTGTACTCTTATCTTATCCTGTGCCATTTTTCCCTCCCTCTCTATCCCTTCCCCATCGATATGACTCATCATATTCCTATTCCCTCCCCCATTATTTATAAATTTTAGAGGGTGCTATGCCTTTCATGGTATATATGTTTTACATATATATTATTCCCTATTTAATCCATTTCTGGTGTGAGT
The DNA here is from genome assembly GCF_048593235.1 of Sminthopsis crassicaudata. Classification (NCBI taxonomy): domain Eukaryota; kingdom Metazoa; phylum Chordata; class Mammalia; order Dasyuromorphia; family Dasyuridae; genus Sminthopsis; species Sminthopsis crassicaudata. Next base: position 274,613,166 of record NC_133619.1, on the reverse strand, counting down.
GGGTTTTCAGAACAACCAGCCTTCCCACATTTAATGCCTCTGTCAGTCCTTAGTTCTGTATCTCATTTGTGTAGCATTACTATTTTTACTTTTTTCCTAAATAATTGTTTTTTAGAGTCAGATCATACTCAGCTCTTCCCTAGTCTTTTTTTTTTTTTGAACTACCCAGTTACTATTAGATATTACTGATATCAAAATTAGACATAATGGTTTATATTTCCACTTACAAAAGAAACAATTTGTCCTTGTTGGGTCATTTAAAAATAGTCTTTAATGATGGCTCATCTATTGTTTTGTTTTTTTTTTTTTTTACTGAATTCAGGTTTGAGACAAAATCTTGAAAATCAGAGTTCATTGAATGTCCATTTTTTCGTTCAGTATTTTGCTTAGTTTTGCTGGATAAAATATTTTTGGCCATAGGCTAGTTATTGTTGATATATAATATCCCTGGATCTTTTATTGTAGCTGTTGATAAATCCTTTATAATTCCAAATGTAGCCCCAGCATATTTGAATTTTTTTTTCTTTCTTTTTTTTTTTTTTTTTTTTTTTGGTTTCTTGTTAGGATTTTTACAAGGTACTTATGCACTTAGTTCTCATCTTTAAAGGAGTTTACACTTTTAAAGGAGTTCATTCATTGGTCCACACATGAGATTCACACTTTTAAGGAGCTCCCACAAGTGCAGGGAGTACCCACAAGCCCATTCTCTGGGAGGATATAAGGAGCCAGGATTCCATGGGGAGAGTCAGAGTCTGGATTGAGTCCAGGAGATAAGTTCCCAGGAGAACTTAAGGGAAGCTCGAGGAGATTCCGAGAGCCATGATTTCAGTGGGGAGATTTGCAAGTCCAGGAGATTAACAAGTCTAAAGGAAAAGCAGCTCTTGGACTTCTGGGAGATTCACAACTAGGATTGACTTCTGGGAAACCCACAATCCCACACTCTTGGAGGCGGAGTCTGATTCATTCCCACGTCTACCTTTGTGCTGGCTAGAGACATTGGAAGGAGTGAAAGGCTGAAGCTGGCTGGAGACATTCTGACAAGAGCTCATCGGGCAACCAAAGAGAGAAAGGCTTCTAAGACAGCTAGCTGAGCTCCAAGCGAAGGAGACAAGTCTTGAAAGAGAAATTAAAGGATCTGGAGATTTGGAAAGAGACAGTAAAGGACTTTAACTCCTGGCTGCATTTTGGGATTATTGCAACTGAAACTAAGGCTGCCTCCAGAAGCTCTCCAAGAAATCCTGCTTCCAGAGAATGATCAGAACTTAGAGAAACAGAACATTACAGTTTCTTATAAAATTTTCTCTTTTATTTGGAGGTTTCAAAATTTAGCAATGAAATTCCTTTGTATTTTCCTTATAGAATCTGAGATGGTGATCTGTAGATTTTTCCTATTTCTATTTTGTCTTATCACTTCATAATAATTTTTTGATTATTTCTTATATTATGTAAAGCCACAGCTTAGAGGTAATCCAATTATTCTTATGTTTTCTCTTCTTGATCTGTTCTTCATATGTGTTGTGTGTTTTTATATTTCATATTTTGGTCTATTTTTTCATTTCTTATATTTCACTGGTTTCCCCTTGCCCAATTCTAATTTTCAAAGAACTATTTTCTTCTCTAAGACCCTGAATTTCCTTTTCTATTTTGTTGGCTTTCTCTTCATAATCTTGTTTTTCTTGAATGGCTCTTATTTTATTTTTAATGGTTTTCCCTCGATCGCTGTCATTTAATTTTCAAATTTTTTAACTCTATAAATTAATTGTTTCTTTGCAGGTAGCCATTTAACAGTACTCTTGGGTAGGGGAAGCTTTTTGCTTTAGTGTCTTCTTCTGAAAATGAACTCTAGTTTTTTTGTAGTCTGATAGATAGTAGGTTACTATGGTTGAGTTCTTTCTTCTTTTTTTACCTTTTTTTTTTTTTTTTTTTTTTAATGAGAACTTAGTCACCACTTCCAATCTTGGAGTGGGGGGGGATAGTGCCTCTCACTTCATTTCAGCTTTCTTCTCTGACCTGGAACCCCAAACCAAGAGCTCTACAGAGCCTCCTGCAAATGTAGCCAGTAGCTTCCCTGCTTTGCTCCTACTGCACTCAGTGGGGATGCTGATTCCTACTTGTCCAGGATTGTCTCTTCAACCAGTTTAGTCTTCCTGTTCGTTCTTCTGTGACTCAGACCCTGGACTCCAATCATGGAAATGAAAGTTCCATGATTGGGACTGAAACTACTTTGGAACCCAGTTAAACTTCAGGGCTTTTTGTTTGTTTCGGAGGGGCTAGCCTGGAGATATTTCCACTTCATAGGGTGGGGTTAAAGTTTAATTTTCTGGTCTTCTAGGGTTGTCTTAAGAGAACTTCCCCATATCTTCTGCCCCATGTCTTATTTGTTTTTCACTGTTCTCTAAGGTGCAATTTTGTTTGTGAGGGAAATCTGGAGAACCTGGAATTTTCTGATCTATTTTGCCATCTTCCTTAGAATCCTTTCCCCAGTTCTTTGCCACTAGAAAAAAGCTTGTAGAAATACTTTTGTAAATATGGTACCTTTTCTTCTTTGATGGCTTTGGGATATGTATATCTAGTAGGGTTATTACCAGATCAAATTGAATGCTCAATTAATTTTTGAGGCATGATTGCAAATTGCTTTCTAGAATGGCCATTCCTATTCACAGCTTCATAACAGTTCAATCAATTTGCCTGTTTTCCCATAGGTCCTCTTTTGTCGGATATACATCACCAATCTTATGGATATGAGATGAAACCTCAGAGTTGTTTTCATTTACATTTTTCTAATTATTAGTGTTTTGGAACATTTTTTTCTTCTGTCTACATAGAGCTTGGATTTCCTTGAAAATTGCCTATTCATTAACTAGAGAATGAATTTTTTTATTATAAATTTGAATCAGTTCTTTATATGTCTTAGAAACTTTATCAGAGAAACTTTGCTAAGAAGAGTTTTTACCTTAGCTTAATATTTTCTTCATTGTCTTAACTATATATGGATTTGTATGTGCAAAATTTTTAAATTTTTTATAATCAAAATTGCTTATTTTATCCTCTGAACCTTCCTATATCTTCTTTGTTCATGAGTCTACCACTGTTCATGGATCTGAAAGTTAACTCCCCCCCCCCCCCGCCCCCATGTTTATCTAATTTGTTGATGTTGTGAAGTGTTTCTAAATCTAATTTGTGTTAGATTGTTGTCTAGTTTTACCAGAAATTCTTATTAAATAGTGAATTCTTTCCCTGTTAGTTGGAGTTTTCTTGTTTAGGAATATGCTTAGGGTTTTAGATAAATTTTATTTTAGTATGTTTTATACCTAATCTAATCCAGTGATGGATCTTTCAGTTTCAGTATCAGATTTCTTTAATGGTAACTGCTTTGTAGTATAGGTTAACTTCTAGAACAATTAGGTCCCTTTCCCCTACTTTTTTAGTAGCCTGGATATGCAGAAATTGGGGAAAGTTCTTGTCATCAGCAGCTCAGTTCCAACTGAGAAGTGTGGAAAATGCAGCTGGATTCTCAGGTATAGATAGATTCTTTCCCAGGAGTTAAATTCCTATAACATTCTAGCAGAGATCACCTTTATGGTGAGTTCCTCTGCCTCACTCCAAAAGCTATAATATAGTCATTGCTATCATTTGTAATGCTGTTTATATATGTAAGTTAATTTTAGATTATACCTAGAAAATCATATATACAGTAGCTGATTTTCAGTTGGATTGGACATTTTGTACCAAGAAGTTTTATCAAAATTGCATATGCATTTATGTAGGTACCTCTGATCTTTTCATAATCCTTTGCATAACCATTATGCATCTGACAAGAAATCATAGAGCATAGATGCAAGTTATTCAGAAACACTGATGAATAAGAACTGTACTTTGACATAGTAATAATCATTTCAGTGGGGAAGAAAATCTTGGTAACTGTACCACCAGTAGTGCCACCAGAAAATATCTTAGATTGTTTGCAACTTTTTATATCAGTTCTAAAAAGTGAAATAATTTATGCTGTTATTTTAATGTTTATATAAGAAAATGTTTTGAGTTTTCTGTAACCAGTATTTAATCAAAGACAAATACTGCCCATTCTTGAACTGCATACATGCTTACTATGGGCAAGACATCAAACTGGGGATACAAAGATAAAACCTAAACAGTTTCTGCCATTATAGAATTAAAACTTTATCAGAGGGATATCTTAGTACATAGCACTCATTAATTAAACCAGTCACTGTGCTAAGAGTAGGAACAAGTAAGTGAGGTAATATAAGGAGAAAGAGCACTAAGCAGTGGTATGTTGAGTGACAACTATGTGAGAATGCTAGCCAACCCCAAAAGCAATCTCTAGAGGCATAGATAAGGAATACAGTACAAATTGTTTTATGCATGTATGGAGGTAGAAAATGGAATGTTGTTTTGGGGAGGAGGTAGTCTAGCTTGGGGTCTAATTAAGAATACATACTACAAGTAAACTGGGCTAGTAGGATAGGTTGAAGCCAAATCGTAATATGCATTAAATGCTAGATTAAAGGATTTATATTTTATTCTACTAGCTGTCTTCAGGAATTCCTTTAGGTTTTTTAGTAGAGTAAGTGATATAGTGTGTTCCTTAGGAAATCATTTTGGCATTCTTGACTCATTTACTCTAGCTTCTAATGGAGAAGATCTTTTTGCTTGTCAAGGCCAAGTCTTCTTAGGGACTCTCAGTAAATCTCCATCATATTGCCCCATCATTTATCCCCTATTTCTCTCATCTTCATTTTACTCATATCTATTGGTTCCTTCTTGTCTGAAAACATGCCCAACTCCTTTATCCTTTTAAAAAACACAAACCAAACCACTCATTATTCCTTAAAAATATCCCAATTTATTTCAGTTCCCAGCCAAAGTCTTAGAAAATGCTGCCTCTGTCATCACCTTAGCTTTCTTTCCTCTCAATCACTTTTTATCCCTTTGCAATCTGCCTTCCTATTTTATTACTCAACTTGAAATCATCAAAATTGATAGCATTCAATCCTCATCTTTCCAAACCTCCTTGTTACTTTTTTTTTTCCCCCTGAGGCATTTGGGATTAAGTGATTTGCCCAGAGTCACACCACTGGGAAGTGTTAAGTGTTTGAGATCTGATTTGAACTCAGATCCTCCCGACTTCAGGGCTGGTACCAACCACTTCTCCAAGTAGCTGTCCCCTTCTTGTTATTTTTGCTGTTAACTACCCTATCTTCTCAACTTTGGGTTTTTTTGATACATTACTTTCTCTTGGTACTACTACTTTTCCTTTTTGATCTTTTAGTAGACTCTGTTAATGCATGGATTCCATCCCCCCAAAATTTATGATATCTTCTTTATCAGCAGGATAAAATTCTCTAAAAATAAGTGCAACATAGAATTTATGTTAAAAGAATTTACTAACAGGTACAAGGTGCTGGAAGATTCACCAAATATGATAAAACTTGACAAACTATATTAGAATGAAAAATTTTTTTTTATTATTTTAAAACATTGGTTGGTTATGTTACTACAGAAGAGTTAAGAAATGGTAATTTTGCTTTTTTTCTAACATTACTTTTTGCTTGGTTGGTGTATTATTACTAGTTTGGTTTTGGTGTTTGAAGGGAAGATGAAAAAAGTGGGACTTAAAAATAAGGCAGCTAGACAGATCTCAAGAGTTTAGGCTCGTGACCTTAGGAAAGTAACTTTGTATATGTTAAGGAAGTTCTTTTTTCCTTTTCATGCAATTTCTAGCACAAAATCCTAGTAATAAATAATTATTTTTCATTCATTTTTCAGTTTTGTGATTTTTTTATTTTTATATTGTCTTATGTTTCTAAGGAGAGACTAGGTGGCACAATGGATCGAGTCTGGGGGTCCTAAAGACTCATCTTCCTGAGTTCAAATGTAACCTCAGACACTTATTAGTTGTGTAACCCTAGACAAGTCCCTTAACTTCAACGGGGAAAAAAAAAAGTTTGCTTCAGTTCCTCATATGTAAAATCAGCTGGAGAAGGAAATGGTAAACTATTCCAGTATTTTTGAAAATTCATTCAATAAAAAACTGGAGAACAGTAAGATAAGAAATGGGTTTCAATCAATATTCTACACTACATACTAAACCTAATTTAAATCTCAATTTAAAAAATTTTAATTAGAAAAAATCTGGAAGAAAAACAATCTGTTATGGAGAAAAGAACAGAAATAGAAGAAATCATTGGGAACATAATTTTATAACAAAAGCAGTTGCCAAATTAAAAGAAAGGGATCAAAAATATATATTTATTGTTAATTGTTAATTCTGACATCCAGAATCTTTAAAGAAGTGGTATATATAACAATATATTCCCCAATGGAGCAATGGTCAAAAGTATACCTGACAATTTTCAAAGGAAATGCAAATCAGTAAAACAATAGAGCTTCTCCAACTTAAATCAAAAGCTCCTTCCAGTTTTACACATCTATAATCTTTTTATTATCATGAACTTTATAAACATCAAGAAACAAGCATGTTTCTTTATAGAAAGAACAACAAAAAAAAGATTGTGGGAAACCATGTTTCTATGACATATAGCTTGGTTTTTCATTGGGGGGGGGGGAATGGGGGAGAGCCATGCCAGCTAACACACTATTCTGCTTATCTCTGTCCACTACTGAATTTCCTTCTTTTCTTTTTTTAAAAGGCTCATTTATACTTTTAGGGTAGAGAAAGTGTGATGCTAAGAAAAAACACTATTTGGGATCTAAGGAACTGGATTCAAATCCTATCTCTGCTCTTATTAACCCATCTTATTAATTGGGCAAGTTGCTTAATTTTTTCAGCACCTCAGTTTCTCAGTTATTTAAGACAGGGTTGGAATATATAGCTTCAAAGATTGCATTAGCAACAAATCTGATTCTATTTGCTTATAATCTTTCTCCTCCCCCCAAAGTATCATTATTTCCCTTATTCACCTCTGAAAGAAAAAAAAAAAAAACAAACCTTGTAACAAACTTGAGTGGTCACATAAAACAAATCCATATATTGTCATGTTAGAAAAATTGTTTCGTGTTTCATTTTATTCCTCTAAGTTCATCACCTTTCTGCCAAGAATTGGGAAGCTTGATTCAACTTTAGTTTTCTTGAGTTATGATTGATCATTCCATTGATCATATAGTTCCTTTCTTTCACAGTTGTTTTCCTTTATAGTGTTGTAGATATTATATAAAGTATTCTTCTGTCCTTCACTATCAGTTCTTACAAATCATCAGGTTTCTCAGAATGTATACTTTGATTCATTTATTACAGTACAATAGAATTTCATTGTATTCATGCATTGTACTTTGTTCAGCCATTCTTCCATTTCTGGGCCTCCATGTTGTTTCCAGTTTTTGTTATTGTTTTTGGTTTTTATTACAAATGAAATGGCTAAAAAAAATTTGTACAGATAAGTTTTTTACCTCTGTCTATTTTTTTTTTTGGCCCGGTAGTGCTGCTGTTGAGTCAAAAAACTGTGATAGCAGGGGACTAACTTTTGTGTTTGTAAAAAAAAAAATTCTTCATATACTGAGATATAATTTTTATTGTTGTAATTATTAATATGCTCTTATTTAATTTATAGCTTTCTTAGGAATTAGAGATGAGGATTAGATGTGTATGATTTTATTGGTATAGGAAGGAGGAAATAGAATGAGGGAACTTCACCTCCTAATTCTAGTCTTATCATTTCTTTAATTTGCAGTTTTAGGGTATTACCTAGAGCATTGAGATGAATTGACTTTCCCTCTCATCCAAGAAATGTCAGAAGTGGGCCTAGGGTGGTTCTCTCCACTGTGCCATGACAATGAGTTAACTTTTATATATTTAAATTTTATATACATACATATATATATGTACATAATTTTATATCAGTATCTATTATATTGCTCTATAGTTTTCTTTTTGTGCTTTTTTTTTCTTCTCCTAAGTACAGTTGTCAGGATAATATTTATGTCATTAAAGAGTTGGAAAGAATCCCTTTCTGTTATTTTGCAATTTATTTAATATTGGAATTGTTTTTTGGATTTTATAATATTTACTTGTAAATCCATCTGGTCCTGGGTGTTTTTCCTTTGGAAATTTCTTTGGCTCAATCAGTTGTTTGTTTCTGAGATTAGGAGGACTGGGATCTGGCATTTCATTTTTACTCTGTGATTTTTTTTTTCCATTTTTTTTTTCTTTTTATAATCTAGATTTTTTTGGGGGGGGTTAAATATCCATTCCTGAAACTATCGATTTTGTTAACGAACATTTGGGCAAAATAGTTTCTAATAATTTTATTTCTTTGGGAATTATTTTTCATTTAGGATATTGACAATTTGATTTTAATCTTTTTAATCAGATTAGCTAATGGTTTACTCTATTCAGTTCCTCTCCCCCAAACCCCCTCCCCCCCAAAAAAAAGAAAAACCACTGGGTTTTCTTGTTAGAAAGTTTCTCTAATTTTTCAGAATTTTTATTTTTGTATTTAGTTGCAATTTTTCTGTTTTTCTTTCCTTTTTTTTTTTTTAAGTTAGGTTTAATTTTAATGTTTTTTCTCTTGCTAATAAAAGTGTTTAGACAGTATTTTCCTTCAAGGGCTGCTTTGGCTGGATCCCAAAAGTTTATTTAAAAAATTTTTTTTATTATAACTTTTTATTGACAAAACATACATGGGTAATTTTTCAACATTGACCTTGCAAAAACTTCTGTTCCAGATTTCCCCCTCCTTCCCTCCACCCCTTCTGCTAGATGGCAGGTTAACATACATGTTAAATATGTTAAAGTGTATGTTAAATACAATATATGTATACATATTTATACAGTTGTCTTGCTACTCCAGAAAAATCAGATTTAGAAAGAAGGTAAGAGTAACCTGGGAAGAAAAAACAAAAAATGCAAACAAACAATAACAGAAAGAGTGTAAATGCTATGTTGTGGTCCACACTCATTTCTCAGTGTTCTTTCTTTGAGTGTAGGTAGTTCTGTTCATTACTGATCAATTGGACCTGATTTGCATCCTCTCATTGTTGAAGATAGCCACTTCTAAGAATTGGTTCTCTTGATGAAGGGAGAGGGGAACTATTCCCTTTAAGATTATCACTCTGAGATGTGTGTCCCCTTTTCTGATCTCAGAGATCAGGATCTCCCAGACTCCCAGAAGTTGAGACAGAGCCCAAACCTTTCTGGATAAGAGAAGCAATACTATTCAGGAGCAAATCAACTTCTATAGAACTTCTAAATTTTCATTCAATTGAGGAATCCTGATCTGTCTGATCTGCTCAGGTTGTCCCAGCTCCCATCAAGATACCCAGTATAACAGCTTGCCTCTACTGACGTCTTTGCAGATGGCCTTTGCATTTTGCTACGATCCTGCTGGATGATCTAAGCGCCAAAACTCCATTTCCTTAATAGATCTTTGTTACTATAGGAGCCAGCCCTTTGGCAAACTAATTTCTATCCAATAATAAACGTTCATTTTGCAACGAATAATTTGAGAATGAGTGAACTTTTTCCCTCTAAACCTGTGGCTGATTTTCATTTATTTATTTATTTATTTCCCCTGAGGCTGGGATTGAGTGCCGTGCCCAGGGTCACACTGCTAGGAAGTGTTAAGTGTCTGAGATCCAGATTTGAACTCCGGTCCTCCTGAATTCCAGGCTGGTCCTCTATCCACTGGGCCACCTAGCTGCCCCATCTGTGGCTGATTTAAAGGGAATATTTAACAATTCTTATTGCCACTAACCTCTTGACCACCATTCCTACATTGAGAACATTCAAAGCACATTGATACAGTATTGTTGTTGAAGTGTATACCGTGGATCCCAAAAGTTTTGATGTAGTATTTTTTTTTTTTTGCATTTACTATTATTTGTTTTTTGATCCATAAATTCTTTAGAATTAATTTTTTTACTCCAGTTCAGTTTGAATCCTTTTTTAAATGATTGTAATTATTGCCCTTTGGGCAATAAAGAATGTGTTAAATATTTGTGTTTATAAGGTTTTTAATATTAACACCATAATTAATATCTGTGAAGGTCCCATGCAAACTACAAATTATGTATATTTCTTTTCTCATTTATTAAAACTATTCAGACCCTTAACTTCTTTGTTATTTATCTTGTGTTAATTTTTCTATTTCTGACAGGGACCTGTTATAGTCCATTTTTCCAATGCAGATAGTATTAACTTTTCCTTCAAGTACTTAAAGTGTACTAAGCCATTCATATATTACTGATATTTCTTGTGGTGCCTTTAAAGCATAGTGCAGTTTCCTTCTTTTAGCTTTTAATCATGTCTCTCTTTACTGTTGTCTCATCTAACTAGTTTAGGTAATCTGTTCTACTAGCTATTTTAGCTACTTAGCTATTCTGTTAATTTATCTGAATATATATACAATTCTGCTTTGTCCTTGAATGAGATGAGGTGAGATCTCTCAAGACAGTTGTGAAAATCGAGTAAGGCTTCATCTACTTCAGAGTTCGAGTAGGCCTGAAGGACTCTGAAGTTCGAGCAAAGGGCATTGCCTTCCCCAACTATGATATCTCCCTATTTCATCCAAATATGGGCAACTATGTACTTATTGGTCAAGTTCAATTTCCTGGGGTAGATCTCGCGTTTAGAATGTAAGACTCTTAGCCAATGAGGATGAGGGTCAGTGGTGGGAGGGGGCATTTTGCCTTAGGGATTAAAGGTGCTGTCCTGCCCACAGGAGGTGCCTCCTCTCTTAGATAGTCTGCTGGAAGGGTGGGACTCCCTTCTAGCTAGAATGTACAATAAACTTTGCTTTTCTCTAGAGCTCTCTCCAGCTTTTTTATTAAATGGTGTTCCCTCACCATTTCCGTACCACATTTTTAGTTTCTTCTTCAGGGTTTACCTCCTCTTCTGTCACCTATCATAGTTGATGCCTTCTCATGTTTACTCATTTTCAGCCTTGGGTATTTTGTCTTAGAATATTGAATTGGGCCCATTATTTCTCATTCTCTTTGATGGGATGGATAGGACTTGTTTTATGTTGTCCTCACAGTAGCATAATGCTCTTGTTAATTTGGACAATGACTAATATTAGATCTTCATTTCCTCTCAATCTTTACTTTCTGTCTTAGATTTCTGGTGATGCACTGCTGATTTAGACCTTACTTGGTATGTGTAAGAACACAAAACTGATAATCTGTTGTTTGCAGCTAGTTTTTCTTTTAAAATATATAATCAATTCAATATAACTTTCAAAGTGTCTTTCATTATTTCTGGCATTCTCTTCTATGTATCTTCAAAAATTTTTAAGGACCCTCTTTTTCTTTCAGCAGCCCTATTCCTAGCTGTGCTATTCCTCCAACATTCCCTCCCATTTAAAAACAAAGGGCCATGTTGGTCAAGTCCAAAAATGTGTATCATTGTGCAACTTGAATCCATCACTTGTCAAGAGGTAGGTAGCATGCCTGCATCATTTGGTACTTTAGAATTGTGATTGGATGGTTGGACATATTTTTAAAGAAAGGCTTTTAGAATTTTTTGCCTTGCAATGTTGTTACTGCATAAATTGTCTCCGGGCTTCTGCTCATTTCCATCTGATCTGCCTCTGCTCCTGCAAGTCTTTTCTAGGTTTCTCTGAAACTGACACTTCATTGTTTCTGCTGGCTAATAAACTATTGTATTCATATGCCACAGCTTGTTCTACCATTGACTAACTACCTTTTAGTTTCTAATTCTTTGTCTTAATCAAAAGAGCAAAACTAAAGGACAACAGAGGTCTTATTTCTCTGATTCCTTTGTAGAGTAGGCCATCTAGTCTTGGTCAAAGGGTTAGTGACAATGGATTGACTTTTTGGGCACATTCCAGATGCTTTCCATAATGCTGGATTATTTTAATTGCTCTGGCAATGTTTTATGATTTTTTTCGCCCTTAATCCCTCTAAGAGTTGTCATTTTATTTTCTCCGATATCTTTTTCAATCTGATGGTTGCAAGGCAGAGCTTCAGAGCTGTTTTAATGTTCATTTCTCTATGTGTGATTTGAAGTATTTTTTATGATTGTTGATAGCTTGGAGCTTTCTTTAAAATTTTTATATCCTTTGACTATTTGTATATTGGGAGATGAATTTTTTTCTTATAAATTTTAATCAGTTCCTTATGCATATTGGATATAACACCTTTACCAGAGACTCTTGGTATAAACATTTACCACCAATTAACTGTTTACTAATTTAAATTTCATTGATTTTGTTGGGAAAACTTAATCATTTAAAATCACTTAAGCTTTTGTAATAAAATTAATTTTATTTTCTATTATCTTTTGCTTCTTATTTGGTCATGAACTACTGACTAGCTACAGAGGTTCTCAAACCACTGCTTGCGGGCCAGATTCGGGCTGCTGAGGACGTTTAGCTGCCTACCGGGTTATGGCAAATGGGCTGAGGGACAGAGACAGAGTGTGAACTTTTGTTTTTACTATAGTCCAGCCCTTCAACAGTCTGAGGGACAGTAAACTGGCCCCCTATTTAAAAAGTTTGAGGACCACTGCTAGCACTATTTGCAAAGCACTTTCCATAGTTGTTATCTCATTTGATCTTCACAATGTAATATTATACTTTAATTCATTATCATTAATGAATTATCACTTTACAGATAAGGAAACTGACAGGTTTTAATGACTTGCTTTGAGTCGTATAACTAATAAAATCTTTGGAGTAAAATATGAACTCAGAACTTCCTGACTAGTAATTCTTCCCCTTGCTAGAATTGTAAAAGATATATATTACCTTGCTCAGATTTGTTTATGATGTAACCTTTTATGTATAAATCATAAATCTATTTGGAGCTTGTTATTTGAGGTCTTTCTCTTCTTTCCATGATTCTCATTAGAAATTGGTTTCTTTCCCTTCTCTTGCTGTGACCGATTTTAGTTTATTTGCAAATAAACTGGTTTCAGGCCACCTTCATAGCCTTTGAGGTTGAGTTATTGAGTTTGGTTTTGGCTCTTTACTGCTGAGATCTATTTAAGTTGATTCCTTTCCTCCCTCTTCCGCATTCTTTTTTTTTTTTTTTTTTTTTTTTAAGCAGTTCCTTACGCTCTTTTGTTGCCGTCTTTTATAGTTTTTCCTATTGAATTCCTTTATTTGCCTCTTCTGAATCTATATCTATATGAGTTGATTCTGACAGTTCTGGACAGGATGGAGGAGCTTCACTTTATGTGTTCTTATGTATCAATGCTCTTTTCTCAAATATGTATTCAGTTTTCTGGATGGTTAAGTTGTGATATTTCATGACCTCTCACATTGCCATCTTAACCAGAAATCTTTGTGTAAAATATATTGCAGAAATAACTAGTGAAGTTAAAGAGATGTAATGATAAAAAGAGACTTTTTACATGGCTTCCTCAAGAATAGATAATCATGCATCCATTCTAACAATAAAAAATTTTGAGGATACTCTCCAAAATTTACTTATTTATAAATTATAAACATGTAATTATATACTGATAATTAATGTAAATTAAACTACTCAAAAATGGACATTTAAAAAAGATGAGATAAAGATGAAATTATAGTGGATCCTACATTTAACTGGGCGCCATTGGAGTTTACTAAGTATAGAAGAGTGTTATGGTCAGTCTTTGGTGTTTTAGGATAATTGTATAGACAAATTTGTGTAGGATGGATTGAGGAGGGGAGAAACTTGACAGAGTTTGTCTCATTTAGTTGGTTAGATACAACCTTAATAATGCTTTTTAATACTGCAAAATTTCATGGAAAATCTTTTTATTGCTAATGTAAAAAGTAAATTCCTGTATAATAAGCCTCTATGTTCTTTAAGCTCATTTTGAATTATAAAAGTTAGATTTTTTGTTTTTAAGTAAAACTTTTTTGAAAAGGTAGGTTTATATATATATATATATATATATATATGGGGTTTTTTTTTCCCCTGAGGCTGGGGTTAAATGACTTGCCCAGGGTCACACAGCTAGGAAGTGTCTGAGACCAAATTTGAATTACGGTCCTCCTGAATTCAAGGCTGGTGCTGTATCCACTGTGCCACCTAGCTGCCCCCCCCCCTTTTTTTTTTTAAAGCCTTGGACTTTGATTTCACTGAAGCTAGGGAATCTCCCCATGAAGGAAATCCATCTTCTAATTAATTTTTTTTTAAATTTTTTTTTATTCATTTTTCCAAATTATCCCCTCCCTCCCTCCACTCCCTCCCCCCGATGGCAGGTAATCCCATACATTTTACATGTGTTACAATATAACCTAGATACAATATATGTGTGTAAATACCATTTTCTTGTTGCACATTAATTATTAGCTTCCGAAGGTATAAGTAACCTGGGTAGATAGACAGTAGTGCTAACAACTTACATTCGCTTCCCAGTGTTCCTTCTCTGGGTATAGTTATTTCTGTCCATCATTGATCAACTGGAAGTGAGTTGGATCTTCTTTATGTTGAAGATTTCCACTTCCATCAGAATACATCCTCATACAGTATTGTTGTTGAAGTGTATAGTGATCTTCTGGTTCTGCTCATTTCACTCAGTCAGCAACAGTTGATTTAAGTCTCTCCAAGCCTCTCTGTATTCCTCCTGCTGGTCATTTCTTACAGAGCAATAATATTCCATAACCTTCATATACCATAATTTACCCAACCATTCTCCAACTGATGGACATCCATTCGTCTTCCAGTTTCTAGCTACAACAAAAAGAGCTGCCACAAACATTTTGGCACATACAGGACCCTTTCCACTCTTTAGTATTTCTTTGGGATATAATCCCAATAACAGCAATGCTGGGTCAAAGGGTATGCACAGTTTGACAACTTTTTGGGCATAGTTCCAAATTGCTCTCCAGAATGGCTGGATTCTTTCACAACTCCACCAACAATGTATCAGTGTCCCAGTTTTCCCACATCCCCTCCAACATTCATCATTATTTGTTCCTGTCATTTTAGCCAATCTGACAGGTGTGTAGTGGTATCTCAGAGTTGTCTTAATTTGCATTTCTCTGATCAGTAGTGATTTGGAACACTCTTTCATATGAGTGGAAATAGTTTCAAGGAAATCCATCTTCTAATGCTGAGGGGTTATTAAGAGATTGTCCAGGGTGACACAGGATAGATCAAGTGGGACTTAAAACCAGATCATCTTGACTCTGCAACAGGCTTTCTAATTCTATTTCCATATAGCATATGATCAACATGGGATGTCATTCCATCTCATCTCCAAAATATTGTTCTTCCAGTCAATCCCACTCTTTGATTTATCTTGTGTAAGTGAAATTACCTTGCCTTCTTACTGCTTTCCTATTTTTTGCAGGCATCTCCATCTCAAAAAGACTTTAATTTGTATATCCACATCAGCTGTTGCTTTAGTTGTGTTCTCTCTTTTGGGGTTAAACTGTTCTTGAAAGCAATTTATACCAGGATCTTCCCAGTTGATCTGTCATTTGTTTCTATACCCTCTGCAATCTGACTTCTGACCTCATCTCTTTCATCTGAAACTATTCACTTTAAAGTTACCAGTGATAACAAACAACCCAGTTATTTCTTAATTGCCAAATGTAGTGGCATTTTCTCAGTTTTTACCCTTTTTGAGTTCTTTGCTGTGTTTGATATTATTGGCTATTTTTCCTTTTAGGTTACTTTGTCCTGTTTTCTTCTACCTGTCTGGCCACTCTTTTCTTGGAGATTTTTTTCCAACTCATGCCTCTTGAAGGTAGGACTGTACCTGGGCTCTCACTTGGTTATCTCATCAATTCCCATAGATTCAGTAATTGTTTCTTTGCATATGATTTTTACATCTACTTATCCAACCTTAACTTCTCTTAATCTCCATATTCATATCTCCAGCTGCCTGTTTAGACATTCATAGACTTCTGAAAATCAACATGTCTAAAACTGAACTCATTTTTCCTCCTTTTTCTCTGTTTTTATTGGGGGTACCAGTATCCTTCTGGTCACCCAGGCTTATAACGTAGGTGTCATCCTGGATTCCTCAATCTCTTACCCTCCACTCTAAATTGCCAGGTCATATGTTTTGAACCTCCATAACATCTCTGAAATATGTCCCTTTCTGTCTAATGTTATTGCCAACACCCTGGTACAAATCCTCATCGTCTCACATGTGAACTACTATGCTAGTCATGCTAGTTATCATCTTTCAATCAACTGTCAAAGTAATCTTCCTAATATTCTGATCTGATCATGTAATCTCATGTAATCCATATTTCCTTCTCCAGCTAGTCATTAAACTTTAGTTGTTCCCTATCACTCCTAGGACAAATGAAAAAACCCTGTGCAGGACTTTTATAGTTTTTGATAACATACCTTTTTCCTTCCTTACCCATTTTCTTAGACTTTTTTTTTTTAGATCATGTTTTACTTATATTTATGTGATACATAAATATTAACATACAGCCAATATATAAACCACTGTGTATGTACAAACAATATATATGCAAGATAAATTGAAGTTATTCCATATATTGGATTGCTTGCCATCTAGGAGAAAAGGGTAAGGGGAAGGAAGAGAAAATCTGAAAAACAAGGCTATACATTGTCAATGGTATCAAATTATCCATCCATAAGTCTTGAAAATAAAAAACATTAAAAATTAAATTAAATTGAAGTTTATCTCAGGGAAGACACAAGCATTAAGGTAGGCTAGGAAAAGGCTTTTTGCAGAAAATTGATTTTTTTTCCTGAAATTTAAAGGAAATCCAAGAAAGTAGATATTAAAAGAAAGTTCCAGGTATTGGGATAGTCAGTGAAAATGCTTAGAGTCAGGGGATGGAGTATCTTATCCAAGAAACATCAAGGAAGGTAGTATCATAGGAGCACATGAAGGTATAGAAATAACATCAGGTAAAGGAATCAGGTTAAAATGGACTTATTTAAAAAGACAGTATGTTTGATCCTTAAGTAATAGGGAGCTAGTTGAGTTCCAAATAATGTAGCTAATATGGGTTTATATACTCTTTCTCCTTTAGTAAGATCATTTTAACAGCCATATGTAGAGGAAGGCCTAGAGTAGGATAGAGTATGAGGCAAAAGATCATGTAAGCAGATTATCATAATGTTTCAGGTGTCCTTATGAAGGGCACTACCACCAGAATGATGGTGATGCAGTCTAGATTTCAGGGTTCCCAGTTAGGGAACCAAATGATGAGATTAGGGTTTCTGGTGTTCAGGGAGTTAAATGATGAGGTTACTGTCAGGTTTGGGATTCATGGAGCCAAATGAAGTTTGGCTCCCCTAGATTGCCCCTAGGATTTGGCACAGGGTAGGGAGTTACACGAACCCCTTGTGGTGGTGCAGAGGTCCTTTGCAATGGAATTTACAAACCCGAAAAGCTAGACTGGTTTAAAAAAAAAAAAGTTTATTATTGGAATTGGGAAGTCAGCCTTTGCTATGCATGAATAGAAAGACTGAATTCCTTGGTGTCAAGGTACCAACAGAGAAGTAAAGTTACTAGTGGAGGAGTCCTGGCAGAGAAGTAAAGTTTCTAGCAGAGAAATCCTGACAGGGAGGTATAAAGTCTTGTTAGGGAAATATGTGATAAAGATAAAGAGAGGGTAATGCTGAAAGAGAATATCATTTCAGCAGGCAGAGGGTTTCTGCTATGCATGGCATAGTGTATTAAGTCCTCTGCAAGGACTGAGCCCCAAGTTGGCTCATTTTATAATTGAGGCTTTGGTACGAGCTGGGGGTTGCTCTTGATGGGGGCTGGGTGTATCTTGAGCTGGAATTAGATTCCGGTATCTTAGAATTGAATGAGTATCCCTAGGCTGATCTTTAATTCAATGAGAAGCTTAATCAGTAGTGTTATCATTGGGGGGGGGGGTGCCCCTCTCTCAGAATAACAGAATTAAACTGTTTATCCTGTTTCCCTCTTGTGGGGGAGGGTTCAGAAGCAGGGTTCAAGGAGAATCTCTACTTCAAGGAGCTTCCCAAGTGCTTCACATCATGGCTCATTCAGAAGTCAGAAAGAGTTTCAGGGCTCCCCTTGTTAGTGGCAATCTCAGAGGAGAAAGGGGGACATTTGTAGCTCGTGTTAGACTTGTGACAATTTAGACTCTCTGTGGAAGGCAAACTAGAAGTTAATAAATAACTACCAGGAGGCTACCTTATAGAGTTAGACAAAATAAGAATTCATTTGAAAGGGAAATGGTATCATCAACAGAAATGACAAAAATCAGGAATAAAGGAAGAATAGCTTTTTTAGAGTTTAAACTGTTAACAGTAATTTTCAAAATAATTTGCAGCCTCTTATTAGACAAATTGATTAATGGAACAAGAATTATAAATGAGCTGAATAAATCAGTATATGATAAACATCATAATAAATTGCCAAGGGAAGAATTTCTTCTTTCATTGGTAATCTTGGGAAAGATTTTTTAAATTTGCCAGAATTTAACAAATCTGGAAAAAGTAGAAAGCAATCTACCAGAAATTTGGATTAAGCAAACGTTTATGTGATATACCACAATAAATTGGAAATGGATATGTGACCTGATCTGATTTTTAAAAGATTTCATTCCTTTCGTATCTCTGGCTAAGTAGTAAATTCTTGAGCAAAAAAAAAGGTTAAGGATGATCACAAAAGGTAAAATACATGATTTTGAAAAATATTTTGTACCAACATGCAACATGTAATTTGAAAGGGAGTAATCATGTGAGAAAAACTTTGCAAAGTGTCTAATCTCCAAGATTTATAGACAATAAATATATAAATACTTCCTTAATAGATAATTGGATAAAGAATATAAACAAAACTTTCCAAAAAGTTGCAATTATTAGCAACCATATGAAAACCATATTTCAGTAATATTTTTTGAAAATCCAAATTGGAACAATTTTGAGGTTTCATCTCACACCCTGCAATTTGGTTAAGACAAAACAAAGAAATTGTTAAGTGGAGGAATATGCTCTATTGTTGCTAATTGTGAATTAAATACACAGTGAAGTAAGCAGAACCATGAAAACAATAAAAATATACTATGTAAATGTAAAGAACAGTGGCACAAAATAGAAATTTAACAATTGTAAAATCATAAGTAATTAAGTTTGGTCCTGGCGGAGAGATAATGAAGGTACCCCCTTTTCCTTTTTTATAGAACTTGGAGACCCTGGGATAATATTAGATCGTTTTTAATGTATTGGGTTTTATGAATTTTTATTTCCTCATAAAGAGTGGTTCTTTGGGACAGGACTACATTAAGTTTTTGTTTTTTAAGTTGGTGATACAAAAAGAAGATATCACAAAAGTTTCAAAAGTTAGAGCATACTTACAGAATTGGGATTTTTAAATCATGTCACTTTTAGTATTTATAATTTGTTCATCTATCATTGATGAAAGAAATGAATATATGATTTTAATTAAGTATGGAGTTAATTTAAAATTGTAAAATACTTAAGGAAACTTTATTTGAAAATAATCTCATAATAAATTCTCAAGGGATTTGCAATCATTGACTGATATTAAGGAATACTTTTGTGGAGGAGAGATGATGATATTGGAGTTCCATTTTCAAGAGTAGCTAGGAGTTTGAAGGAGATTTTTCTAGCCAGAGGGAACATATGAGCTGATACACAGAGAGGAATATGAAAATTCCAGGCAAAATAGTTTGGACTTTATTTGCTTGACAATAAAAAGGACTAAGTTTTCTTAGCAGAAATGTTGTATGGTCAAATATGTGAATGCAAAAGTTTACCCTGGTGGCATAACCAAAGAGAAATTGCAGAGGATAGAGAAAAATAAGATCAGGAAGGGGTTATAGAAATCATTGAATAGATACTCCTTTAATTTGTAGATGAGGAAAGTGAGATCCAGAATGGTGAATTGTTTAAAGTCATAAAGGTAATAGACACAGGAAAAATAAAGTCAGGAGCAACTAGTTAGAAAGCTTTTAGAATAACTCAAAGCAGGTAATAATGAGTTTCTATATTAGTGGGGCAGGGATGAAAGACTTGGTAACAAATTAGATTATACTTACATTGGATACATTCAACAGTAAGCCCACTTTGTCTTCCTTGATAGCAACCTCAGTAAAGGAAAAAATTGTTTCACATTTGTCTTGTTTTCCCACAGGTTTATCATAGTACCTGGCTTAACTTTGTTCACTGATGTTTTGAGATGGGAGAGAAAAGATAAGTTAAAAATAATATTAAAGGTTTGAATTTAGGAAGTGAAATATATGGTAGGATGTCATTATGAACAGGGTTAGTGAGGGCAATCAGTGGAGAACATTTTAGGATAAGGATGTTTGTTTTTAGATTTGTTTAATTTGAGATGCTAGTGAAGCATCTGGAGGTCTTAGACATTTAAAGATGTATTTCTAAGGATAAGAAGAGAATTGGGGATAGAGTTACGGTTTTTTGAGAGTTATGCTTTAAAAGGTTGGTAATTGAAGTGAGAGTGAATGAATTTGTTGAGAAGAGCCTAAAATGAGAAGTCTAAAGAAAAAGCTTTAGAGCAGAGTTTTTCAGACTGTAATGTGAGACACCCTACTAGTCACTTCTCCAGAGGGATGATCAAAATTAATATATGTTTTTGGGAACATGTTCCACAACCACATCCACTTTGCGTGTATATGAGGGTGAAAACATGGTTCTAATTAGGGAAAAAGCAAAAATGTCAGATTCTCTCCAATTGATACCTAGAGGATAGGGATTATTTAATATAATAAGCCTCAATAAGGTGTAGCACTGTTTGCTGCATTTGAACATAAAATATGTGAATTAAAATACTATATAATCACTTAGATTTTTAATTATTGTTTATTTATGGGGCATGCAATATCAGATATACTGTTGACTTTTAAGAAATTGAAATAACTTCAGATATCTACTTTGATGTTTGAAGTGAAAGTCCCAAGAATTTTCACAACTGGTCAAGTAAATCCTGGGAGTGCTTCTAATAAGACAGTTTATGGACTCTCTCCTGAGTTGACTATCAGGTCTGACAACATTCCTGCTTGTATTTTTATACTTGACTACTGTCTATCCATATCCCAGTGTCAGGGTTTTTATGCTGTGGTGTTACTCGGGAGCAAAGCTTCCTAAACTCTTGGTCACAACCCCCATCTGGAATTGTGAAATTATGATTTGTTATCGCTAAATGTTTGATTTTTATACTTATTTTATAAACCTATATATCCAGGGTCATGTAAAAATTTCTTAGGTGAAACGGGGTCATAAGTGGAAAAAATTGATGTCCTGCCCTAGAGCTCTTACCCTTACTCTTACCCTCTATTCTTGCAGGTATGTCTCCATTTAACATTTCTAATACTTCAAATAAATGGATCAATTGCTTTCAGTAAAAGCAACAACCTTTCACTAAAAACAAAACCTTTCAAAGTTTAAGTAATAATTTGAAATGTCCCAACTATTAATTTAAATTTAAATTTTTACCATTTTCACATTTGTATTCTTTAAAAGAGTGAAATAATGGCCTTTTGTGAAAAATTCAGTATGTAATCATCAATCTGTATGTGCCAAGCACAGTGTTGGGGATATAATAAGAGACAGTCCTTGATCTCAAAGAACTAGCAGTCAAATGGGCGAAACAACTTGCAAACAAATATACAAAGCAAATTATATATGGGATAAGTAGAAGATAGCGACAGAAGGAAGACACTAAACATTTTTTTTTTACTCAATAGTATATTGGGTATATATACCAAATATATATCGGAAGTTTTCAGCATATATTTTTGTAAGATGTATGTTCCAAATTTTTTTCTTCCTCTTCCTCCTTGTCTCCCCCTATCTTCCCAAAATAGCAAGCATTATATTATAGGTTCAACATGTACAATCCTTCTAAACATTTCCATATTGGTCATGTTGTGCAATAGAAAAATCAGACCAAAAGGGAGGAAAAACACAAGAAACAAAAATCAAATGAACAAAACCATGAAAAATATAATTCTATCTACATTCAGCATCCATGAATGCTCTTGGATATGCAAAAGGCATCCTCTCTTGGAATCTCTTGGATTCTCTCTTGGAATGCAAAAGGCATTTTCCATCCCCAGTTTATTGGAATTGTCCTGAATTTCCACCTTGCTGAGAGAGCTAAGTTTGTCATAGTTGATCATTACATAATCTTGTTGCTACTGTGTACAATGTTCTTCTGGTTCTACTCGCTTCATTCTGCAGCATCAATTTGTGTAAGTCTTTCCAGGCTTTTTTGAAATCAGCTTGCTCATTTTTTATGGAACAATAAATTATATTCTGTTACATTCATATACTGTTATTCATCCACATTGATGAACATTCACTGAATTTCCAGTTCCTTGAAGAAGATAGTAAAATTAAGAGGGATGAGAAAGACTTTTCCTGTAGAAGAAAGGACTTATTAGAAGTCGGTAGATGGAACAGAGGAGGGAGAATATTCCAGGTAAGGGGAAGAGGGTGGTCAGGCAGAGAAAATGTTTGGAGGGGAGAGATGGAAGTGTTGTTTGCAACAGACAGGTGGCCAATGTCAGTGGATTGAAGAGAACATGACAGAGAATATAAGGTGTAAGAAAACTGGAAATTATCAATAAAAGAGAGGTCTTATTATAAAGAAATTTGAATGGCAGAGGATTTTGTATTTCATCCTGGAAATAATAGTGAACCTCTACAATTTATTGAGGTAGAGTGGGGAGGAGGCCTGCATTTTAAGAAAATTATTTTGCTAGCTGAATGAAAGAGGCTTAGAATGAGGAAAATTTTCCGACAGGTTGATCCACCAGCAGGCTATTTATTTCATGAGATGAAGTGGGCATATTCAAGAGATATTGCAAAAATGAAATTGATTGTTGTCAATTTGGATTGGGTAGGGAAAGGGTTTGGGGGAATGACAAATAGTGAGAATTAAGGACATGATCTGGAAGTAGGAACAGTCAGGTTAGAAGAACCAGGAGAAAGTGGTATCCTGAAAATAGAAAAGTTAAAAAAAGAGAATAGAATAATTGTGTCAAATGTTGTAAAGAGAATGAGGATTGAGAATAGTGGATTTGGCAACTAAAGCATCTTTTGTAACTGGAGAAATCAGTCTTGGTGGAAAGATAAAATTTGAAAGATAGATTGTAAATGGATAAGAAAGTAGGAAAAGAAAAAGTGGAAGCTCCTGTTATCTTTTTGGTCTTTTTGAAAAGTTTAGCTACAAAAGGCAGATGAGAAATTGAAAATAAGTGAAAATGTGGAGATGACAGAGGGGATAGTCTATTGGAGGAGATAGCATAGAATGAAATTGCTTGAATAAGTAAATTAACTTGGGTAAGTTAGTTCACTTACAAATCTGCGACATGGGTAAAGAAGATAATAGCAGAAGGTAGTGGGTGTGGATGTGTGTGTGTCTGTATGTGTGTGTGTGTGTGTGTATGTATATATATATATATATATATATATATATATATATATATATATATATACTATTTGAAGAAGAGGGAGCAAGGGAGCTCAGTAAATAGCCTTAAATTTTTTTTTTCCCCTATAAGGCAAGGATTTCCTGTGAAAAACATGGGAAAGGTGGAAGGAACCATAGGAAGAATCTGGAGGGATGAAGCAGTTTGGAAGAGCCCTTGTGGAAAGTTGGGTAGTGAATTGATAAAGGACATAAATCAGGATTACCTAGTGCCAATGAGAGTTCACTTGAAGTTGTATAACATAAATTTATAGTGGCTCCAGTCAGGGAAGTTTTATAATTTTCACCGTTTTCATTGAGTGGGAGTGAACCAAGGCTGAGACTTGACCAAGCATAAACAGTGATATAAAGGGGTAAAGGATTCAAGAAAGACATTGTAGAATTAAATTGGTTCATCAGGAGATCGAGATGGGGAAAAGAAGAGAGATTAATAGGAAAAAAATGAGGAGTCATGGAATAAAGACTAATGTTTGGTAAGGAAAAACAAAAGGTAGAAATGAAAAGACATGGAGTATGGTCCAATAAGGGGATTTCAGAATTCTTGAACATGGAAATGAATATATTTGTGGGTAATAGCAAGATCAAGAGTATATTGAAGTCTCCACTTCAGCAACTTGGAAGAGGAGCTGATGGGAAGTGAGTAGGTAAAGAGAAAACCCACTACAGTACAGGCAAAACCAATACAATTTTAAGTTGTGAAAATGCAGAAACACAAAAATAAAAATGCCCGGAACCAGAAAATAAGCAGACAACTGTAGGAAAATGAATTCAAATCTGGCCTCAGACACTTAACTGTGTGATCCTGGGCAAATCACTTTGCCCTATTTGCTTCAGTTTCCTCTTCTGTAAAATGAGCAGAAGGAAATGGCAAACCACTTCACTATTTTTGCCAAGAAAATCCCAAGAGGGAAGAACAACCCCCCCCCAACACACACACACACACACACACACACACACACACACACACATTATTCTCTATTTAATATTTTTAATAGTTTTGGATCTTGGGCAAGTGACCTAACCTCTGTTTGCCTTAACAGTATAGGAAAAAAAAAAAACACTCCACAGTCTTTTCCAAGAAAACCCCATGAATGGTATTGGTAAACTATGGTTCACAGGGTCATGAAGATTAAAACAAACAATATGAATACTTGGAACTCCCAATGATAAATATAGAGAAATGATAGCTGGGTTGCTTTGTATTGATTTCTTTTAATTGCAGGTAGCATTAAAGTTAATGAATTTGTACAACATTAAAAAATGAAAAATTGTATATTGGCAAAATTAACTTTTCAAAGAATCAATGATTTGATAATTAAAAACAATTGTACAAAATTGTCATTGACATCAAAAGAATTATTTGAATCATTTAAAAGTGCTAAAAGAATTGCTTACTGTGAGAAACTAATTAGGTATTGACAATGTTCCAAAATGATTTTAGACTTGTCATATACACAACTATTTTTTTCTCCTTAGGTAATTGATTAGTACCTTGCTCAATTTTTTTTTTATAGCTTTTTATTTACAAGATAAATGCATGGGTAATTTTTTTAGCATTGACCCTTGCAAAACCTTCTGTTCCAACTTTTCCAACCTCCTTCCCCCCATCCCCTCCCCTAGATGGCAGGTAGACCAATACATGTTAAATAAAGTATATGTTAAATACAATATATTTATACATATCCATACAGTTATTTTGCTGCACAAAAAAATTGGATTTAGAAATAAGTATACACAACTATTTTGAATGGTTCTGTTTTTAAGTAGTGTAGAAAGAGAATTAATTGTTAGTTCCATGTGCACTTAAGGAAGATTATTTTGCTGGCAGTATAAGTAGGATGATGAAAAACTTGTGGCAGATCAATTAGGAGGTTGTTGCGATAATTATGTATGTGTACATAAAGACTGCCCTTATTGGAGAAGTAAATCTTCCTTATTACAAAAATTGCAGGTGGGTAAAGTCACAGATTACCACCATTAAGGACACTCAATTGTTGAAATACGAGTTTTGTTATTGTTACTTTACAATGCTTTGCTTGACAGCAAAGGGAAAAGAGAAAATTAAATGTAATTATTGAACTTTAAATGAACAAAATAAAAAATGTCAGTACTGATGATAGAGGTCATTGTCAAATTTATTTAAATTTTAAAAATTCATTAAAAGATAAGGCTGTTTTAAAAATATGATAATATGGATGAAGATCATTAGTCAGTTTTTGTGAAGCACCCAGATTTTCTCATGACAGTACTTAATGTGAGCAAAGAAATGGCCTTTTTAAAAAAATAGAGATAATTGTTTCATAACAAGAATTTCCTTGTAAAACTGGAGTATTTGTGATGTATGTTTTTGAAGTCCTGAACACTAAGTCAATTCATACTTTGATACAAAAAGGGATAGCATTTGTCAAAAAACATCAGAGGGGTGTGTGTGTGTGTGTGTGTGTGTGTGTGTGTGTGTGTGTGTGTGTGTGTGTGTGTGTGTGTGTGTGTAAAATTTCTTCCCTAACCTCCACCCGCCCTGCAATTGGGGTTAGGTGACTTGCTGAGGGTCACAGAGCTAAGAAGTGTTAAGTGTCTGAGGTCAAATTTGAACTCAGGTCCTCCTGACTTCAGGGCTGGTGCTCTATCCACTGCGCCACCTAGCTGCCCTCAGATATATTGTTAATATGCCTCCAAACTGTTATTTTTGATACAGTTCCCAAATTTAAAACATACTTGTCCCACAAATGAAACAGAAAATGAAGATCTGGTTATCACTTGTTTGGTCTATTAGAAACAATTCTGTTTTTAAAAGACCAAGATATTTTTAAATGTAGTAAAGGAACTTTGGGACAAATGTGATAAATTTAATCTTACTTGCTAGTATCATGAAACAGGCATTGGAACTTGAAAATTTCACTGTTTTAGCTCTGAAGTAAATAAAAAATCCTTAAGTCAGTGACATACCAATATCCAGTTGCAACATCTTAAGTTGTGTGAAAGAAATTTTTTTTAGGAGGAGGTGTAGCTTTTATAAAAATGAAATATCAAAATTAATGGTTGAAAAAAATTACAAGTAGTGATCTTGATAACATAGTTTAGGAAACGGCTCTGAAAAATAAATCTGTTCACATTTATTTTTATAAATTGTAAATATGAAAATTTAAGGATTTTAACCCTAAGTTTCTCCATGTTATTTTGTTTTATGTTTAAGACTTTTCTTAGAAAACTTGTAATAGTAATACATTTTTTATTTGAATAAAATGTGAGTTTAAAAAATTGTTTGCTTTTTTTTTTTTTTTTTTAAATGGGGAGGGGAACATTGTATAAAACTTGGAAATCACTTCATTGAGGTTGCAAGAAGAATGAAGAGCCAATTGGAAAAAAGAGTAGGTAAGAAAAATGTTAGTTGAAAAATAAAAGTACACAGAGGAATTTGAGAAAAAGATTGAATTCACTGTGCAGATCGTTTTATCATTGTCCTTTTAAAATCACCTCAGTATTTTCTAGTGAATCTCTCCTTTACTTTTTTTTTGCCCTTAATCTCCTTGAAGTAGTAGTATGCCAACTGGAACTTCTAAAGTATGTGAACATTTTCATCACTTTATATATAATTCCAAATTGTTTTTCCAAGTTTTTGAATTAATTTATAATTGTACCAACAGTTTATTAGAATACTTGTCTTCCTTCAGCCCACTTCAGCACTTTTTTGAAATCTTTGCTATTTCTTGGGAGGTAAAATATTGAGTTGTTTTTGATTTACATTTCTCTTAGTGAGATGTATCAGTCTTTATTATGGCTATAAATGCTTTGTATTTCTTTATACTTGACTATTTATGTCTTGGGGGATGCTTTTTGTTCCTAAGTATATTTGCTAATTCCTTATATATCTTAATACGTGATGCCTATCAGAGATACTTTATTCAGGTTTTTGCCTTGTAAAGCAGCAAATTTCATTCTTAGGTATGTTGATTTTTATCACAAAATATTTTTAGTTTTATGGAATCAAAATTATATTATCTTTCATGTAATAACTTCTTTGCCTGTCAGATTAGTAAGGCTTCCCCAGTTTTGGCATATCCTGTTTTTAATGATGGGACTATATTTTCCTTTGGAATTTATTGTCATATATGGTAAGATGGAAAAATATATTTGTTTAAATACATTTGTATTATGTATATAACAAATATTTAATAACATATATTTCCAGTATTCTGCATTTAACAGATCATCCTTTCAAAAAATATTTCATATTCTTACAACAGGGATATTAAATTTGATGGGTTTTGATTCTTATTTAGTCTTAAACACCTATTACATGTTTAATAAGTAGGCAAGGCTATGGTTTACCTGGGTGAGAGTAGGTGTAGGAAAGAGTAGAGCTTATTAAAATAGAGATAACAATGTTGGTATGGTTTGCATGGAAGGTAGCAAGACCGGATTGGGGAACAACTACAAGGATAGGTTGGTCAATGTGTCATATTCTACTGGCCTAACTTCAGTGATGAAATATTTGCATAATAATTCAGGTTAAGATTGAAGAGTTCTTCGCTGTCAAGCCAGTTATGGGACATAATTAATGAGCATTTATTAAATGCTTAGTATTTTTCAGATATTGTGCCTAAGCCTTGGGGATATAAAAAGAAGTAAAATGATTATCCTGGAGGATCTCACAGTTTAATAGGGGAAAGTAACTTTCTTCTGTTTCTTACATATTGAATTTTTATCTCCTTTTGCTCTTTTCTTTTCTTTTTTTTTTTTTCCCCCTTGAGGCTGGGGTTGTGACTTGCCCAGGGTCACACAGCTAGGAAGTGTTAAGTGTCTGAGACCAAATTTGAACTCTGGTCCTCCTGAATTCAAGGCTGGTTCTCTATCCACTGTGCCACCTAGCTGCCCCTACTTTTGCTCTTTTAAAACCAACAAGTTAGAAAGAAAAAAAAACACATCTGAATTTTGCTTTTGTATGTTGCATTATTCCCTTTGTGATTTTTGAAGACAGAATTTTGGAGATATTCTGGTCACTACTCCTTTTAGAAGGTCAACACCTTGTCTTTATTTAGCCTCTTCCAGGTGTTCAAATATATTTACTTTTCTAGCTTTCTCTTGACTTTAGTGTGCATTTCAGAGTTTTTATATTGTTCTGGTTTTTTTCATCAGCAATATTTCAAAATCTATTGAACTTAGTTTTTCAGAATAAGTTACTCTTTGCTCTTAAATAAGTCTTTGGTAATATCCTAAAACATTTCCTACTTTATATATAAATTGTAGTATCTTGTGCTCCAAACTGTGGTTCTTTTGCTACCTGAATTATTTTTATTGCTTGCTGCTTTATATGTTTGTTTTTGATTTTGAAGTCCTGGATTTTCCTATGATATTCCTGGGTCTTTTCTGTTTGGGGGTTTTTGTTCAGAAGCTAATCAGCGGATTCTATTTTCATTTTTTCCTCAAGTTCTAATAAATTCTAAATGGTTTTATTTTATGATTTTTTAAAAATCTTAAAATTTTTTTAAAATGTATTTTTAGTGATGGTATTGAGCGAATCTAATGATATACATAAATTATTTCCTGGATCTGTTTTTCAGATGAGTTGTTTTTGATAAAATATAGATTATACATAGAAATATAGATTTACCTTACCAATTTTTAAAATCTTGACTTTATTCTCGTTTTTTTTTTTTTTTTTTTTTTTTGTTGTTGTTTTTTTTTTTGGTCATGTTCTAATTATTCCTATCTATTTTTCCTTTTTTCCTCTTTACATCCAGGGACTGGTATGCTGGCAACTTGTTTTCTAGGCATGTGAGATAAGAATGGCTTCTATATTTTAAAATGAAAGTTAATTAAAATCTTGCAAGGTGGCATTCAGAATCTTTCTAAGATAATTCAAATGGAAGTGATTGTTTTCTGCCATATTGCAAGTACACTGTTGCAAATTTCGGAGGCCAAAACAATGAGGTCAGCACAGAACTAGATAGACCTTCAATTTGGTAAGAGTCTATACCTATTTTCTCATGCTTTCCTTCAGAACATCCCAAACACTGAGCTAGCTAAGCATATTGTAAGTACTCAATGAAAATTTGTTGAATTGAAGTAAGAGGTTTTGCTGAGATTCACAAAACCTGACAAAAGGATCTTTATACTCATCAGGAGATGCAAAAACTGTCTCATTTTTGTAGTGATTAGTTATATATCTTTCCCCCACTATTATTATTTGATTATGAATATATCTTCTACCAGTAATTATAAGACATAAATAATCACTTTTGAAAAATAGTATGTTTTGTGATTTTAAGGTCATAAATCCACATAAAATGCATTATGGAATATTGTGTAAGGTGTTGTTCTAAACAAAATTCTCTGACTGCTTATTTTTTATTGCATAGATATTTTTCCTCCTTATATAATTTGTTTTCCTGTTCATCAAACAAGGAAGTTACAGAATTGTTTATTTCCATTTTTCCCTGATTTAGTCTGTTCCATTGATTCTTTAACCAATACCAGATGGTGTCCATAACTGATGATTTTATAATATGGTTTGAAGTTTAGAAGTATTATTTCATCCCTTCTTGTTTCTTCATTTCCCTTAATACCTAAATATTATTTTTCCAGATGATTTTAAAAATTATTTTACAAGTTCTATAAAGTAGCCCTTTGGTAATTTACTTGGTATAGTATTAAAAATGCAAATTAACTTTGTTAGCAATTCTCCCATTTATTTTTGCCCATTTTTGGCACTTCTGCTATTCATTTTGTAATTAAATGATATAAGCCTTTTGTGTGTTTTGGTAGCTCTACATTAGTCTTTTGTGTGCCTGTGTGGGTCATAAATTGTCTTTTAATTCTCATTTTTGTTTCAAAGCACTCTTAAGATTTCATGTTGTAGTTCCAAGTTTTTCTCACATAGCATAGGGTCTTTTGTCTCATCAGGTGTTAAGATCATTTTCCTTTTTTTGTGGTAGTGATTTACAGATATCTGAATTTATTTACTAGATCTGGAGATCAGAGTTTCTAATGTTTTTCCTTTTGATTTATTTGTTTATGTTTAAGGTCTTTTGAGTTTTTACTTCTTTGAAACATCCTTTTAACCCAACTCCCTTCCTTCCCACCAAGTTTTCCCATATTCACTTTCTGACCCTGTCCCCTCTGATGATGATTTCTTTTAAAGCTGTCTCTCAATATCTTGGCCTCAATGATTATTACTTCATAAGGGGTATGTGTATATTTTTTGGATTCTGGATATTACAGATCATAGAAACAGCTGGTGTTAACTTCATACTTGGTGTATAAGTTTTTGTTTTTAGGAGTTATGGGAATCAGAGATTATGTCTAGTACTCTTTTTTATTCACATCTCTATAATCTTTCAAATATCACAGTGGTTTCGGGTCTTGAGCATTAGTTTGTTTTGACTGTGTGGCTTGAATTCATCAAGGGCAGTTTGGTGATCTCATATCTTTTTACTTGTATGTATCTTTCTCGTTATTTTTGTTTTATCATTAGCAGTATACATATAATTAATTTCTCACAAAACACAAAAATGAGAATTGAACAGTTTTGCCTTCTGTTAGTTATCTATGTAATCATCTCCCTTCTTTGATCCTCTTCCTTCCCAGTATAGCTAAAATCTCTTTGCTGTCTTTAGTTTCTTTCTCTATTTGTCTCATTCTGAACATTAACATTTCTCACAGTTTTTATAAGACTGTGTCACAGGCGTATATATTTAAAACATAGTCATTAGTACCTGTTTACCTGGTTTAACTATTTATTACTTGCCTTCTACTTTTTGTACATTCATTTAAAAAGTCTCTTCAGATGAATCTTATTCTTATTGCTTCTTGGAATTGATGCCCTTTATATCTTCAAAATTTGATTCTTAAAGCATCTTCTGATTTCTGCTGGGCTGACTTTTCCTAAAGGAATTTAATCTGTAGGATCCTGACTGTTTAGAACACTTTGAAATTTGCTTTCCTCATATTTCCTGTCTTTCACCACCATCAGCTTTAGGAAAGGAATGGTCATTTCCTCATAGGGTTCTCATTGCTTTTACTGCAACAATCAATTTTAGTGAGAATCAGATCTGAAATAGAATTTCTATCTATTCCAATAGGTCTGTATATACTCCAGTGACAAAATCATTCCTATTTATTCCTCTTTTGAACTTTACGCATACATTTTATATACACACATACACACCCCCACACCCACCCCCACACCCCCACACCTGAGTACGGATATTTTGACAAACATTACTTCTAAGTGTTAGTGACAGCCTGTGTAATCAAATTTCCCTCCTTGTATTAGCAGCTCTTTGATGCATTTCCCCCAATTCTACAACTTTTCTTCATTAGTTGCATGCTTTTCAATTTTTATGTTAAATTTGTTTTATCTTTTTCCAATCTACTTTTCTTTTGAATGAACAAAAAAGAATTTAAGTACTTATTGTGTGTCTCAAGTATTGAAGAAATAAGTAGAAAATGTAGACAAGTTCTATTCTCATAGAGCTTACATTCTACATGGAGAGACAAAATATAAAGAAATAT
The DNA here is from genome assembly GCF_048593235.1 of Sminthopsis crassicaudata. NCBI lineage: Eukaryota > Metazoa > Chordata > Mammalia > Dasyuromorphia > Dasyuridae > Sminthopsis > Sminthopsis crassicaudata. The sequence continues at coordinate 274,581,272 of NC_133619.1, read as the reverse complement.
TTAGTTGCAGTGCTTAATAGCAAAGTGGTTATTAGGGTTCACTGGTAGAGTTAATGATAAGTTCAGAAGTTGACAAGGTTTTACCTACTGAGTAAGTGATAAGGCCTGGTGGTCTCCTGTGTTGCTGGTATGATTGTAGTTAGTGAAACTTTGATCGACAGTGTAAAGGCGTTACCATGGCAATAATTTTATTTACCCTATTATAGTGGGGGGAGAGCCCTAGCACAGAAATTGGAAAGGGTTCCCTAATGTTCTTATTGGAATGCTCCTGCTCTTGGGTAAGAATGATAGAAGATTGTAAGAAGATAAGGGAGAAAAGGTAGTAGGAAAGATTCTTTGGGATTTGTGTAGGGTTGAGGGTTTAGGTGTCTTGGTCTTTTCTATTCTCTGCCATTTAATTTGGGATTTTGCTCTATGTACAATGCTGTTTGTTGGCATGCTATTATTTTGGTTCTGCTTATTTCACTTTATATAAATCTTCCTAGTCTTTTCTGTAGTCTTTGTTATTTCTTATGGTGGTCATATGCCACAGTTTGAGTCATTCTTTCAATTAGTTAGGCATTTATTTTGTTTCCATTTTTTTCTTAATATATAAGAAGTTATGCTATAAGTATTTTAGTGTCTATGGGACTTTTCTTTTTGACTTTGAGATTAGAATCCTTGGGTCAATAATCACTTGATAATTAGAGTTACATGAAATTAAAGCTTTTCATGTATTGATACAACTAGAAGAAGGAAAGCTGTAGTTGAGAAAAAAAAATACATCTGATAAGGGTCTGAAGTATATGTGCATGTCTGTTAAATTAATACGTATGACCACATAGGATCTTGTAGATATGTAAGTTCAAAAGTCATTCCCATATTTAGGATAAGGTAGATAGAAACAAATAGTTTTCAAAAGATTTAGGAACGCTTAATTACTATGTAAAGAATTACCTTAAAATCACAGGTGAGTAAAACACAAATGAAAGCAGCTTTTGGTGGTTTACCACACAACTAGGAAATGTGCACTGATGACCAAAGAAGAGAACAGTCAGTGTTGGAATTGGCTGCTACAGTAAGGCATTGGTGGAATTGGTAATTGTTCCAACACTTCTGGAAACCAGTTTAGAATTTTCGTAAGAGTGTACTAAAATTAAAATGTACATCATTTTTTCTTTGTTCTTTAAATCATAACTTTTTGTTTTTACTCACACTGCTTGCTTATCACAATTTTATAGCTACTGTGGATATATGGGGGTGCCATCTATAGAACACTGGATCTAAGTCATATTGGTTGTTGCATTGCATTCTTTTTTCCTTCAATTATTTTAATACCTGCCTTAATATCTTCCTTTCTTCTCCAACTTCTACCTGAAGTGTCAGGGAATTTCAACATTTACATTGATGTTTCTTCTCATTTCCTAACTTCCCAGTTCTTTAACACCTTTAAATCCTTTGACCTACTACTATTCTTTCTTTTCATTTTAGCCACATGTAACAGTGATCACATGCTGGATGTGATCGTTCCCCACAAGAGATCTTCTCTAATTAGAAATACTGACTTTCCTCTATTTCAGGAGCTCTTAACCTAGAATCTATAATTGTGGTGGTGGTGGTGTTGTTTTAATGGTATTTTGGTAAACATTTCAACATAATTACTTTCTTTGTGCATTTACAGATATTATTCTGAGAAATAGATCCCAAATTGCAAGTGGAGATGGTCCATGACACGAAAAAGATAAAGAACCCTTTTTTAAAAAATCTGAACATAGCCTATTATTCTCTGTCCTTATATCTTTTCGCTTCTAAATTTAACTTTTGCTGTGTTCAGATCTTGTCCCTCTGCCCCTTAGTACTTTTTTCAGGCCATTGCTGCTATTAATTTCCTCTCTTTCAAATTTTGATCCTATTAACCATTTCAACTCTGTACTCTCCTTTTCGCCAAATTCCTTGTCCTCATATCTTGTTGCTTCTCATCTTTTGCCAGACCTCAATGCTGGATTACATGCACCATCTGAATCCTCTCACTCAGGGGTTCTCAAACTACGGCCGGCGGCCAGATGCATCTGCTGAGGATGTATATGCAGCCTGCCAGGTTATGGCAAATAAGCTTAGGGGCAGAGACAGTGTGAATTTTTGTTTTTACTATAGTCTGGCCCTCCAACAGTCTGAGGGACAGTGAACTGGCCCCCTATTTTAAAAGTTTGAGGACCGCTGTTAGATGTTCCTTCCCTCCCTTTCTATTTCTATTTCTCCTCTCCCCATTCACTCTCATGGGTTTAATTATCATCTTTATGTATTTGACTCACAGATCTACCTAGCCAACCCTAGTTTTATCCCCTGAGCTTTAAGTCCTGCAATAACCAATTGTATATGGGTTGTTGTAAACTGCATGTTCAGTGACATTTCAAATTCAGCAGGTCCAAAAAAGAACTCATTTTATTAATCCTCTTGTCTTTTAGCCTTTCTATTTCTATTGAAAGCATCTTCTAATCTCCTAGGTTTGTAACATATATTATCCTGGCCCTTTACTCTCCCCGTCATCCTAAACATGTAATCAGTTGCCAGATCTTGCCATTTCTATCTCCACCAACCTCTTTCTCCTCATACTGCTACCAAGTTAGTTCAGGACCTCATTACAAAGATATTTACTTGATCCCTTTAGATGTATGAATTATTTTGTATCCCCAGTCCCTAGCACAATACCTGGGAGGGACATAGTAGGCATTTAATAAATGTTGGGTAACTGATTAAAAGATGGCAAATAAGCAAACTGATAATTGTTATTGGGCCTGTGGATATGCAAGTCCACTAATGAATTGTTGATGCAGGTGTGAATTGATCCATCAATTCTAGAAAACACTTTCTGATTGCCTTCCAAAGTCCCTGAACCATATGTTTCCTGATCTTGTAATAACTACACTAGGCATATCAGCAAGCATATATGGAGGGCCTTTACATACTAGGCACAATGTATCTAAATAGTAAAAGGAATCAAACTTACCCCAAAGAGCAAAAAGAAGGAAAGGATTTGAATATATAACATCAGCTATAATAGAACTTTTTTTTTTTTTTTTTTTTTTTAAAGCAGCAAAGGACTGGAAACATGAATTGGGAATGGCCAAACAAAATTCCATATGTGAATGTTACTGTGCCTTGGAAATGGGGAGGAGAGTTGGGGGAGAGAGGAGAAGAGAATATGAAAGGAGTGGATTAATGGAAACCTTGATTAACTTATGAATTTAGGCACTGTTAAAGAAAGAAAAAGTAAGAACAAAGAGAATAATATACATGTTGATTACAACAATGTAAAAAAACAATTATGAGAGCCTTAAAACTGTACTGCAGGCAATAACTAACTACTGCCACAGAAATTAAGTTATTCATGCTTCCTGCTATGTATTGACTACAGGTGTAGAATGAGACAAAGTTCTAAGGCATAATCAATGTGTAATGGGGTTTTTGTTGTTGTGCTTATAAGGGAGCTCTTTAAAATAAAGGAGTATGTAGGAGTAATGTTAGCAACATAAAAACCGAAAAGTGTGTCAATGAAACATTAAATAATACACAGAAGGGAATAGAAACAAAGAAAGCTATGTTGGAAAAACTGATAAATTTAACATACTTTTAAAAATTTTGATTAAAGATTCAATGTCACAGTCTTTATGGAATTTTCATTCTTGACATCTGTCAAGATTTTTAAAAAATGGACTTCTGAAGAAATAATTTAAGAAAATTACAAGTAAAAGTGATTTATGTAAAAAATATGTACTATTTGGTAAATAAAATATTAAACACACTTCAAGCTCTAAAGTAATGTTAAGAGGTCATCTGGTCTATCTGACTTTATAGATAATAAAACTATGGCCAAGAGAAGTTGAATTACTTGCTCAGGTCACATAGATATTAAGTATCCAAGTTGATTTAAGAATCCATGTCATCAAATCTAGTGCTTTTTCTACTACATCAGCAATTAAGTAGATAATTTCTCCAAAAATTGAGAAACTAAAGTTGCACAAAATGAAAAGACCTATTAAAATATTATATTTTTCTATGTTTACTAATAAGAAAAAGGAGAGAATAAAAGAAGAATGAGAGGAAGATGAACGGTATCTTGCATAATAGATTACTGCAGTAAAAGGTGCACATTTTAGTCTATTTAATGTGCTGGCTTCATGTTTGATTTTTGGCAAATTATTTAGTCTTTGCAAGCTTTAATGTCTTCATTTATAAAATGAGGGGATTGGACGATGATATCTTAGGGCTCTTCCAATATATTTCCTATCGGTTGTAAAAATTCATTTAGGTTGTCCAATTATTATATGATTTTATATAAATATAAATTACTGATGGGGTAAATATATTAAAATAGCATTTAATAGTTTTCTTTTTTCTTTTTAAAATTTTTATCCATTTATTTTTTGCTGAGGCAGTTGGGGGTTAAGTGACTTGCCCAGGGTCACACAGCTAGGAAGTGTTAAGTGTCTGAGGCCAGATTTAATCTCAGGTCCTCCTGACTTCAGGGCTGGTACATTATCCACTGTACCACATAGCTGCCCTGATTTTTATTTTGTTTTAAGTGGAATGATTCTTGACTGTTTAATTATTGTTAGGTTGAATAAAGGACTGGAGTGATAATTTTGTTGAAATATGTGTTGAAATTTCATTTACTATCATTTTCTATTTGGCTTTCTTTTCTCTTTCATTTATCCACATTGCTTTTACTTCATAATACTCATGATAGTTACCTTTTATTTATTTTATGCATTTCCTTGAGAAAGTCAATTAAAAAGTAATGTTTCAGAGATCTTGGTGGAATATGGGTAATAGTTTTAAATGTAGGTATAAGTAAATTGCTCAAGATAGAATGGTAAGGTCAATTGAAGCCTCTTGTTTCTTGTCCTGGATTTATAAGAGAAGTTGGTAGAGTTGATGTACAGTTGATTGCTTTTCTTTCTTATTTCAAAGGGAAGCATGTAACTCATCTTATACTCTAGGTGTTGACAACTTACGCCACTTAAAGAGCTTGTGTGTTATACCATAAAGGTGAAACTGTATATTGGAATAAGTAGGAAATCCAAACTTGAGCCCTTATTATTGCAATCTAGAACTTTTATTTTTCTGTGTACAGGTAGTCCTTGAGGTTAGAATGGGTAATATTACTAGAAATATTCCATTAATCAAATTGACATCAAGCAAATTTGAGTTCTACTCTAAGAATAGTTATATTTGGGGACTGATTTCCTGATCAGAGGCTTCATATTTATTGTTTTGTAGAAATAATAGGTACTAGATTAAAAAATAAATTCATGAACTATGAATGATAACATGAATGTTTTATATAAGTTTTTTAATGAGCATAAAGTCAAGTAGCAGCAGCCATCGCTGCCAATAATGACAACAGCTATTATTAAATAGTCTTAAGTTTATATTAAAAATTTGTATGTGGCTCTTTTAGATTAGTTTATAGTATAATTTATACAATATAATTATAATTGCATCATATTATGTTAATATTTTTTATTTTTGTAATGAGTTTTCTGTACAGAATATGAAGTAAAAATCAAGGATTTTTTTTTATTTGTATATCCAGTTCTTAGCAAAGTTTTTTGCATATGAGTGTTTAATCAATATTTTTTTCATTCATTTATTCCTCTTCCTTTCTACTGCCAACTTATTGCCAACTTTGAAAAGTGAATGAAATTTCTGAAAGCTTTCTTTGAGAACATATTTATTGAATAGCATTTTTTATGTGAAAGGGGCTCTACTTGATATTTCTTTGAGAAAGACATCTGGGAGCTATCTCTCTTGTTTCTTTGGCACTATGATTGTGACAAACATGCCATAGAGATCAAGTTGTTAGTATTCTTAGAAAATAGCACCTGTTTTCTTGAATTGCTGTCTTATTTTTAATAGTTTTTTGCTAGGTGTTACAAGGCATCTTTGGTTTACTTGTTCGCTTACTTAGGCTTTACATATTCTTTCATTTGTTCCCATGTTGGTTGACTATAAAAAGAAAAATGAAAAAAAACTTTAAAGATTTGACTTAAATGATGGCATACTATAAAGCTTTCTTAGAGATAGCTACCCTGCACAGTCAAGAATTTTACCTGTCTTGAGTTCATATTGTCTTAATATATTGTAGTCACTGCCTTTTCATTTACTAACATTTTAAGGATTGAAAGTTGGTATCCAAATGAATGTTGTCTTCAAAGACAACAAAGTAATTTCTTGGTTCATTATTCTTTTGGGATCACTGATTTAGAGCTGAAAAGAAATTTGAAGATCTTCTTGACTAATGTTAGAAATAAACTCTTGACACTGAAAATCAGATATGGAGAAGAATTTTAAGGAATTGTCTTAATGTTTCTGGCCAAAAACGGCTCCTCTCCTCTTTGGGAAGAGGGAATCCCAAGCACAAAAGTGGGAGAACCTTTATACTTGCTAGTGTGGCACAGCCCTTCCCTTCCAGGTTACAATTTTTCTGCTAAGCCCACTACATGCTTACCCTTAAATATGTATCAACATGTTTCCCCCTCCCTCATCACACATCCCATGTTCAAAAATGGCGGAAAACTGCTCTTATGGAGTGTGTTGTTTAATAGCTTATTAAGCAGGTGCAAAAGTGTTTTGGTCAAGTCAGGTCTTTGACCCCAACTATTTTGAGCTGCCTTGGTTGTTATCTTAAGATTGTGGTTTTCTCAAAACCACAAGACTTTCTGATTGGCTGAATTCACCTGTGCCTTCCTAGCCTTCCTATTCCTTGTCTACTCAAGACTTCTGTTGATCACTTACCTTCCTTACCCTCTCACATTTTGAAAACTCCTTGGTCAGTGGTATCTATTATCTCTTTGAAGCTTGCAACATTCAACTTTTCAGCATTTCTCACACTAATGTCTTTATTCATTCATTCATTCATTCATTCATTCATTCATTCATTCATTTATTTATTTATTTATTTATTTATTTATTTATTTATTTATTTATTTTAGAAAATTGACTGCGACTTTTAGGGAGTTAGTTCCCTAAAATGGTTCAGTAAATAGATATTTTAGGTTTCTAATACTGAAAGTTGATGAGTAGGCTTACTGTAATCTAAAAAGCTTTTATTGGGAACTCAATAAAGACACACATCTAATATTGGAAAGCAACAGTACAAGAATTTTGTTTTAGTAATAAAATAAGAATTTTGGATCATTTTGTATAAGATAAACTGAAGACCTCTCATAAGAATGCGACCTTGATTTATGCCCTAATTGTAACTTGAAACTTTGTAATAGCAAGTTGAGCTATAGCTAAAAGCTGTAGGTGTTAGATTACCTCCTGTCTCTTATACCTTCCCTTCCTTTCATTAGCATTTTAGTACCTAATATGGTAAAGTGTGTTTTGGGGTCCATAGTTAGTCTCTGGGTAAATTAGAATTTTCCAGCTAGTGAGAGAAAAGGTCAGAGGGTGGGGTGGGGGCTGTTGGTTAGGGTCTGTATAATAATATATGTGCAGTTTGTGCTTTTCATTTCTCTATTGACACCTTGTCTGGTAGGTGTTGCCCTTTCTCTGGAGATCATAATATATCTTTTTGCCTTTTTTACTTAAAGAGTCTGATTTTAATTTTGGAAAGGGTCACTTTCACACACAATTTGGGGGCTCATCTGAGCAATTTTCTGTTGGTGAAGGGTCTCTTCCTGACTGAAACCTCGGGCAGGCGCCCTTCTGAGAGTTCTCCTATAGTCCTAGGTAGGACTATCCTCTGGAAATCCTCCTCATTGGGTAAACTCTTGAAGACAGAGACATTCAGAGAAAGCAAAAATTGATGTGGGCTAGCAAAGACTGGGAGTTAATTTGGCTCAAAAGACAAGCCAGCAGAAAAAATTTTGAATTGATTACAAAAGTCACACCCCAGATGTGTGAGAATCTGGTGAGAGGGGGAGAGATTAAAAAGAGGATAAGGTATTGTGAACTTGGGAGGGACCATTTCCCTTGGTAAGATGGGTGACTTCTCCATATTTTTCTATTGCTAAGAATTGGTGAGTGCTTGGTGACTGGGAATTTAAGTTGCCTAATTCTCTTTGATACTAGGAAAATTGTAAACATTTTGAGTCCATAAGGATTCTCCCATTTTCATTTGGAAAGACTGGGTAAGTCCTCCAGAGGACAAGATACTGTAAACTTTGGAAAAGGAATAATCTATCTGGCTCTATTTAGTGTCCCTTGAAGATAGCTCTTTAGAAAGAATTGGGATAACGTACTAAAATGTATAGGGGATTAAACACTGTTGTTTTGTTTGGATAGGTGCCCCACTTGCTGGGAGAACTGCCCATTCCTCAGGAGTAGGGGTATTAATTCAAAGGAGCCTTCAATACCTGTTAGGTCAGCTGCTAAGAACTCCCAAAACATTTCCCTCCTCTCTTAGGAGCTTTCTGTGTGTCTGTGTGTATCTATGTGTGTCTGTGTTTTATCTTCTGTGTTTCAGTCAACCAAATTAAAAGATCTGGCTATTTGGGATTTTAAAACTTTTTTTTTTTTGGGGGGGGTGCATAGTTGCTTTATTGTGCATAGCTTTTAGTTTGAAAGAGGAAGAGCTAGTTCTGAAATGGGAAAAGTTACCAAAAAGGAAAAAAAAAAACTGACCTTTCTATGGACCTAGAACTGCCCAATTTAGGACTGCAGAAATAGTTAAAATTAAAACTGTGAAAATATAGCAGATCCTGGAGTTTTTGAGACTTTGTTAAGTTGCTTGGCACCATCGCTCAGTTAGGCTAACTGAATTAATCTATGGTATTTTTAAGTATGTCTAATTTATGACTAAAAGCCTTCTGTAGGTCAGAACTTGAGACTTACAGAAAAATTATAAAAGGAAGAAACTGACCTCTCTGAGATTTTCAAACTTCTCAGGTTTGTCGAACCTGTCCTGGTTAGGCTGATGTCCTTGGCTGGCTTGAATTCTTCTGGGATTTGTACTGGTGCTTCAATGCCTTTGACATGGCCCCTCAGCATTTCTGTATCGAGGGTAGTCATTGGGCCACAGACCTACAGCCAGACACCTGGGTCCAAATTTCTCTGACACTCTCCTTCAGGGTCCTACAGTCTGCCAGTTTCTTTCTTTTTTTTTTTTTCCCTCCTCCCCCTCCCCCCAATTCTTGAAAGGACAGTTTTCTGCCACCTTAAATTTTGGGGCTTTGTGTGTTTAAATTGGAATTTTGATTCTGAAATTGAGATGATTGCTATTATTTAGTATGTGCAAAAATTGAACTTGTTTATTCTGATTTTAGAAATATGTGTGAATTGATATGAAATTAAGCTACTAGAAATTTAAATCTGTATTTCATTTGATTTTAAATTTAAAATTTTGGTTCTCTGGTAACTTACTGAAAGTAGTCACATTTCTGTATCTCCTAATTAAACCATGTTGCTTTCTAAATTGTATATTAGGTAATTGTAAAAATTGTATGAGCTATGCTTTTAACATTTTGCCAGCCTAGCTGGATATATGCTATAAATTTTGTGAAATTTGGTCCAAAATTATTTAGATAGTACCTATATTTCAAATCTTGAAGTTTGTATTGCTTTTTCCCTTTAACAAATCAGTAAAAGCAAGAAAATTTGTCATATAGAAATATGTATAATTGCAGAATAACTTGCATCTGACAAGTGTGTAATATATCTAAGGATAAATAAGAAGGTATTGAGGAGGTGTCCTTCCAGAGGGGAGAGAGTCTGGCTCCAAAATATTCTGGTTAGGTTTTAATAAAAAAAATTGCACAGTGAGGAAACTAAAATATAGTGGGAATGGATGGAAGCTTTCTCCTGGACTCTGCTGCTTTAAGAGAGGTTAGTAGAACAAATTGTACCTTAAATATGGATTGGTAGAAACTTTTGATTCTGATAAAGGAACATATTTTACTTCCAACGTTTTATAAGAAAAAATGGAGAAGGATTGCAAATTGAGTGGCAATTCTATATACCTGGCCATCTTCCCTCATCAGGGAAAGTGGAAGGAATGAATCAGATACTTAAGCAATGGATAGAGACTAAATTGCTTTGGACCAAATGTTTGTCTATTATGTTGTTAAAGAATTAGAACTATTCCCAGAAGTGATTTGGGACTTTCCCCTTATGAGAATGGTTTATTTTATTTGGAAGGAAAAAGGGAAAAGACTCTCTATTGAAACAAAGGATGCGTTTTTTAGGGAATTATATGCAGGCAGTGTCCTCATCCTTTTTTAGCTCTTTGGAAGCAAGGATTTCTGGCCCACACAATACCTTTGAAATTTGCAATTCCAGGAGAGTGGATGCTTATTAACTCCTGGAAGAAGCAGAGTGGGAAGGACCTTACCAGACAGTACAGATGACTGAGACTTCAGTCTGGAGGCTGAGAACACCAGGCTTAAAGGACCTGTGGAAGAACCTCAAGAATGGAATATTAAAGACAATTTACAATTTCTAAAATTAACTTTGCAATTAGGAATGTTTTGGTGGGAGGGGAGATTAGCTGTGCTTAGAGAAATTTGAACAATATTGATATTGTACCTATTATTTATATTTTATATTATAGGAACTCCTTGATTGGAGGAAATTGAACAGTTGTTTTTTTTTTTATAATATGAACAGTTTTTAAGAAAGAATTCTGATAGGGTTCTTTAATGTGAAATTAGGATATTCTATATTTTATGTGTTTTAATTTGTATTGAGTCATTTTATAGCTGTTATTATATATTTTATATTTTTATATATATTATATATATAATACATATTTTATATATATTATATATAATACATATTTTATATATATTATATATATAATACATATATTATATATATTTTTATATATATTTTAATATATATATATATTAAATATTATATATTTTGTATTGAGGCCATTTTATAGCTGTTCCCATTGTTTAGGGAGATTCTGAGAACAGTGATCTATGGCTTTGTCCCTTTGAACATGGTGAATAACTGAACATGTATAGAGTAGTTATTGAGCATCTTAAAGCAAAATGATTTGTGTAATGTTGAATTTAAAACCCCTCTACCTAGATAAGAGGATAAGCTGTGGACTCTCTAGGATGAATCTTACTGTTACTAATGTAAGATTATAGTTGATACTTATTTAGGTTATTTTATCCTTGAGCTAAATTTACCTGAAGCTTTGATTAATGAGATTTATCTGATATAAAATCTTTTGGGATTGTAGTTGATGTATTTCCAGTTTTGAATTCTTGTATGATTGTTTGATGGATCATCAAGCCACAGTAATTCGCCATGCCACAGAGAATGTGAGTCTGAATTATTACAGGTGAAGGTTAGTATCTGAGAAAGAGTTGGGAGAATAACTTTGGCCTCTGTTTAAGGTGGTATCTTCTGACTTAGTTTCCCAGTGGTGTTCTTTTGAATAAGAACTTACCTGATTGTCTATTGCTAGATGTATATATTTGTGTTTCTTTTAGCATTTGGTTACTGATGATTTTCTTTATTGGCATTTTTATATGTGATATGTTATCTACTCCAATTATTAGGGATGCAAATGGTTGGGGTGATAGATGGCTGCAGATGGGAGTTGGGGGTACAGAACCCCAGTTTGTATGGTGAATAGGTTTATTAGATTCCAACCCATGGTTGAAATAATTATTAAGCAGATGACAAAAGCACTGGATTTGTTAGCAGACCAGACTACTCACACCAGAGTGTGAGAAGCACTACTCTCACACTCCACACTTAAGCAGTACTCTAGCATAGATTAGTATTAGACTACTTGTTGGCTGAAGAAGATGGAGTTTGTGGGAAATTAAGTTTTTGCTGTGTGAAAATTGAAGATAATGGACAGGTAGTGAAGGAAATTCTCAAAGCCATCTGAAAATTGGCCCATGTCCTATTCTAGACCTGGTCCTCACCGATATGATCTATGATGAAAGGTTTGTCACCATGGCAGACACCAAAAGTTAAGATTTGGTCATGTGAAGAATTCACAATGACCATTCTCTTTGGCAAAAGATGGATATGTTTGGGAAAACCAGTTACAAACAAAATGAAGGAATGGTAAATATGAAATAGTGCTAGGAGAGCATATGAAACACAAGTTCCCTAGTGGAACTCACAAATTTCCCAGTAGAAAAGGAGCAGCACATCATGAGGTTGGGCCATGCCCTTATCTGGTAGACTAAATCCTGAAAGGGTTTGCACTCCTCTACTGACACACCTTGTCAGTTAGAAGTTGCCTTTTCTCAAGAGATCATAATAGATCCTTTTTTACATTTTTTGTCTCTTGATTTTAATTTGGGTAAGGGTTACTGTCCCACACAATTTGACATTAGAAAATAAAGCATTAACTGAAGTATCACTATCCTCATTCTTAATACTTAAATCAGCCTCATCATTCTGCTCTTACTAATATTAATGTAATATCTTTATAATCCTAGGAAAGAATTAATTTATTTTATTCCTCTTTCTTTTTTCTATTTCATTTATTTTAACATTTGGCCAGTAGCTTACCTTTACTTGCATGCAGGCTGTGTCGGTCCCTGTCCATTCTTGCCTGGAATTAGGTGTGTGTGTGTCTGTACTTTTGTAGCTTGCTTATGAAATGAAGAATTCATGATTATCCAAACTTAGAAGGAAATCCTTTCCTATTGTGAAAACTCTTGGATAGAGGACACTTAAGAGTTTCTCTTACAAAAATAGAGCAGAGTAGATATGAATTAATTTGCACAGTACCAAATATGTTTCTGTGTAGATGCCTTGCACGATGCTACTTTAGAATGTAAGTGTAAGGCCTATGTGAGTAGATATTATTTCATTCTTTGCATTTGTATACTAAGCAACCACTAGTATAAGGCATAGATGTGATTGATTAATAAAAGTTTGTTAATGGATTTTATCACCATCATAAGAATTTGCTGACTTCTGTATTCACATGGCCAATGCCTCATTTCTTCCTGACATCTCTTAATTGTATTGTAATAACTCTACTTCATATCTTATCTTCAAACATTTTCCTTCAATAATTACTAGTTACCATATTTTGTGATGTGAAGTGATAATCCTAAAAGCACAAATTTGAGCATTCCATTCCCTTGCCAAGCTAGCTCCTTAGGCCACTATATCATATAAATTAAAATATGATATTAATATTTATTATTGAATTATATATAGAACATAGGACTACATAATGTAATATTGCTTCCTTTGTTGGACTGTTAAACTGTTTAATAACCTAATATTAGTTTTCCTTTCCAGGCGTGTTCTTTTATTCTATAATTCAGCTGAACTGTTTCCTTTGAATATTCCTGACAAATGACATTCCATCTCCTATTTCTTTGCACTTACTAACCTTCCCTCTGCTGGAAATATATGCCAACCTTAACCTCATGAATCCTTTCCTGATTCCTGTAATCGATAGTGCTGCTTTCCCTGAAATAACTTTGTATTTACTTTGTGTTTATCTTATACCTTTTGCATATTGTAATGTGCAATGTAATGTGTATGTTCTGTTATCTCTGATAGAATGTTAAACCTCTTGGCATTAAATGATTGGCATATAGATGTCCAGTAAATACTCGTCGTTTGAGAGATTGCCAAATTGGGTATAGAGAAAGGGTCTCTGGGAGACAGTATGTTTTCTATTTGAGTAGAAATAGAAGATTAAAATAAACATATACATTTTCATACCTTCCTAATAAGCAATAATGGATTTCAATTATAATTTAAATATAGTAATACTAATAATTTTAATAATAGTTGCTTTAAGTGTTTGTTTTCACTTGACATACGATGAATAGAAAATATAGTAATACACAATTTTCAGATAGTTTACTAAATTTCATTTGATCAAAGGAAACTTCTTGTTTAAATAAACTTAGGGAACCATGAATAGAAATTTTAAGTTTGGAATCATACTCAAAGAAATAAATTATTGTCATGGGGTGACTTAAGTAGAAAGAGCATTTATTACACAATAAGCTGAGGTTTAAGAGATAATAATGAAAAAAGAAGGCAATGAATATAGTAGGCTGAAAAGTTCATATTCTGTTCATTTCTCAGTGGTGATAGGCAAATTTCTGTAAATGAGATAGAGACAAAAAGCATCAATGAAAAATTTAAGGCTGTAGTCACTAGAACTTTTTAGTAAGGTTTCACATTAGGAGAGTTTTTGGAGAGATTATCTTTTTTTTTTTTTTTTTTTTTGATGTGGAATTATTTTACTGGAAGATATTAGTGGAAGGAACATTAGCAATAGAAAAAACAAAACCTAGAAAATATCCCACTTTTCTCTTTCCATCCTCCTTCTTTTCACTTTTCTCCCTGGAAAGAGGAAGAGATGAAGAGCCAGCATAATGAGATAGATTATTTAGAGATAGGAGGAAAAAGGTTTAGAAGCAGTGGAGGACAAATCAAGAAGAAACAATTATGGACTTATGAAAACTGTGAAGAATGAAAAAAATCTGACAACATATATCATTAAATCATACAAGAATATTTCATTTCTTAGAAACAATTTGGAGAGATTATCTTGATGATTTTGTTTAGAATGAGCTGAAGGAAAGGGAAAACTAGAGATGGAAATAAATTCAGTCTTGGAGGCAATTTTCAGGAAGTGAAAGAAACATTTCTTAGAACAAGAAAAATAGCAGGAAAACTCATTTTTGAAATTGAAGGGCAGGGAAGGAGATGAAGAAAATAAGAAAATTTTGAAGAGTGTTGATGGTTGGTGACTAGTAAATAATAAATTGTGAAGGAATGCACATATTTCTAAACACCAATGTGGGATTTGAGGGAATGGAGAATAGAATTATTTTTAATGTATTGAATATTATGGTTTATGTTAGCCCTTTTAGATGAGGAAAAATACAGTTTTCCCCCAGTTTGTATTTTTAGGTATATTGGCAATTGAACTTGGAAAAATAAAATACTATTTAAAAAGTTTAAATACTATTGTTTTAAATAAAATTAAAAATAAATATTATGTTTTAAAAATTATTTAAAATGTTTTTTAAAAAAGAAGCATTTTTACCAATTTTCCAAACTTGAGTAATCATTATTCCCTAAACAGACTTCAGAGTACTACTAGCAGTAATCATCAAGTTTAAAAGTTAAATAAACTTTTAAAATGCAATAATTGGATTTAACTTGCTAGAGTCAAATGTAGTTTTCAAAACTCATAATGTCTTTTAGGTTGTATGTCAAAATTGTGTACTATGTTGGAAATGACTAGAATTATCTTTGTTTAATTATCTTCATTGAGGTTTTATACTTAGCAAGTTTTTAGATTGAGAAAAATATATTCCAGTGCTGTACATCTCATGTAAGGGCCAAATAAGTATTTTTTTTTTTGACAGTGAAAATCTTAATATGATAATATATGCTGATGACATTGTACTTAACTGTGTCATTCACCAGAATATGAAACTTCTTTTTAACTTACTAAAATCTCCAGTAATGTGGAAAACTTACCAGCCTAGCTATTTCACATTGGAAGAAATAGATTGGACTTAAAATTTTAGAGTTGGAAGGGACTTTAGACGTCATCAAGTTTTAACAACTATTCATTGTATAAATGAGAATGTTGGTCTTTAAATTTAATTGATTCTAAGTTCATTGTTATTTTCACTATGCTGGCCTGTTGAATTATTTTGTGTGTCTATATTTATTGTAGGATATAGCTAATTAATAACGAGATACTGATTTTGAGAAATTCTTTGATCCCAGACTACTTGCTGCTACTAGAGTCCATCTCTTGAATGCCGGTATTCCCCAAATAATGCTATATAGCTATGAATCAAAGAATACCATAGAGTCAGAAGAATGTAAATTATAGTTTATCCAAAGAGTAATTTTGAAAACCCATCATTCTTAACGTTGTTAACAACGTAACAGTCAAGACCGTTTACAATCAGGCTCCAAGATACTTTTAAATTTTATGTTATAGTTTTATTTATTTTTAAAATGAGAGCTTTCCTTTTATATTACTATCTTCATACATTCTTTTTACCCTACCAGCATCCCTTGTTTAGCTTTTTAAAAAGCAAAAACAAACATTTTAGCTTTGTCTGATAGCATATGCAGAATTCTGTACCTATAGTTTCCCCTCTATAGTGAAGCGAGAGGGAGTTTAATTTTCTCAACTCTTTTCTGCCAACTCACATATTTAAAAAATTTTGTTTCTATATATTATCCTTCCAAAATGAAGTAAAATCTTTTGCAAAATGTTTCATAGGAAGTTAAAACAGCACAAAAGAATGATTATAATTAATGCAACTCTAATTTTTAGTAGTTACCCTTAGTCATAAAAAAAGTGAATATATACTTTAACTCTAAAGTACAGTAGTACCAATGTACTTTCTTTCAACTCTTCCCCTCTACTTCTGAGATGTGTTGTTATTCAAAGTTGCCTTTTTATGATTGTGGTTACTGTTCTATCTGTTCTTTATTTTGCAACCTTTCATCGAAGTGTTGTTTTTTTTTTTTTTTTTTTTCAGATTTCTTATTATTCAGTATTCCATTCATAATATCATTTAACTAGTATGTCTTGCTCTCTCTCAATTTATGGGCACGTAAACTTGATTCCAATTTTGGCTAATCAGGTTGTTGCTAATAGGAAGAAAATTATTTATATAATAGGATAGCCTTTAAGTTTCTTTTGCCCACTTAAATCCATGGTAATAATGATTTTAAGATAATTTTATTTGGTTTTCCAAATGATATGATAGCATGTCAACAAGGTAGGCTCTGGTATTGGAGAGAAGAAAAGTTGTCTTAATAGTAATTTTCACAGTAATTTTTCTCAGATTTTGAGCAGTATTTGAAGATTTTTGAAATCATTTAACAAAGATTTATTGAGGACCTGTTATGTTTAAGGTTTGTTCTAGGCACTTGAGAGATGAAGAATAGATAAAAGTCCTCTAGAGCTTTCTTGAGTAAAGTAGTTGAGGCAAATATTTAATTAAGTATTATAAATTATATAGAGAACATTTGGCTGAGGAAATCTAGGAAAGTTTTATGGAAAATATAACATGGATCTTTAGAAATAGTTCAAGTTTTTTTCTTAATTTTTTTTAATTGATGATTTCAGTAGGAAGATGCTAGTGTTTTTTGTTTTTTAGTTGCCATTTCCATCGACTTTCTTAAACTATAATAGAACTCTCTCCATTTTAACGAAGTACATTGTCCAGGACTGCCAGTGGAATTGACTGTTGAAGTTAGGGAAGTGTAAAGAGCAGGGGAGGAGGACAAACTCTTAATAAGAAAGGGTACTTACTTATATCTAGGGACAGAAAGAAGAAAAAAAGAATCAACCAGATAACTAAGATAACAGATTAATCCAAGTTGCAAGGTAATTAAATGAGGTTTCAATAAAGAGCTAATGAATAGCACAATGGGAAGTAATGGAAAATGAGGAAGTAAAAAAGATTTTCAAATTGTGGCAGTTGTCATCAGTTACCTTAAAGGAGAATAGTGTTCAGGGTTGCTAGGTTGCAAAGAGTTAATGGTTGTGGAAAGCAGGTTTATTCTTCCAAGAAATTAAGACAATAAAGGGAAAGAGAAAAATGTAATCACCTTAATTTGATAACAACATTGAAGAAGAGAATTTTTGGAAGAGAAAAGAGGAGGGGTCTGACTTACATGTTTTGTAAATGCAGGAAAGGTATACTATGGAGGAAAGCTCAAAGATGTAAGAGAAGATAGAGGATAATTAATAAGTCCTCTAAATGTGAAAAGTTAGCTCAAGAGTTCACAGGTAGAGAAACATTAGACATGTTGAGAATTTTTCTGTAATTGTTGAATTAAGAACATATGAGATAAGAGAGAAATGTTGAAGTGTCGAATTTGTTAACATGAGCAGCTGAAAGGGAGTGAAGTACAGGAACTCTGGATTCTACTTTTTAAGAAATGTTTTGTAGTGGAAAGAAACCTGATCATTCCTGGCAGCAGTAACAAGTATTTGTAGAGGATAATTTGGGTATAACTCAAAAGGTCATTGAAATGGTTCTATATAAAAGATGGCCTTTTGTTTTGTGCAAACTTAAGATTGCAAAAGGAAGAACAACAATTTAGACTTGCTTAATAAGACATTCCAGTCTTTTTATTCATTTTTTCATGTATGTATATATATGTATTTAATTTGAGCATCTGGAGTACTTGATATTATTTTACCAAAGTCTTTATAAATTCTAAGAAGACAAGCAAAGTTATTCTTGTTTTGTTGGTTTTAATATTTAGGTCAGGCCAATGTGTGTGTGTGTGTGTGTGTGTGTGTGTGTGTGTGTGTGTGTGTGTGTAAAATACATTGAGTTGCCCTGACAACTTATTTTATGGCACCCAAAACTTTTTTTACTATTCTAAATGAAGCTTATTTTTAACTCTGGAACATTTATTTGATGAAATAAAATTTTATTGCAGCATTTTGTTTTCATGTTGCCTATATTTTCTGTGTTTGTCCTTGAATCCCCTCCTACTTTATCTTCCACCATCATATATTATAAGAAGATTTTTAAAAGAGGTGAATAAAAATTGAGCAAATTTACCAAAACATGAAAAGAATCAGCTGTTATATGCAGTGTTCCAACCAATAATCTATCACCTCTCTAAAGAAAAGGAGACTGGTACCTTCTCAAAGCCTTTGGATACAAGTTGGATCAATATAATTATTTATAATTCAATTTCTATTGCTTTTATTCTTGTCCTTTATGCCATCAGTATGTATATTTTCCTAGTTCTATGTACCAGTTTTTCCATGCTTCTCTGTATTTCTCACATTTATACGTTACTCATTATTATTTATTTATTTGCTTCTCAGTAATTTAAACCTGCCTCAAATTGCAGGCTTCTGCCTCATATCTAAGGCTGTAGACTGCTGGCCCTCATAAGACATATCACTACAGCTTGGTGTAAGGTTGGATCTGATGCAAAGAAGTTAAAACAGTTTGATCACCTACCTTCTTTAACAGATTTTTTTTTTTTTCTTACTTCTAATACTCTGCCTTGGTCCATTCCTTAATGGCTTATATATTTCCATCTTGTCATATTTCTCAATCCCATAATTCTGAGTTTTGCCAGGTACAGTTGTGCAAAATATATTCTCTATCTTCTACTGCTTGCTTCTAACTCCAGGGTTTTCAATCTTCTCATTTCCCATGATCTACTATTTAGGAAAAAAATTTAAATTTTGTTTTATTTTAAATTTTCTCTTCTTCTTTATAATCCTCTTTCCCCACCCGCTGAGAAGGCAAGAAAAATCTGTTACAAATGTTTAATCATGCAAAATAAATATCTCTTTAGCAATGTCCACAAAAAAGAGAGAAGAAAATGATTTAATTTAAACTCTGAATCTATATGCTCTCTATTTGGAAATGGATAGCATGTTTCATCCTAAGTCTTTTGGAGTTTTCCTTTTTTATCATCTTATATCAGCCAATTAGATGGCCCTCAAGTGATTACCTCATGGTCATTTTAATTTGAATTTTTCTCTTAATGACTTAAATCACTTTTCATATGTATAAATGAGACCTTTATCAGAGAAAGTGTAGATAATTCTTCCCATTTTCCATCTTTTCCTCCAATTTTAGCTGCATTCATTTTGTTCATGCAAAAACTTTTGAAATTTCATTTAAGTTATTTTTCCAAATAGATATTCAACACTTATTTTTAAAAATTTTTCAGTCACAGATTTCTCCCCTCCTTCCTTCTGTAACCCTAATTGAGAAAGCAAGTGATTTTACATGTTATGCTTGTGTAGTCACGTAAAACATTTGTCATTAGAGGGAAGAAAAAAAAATAGAAAAAAAACCTCAAGAAAAATGAAGTTTTAAAAGGATGCCTCTATTTGTATTCAGACTCTTATTCTTTCTTTGGAAGTGGTTAGCATTTTCATCATAGGCCCTTTGTAATTGTTTTGGATTATTGCATTATTGAAAATCGCTAAATTATTCAAAGTTAATCATTGTATAATATTGCTGTTAGAGTACATACTTCTCCTGGTTCTGCCTATATCAATTTGTATAAGTTTTTGCAGGTTTTTCTGAAAGGATTCTGCTCATTTCTTATGACATAGTAGTGTTCCATCATAATCATATACTTTATAGCTTGTTTAACTATTTCCTCTATTGATGGGCAAACTCTCAAATTCAAGTTAAGCTCTATAAACAGAGCTGTTATAAATATTATTGTACTTATAAGTTTTCTTTTTTTGTGATTTCTTTGGGATAAAAATCTGGTCATGGTATTTTTTAGATTAAAGGGATATGCACAGTTTTAGACCCCTTTGTTCTCAATTACTCCGCATAGTTCCAGGTTACTCTTAAGAATGGCTGGATCAGGTCTCAACTTCACCAACAGTGTATCCCGGTTTCCTAATATATCTTTTAATATTTGTCATTTTCTTTTTCTGTCCTATTAGCCACTCTGATGGGTATGAACTACTACCCGAGATTTATATTTTTCTAATTGGTAGGGATTTAGAACATTAAAAAAATATGACTACAGATAAATTCAATCTCTTAATTTGAAAACTTCCTATTAATATTTTCAACCCTCAGTTCTCTATATATTTGAGAAATGAGGAATATCAGAGAAACTTTTAAAACTTTTTCAAAATTTTGATTAGTTTCCCTCCATCCTGCTTTACCTTCTGTTTATTTTTTTCTCTTTTCCTTTCACTTTGTTTCTCCTTAAGTGTTTTGCTTCAGATCTTCACTTTTCTCCAATCCACCCTCCTTTCTGTCAGTCCTTTACTCTTGTCCCTTCTCCCTCCTTCTCTGAAAGATATGATAAATTCATATACCCAGTGATGAGAGTAAGATTCAAGTGTTCTCTTTCCCTTCACTCTAAAAACTCTAACGATGCTTTTATGAGAGGTAATTTATCCCATTCTACCTGTCTCTCCTTCCAATGCATCTCACCTCACCTCCTTAGTTTTATTGTTTTAGTTATCATGCCAACACAAGAAACTGTCTTCTTACATGTGTAGGCTTTTAACTGTTCTAATAATGAGAAAGGTTTTACAGGTTATAACTATCATCTCATGTAGGAAAGTAAACAGTTTTATCTTAATGAATTCCTGATGATTTCCATATTTCTTTTTGGTTTCATATTTAAAAATCATTTTTTCAGCCTTGGTCTTTTCATCAGGAATTCTGGAAAGTTCTCTGTTTCATTAAATGTCCAGTTTTTTCCCCTAAGGGATAATATGCAGTTTTGCAGGGTAAATAATTTTTGGTTGTAATCCTAGATCCTTTGCCTTCCAGAATATCATTCCAAACACTCTGATTCTTTAAGGTAGAAGTTGCTAAATCCATGTGATCCTGATTGTGGCTCCATGATATTTGAATTTTTTTTTTTTTTTTTTTTTTTTTTTTTTTTTTTGTTACTTGTAATGTTTTCTCTTGACCTGGGATCTGTAGAATTTGGCCTTTAATATTCGTTCCTGGGAGTTTGCATTTTGGGGCCTCTTTCAGATGTTCTGTAGAATCTTTCAATTTGTATTTTAACTGCTCTTTTCAGGATATTGGGGCAGCTTTCCTTAGTAAATTTCTTGAATTTGAAAATTTCTAGATTCTTCTCTCTCCTCTCTCCTTCCCCTTTTAAAATCATGGCTTTCAGGTAGTCAAGTAATTTAGTCCAATGAGATAGTTCACATTTTCTTCTCCTTATTCATTCTTTTGATTTTTGTTATGCTGTTTCTTGTATTCCAATTGCCCAGTAATAATTTTCAAGGAATGACTTTCTCCAGTCACTCCCAAGGCTTGCTGTTGACTTGCCCACTGAAGACCGTATGGGACTGTGCTCTACTTTCACCCCAATGACATAGACCTTTACTATTGACTTTTTAAGTTGCCATGGTCTGGAAAATTGTTTCACTCCGTTCTTTTATTCCAGAATTTGTTTTGCAGGGTTTTAGTTTTTTGGGGAGAGAATTTTAGAAAGCTCAGGAGAATCCATGCCTTTACCTCCACTATTTTGGGTCAACACCTTCAGAATCATCCTTCAGAACAACCTTCAGAACGATCATTTAATCAGAATGAATCCATTTCATTGTATACCTCTCTCTCTCCTTTGGTCATGAACTTTTGCCTTATCCACAGATCTGATAAGTACTTTCATGTTTCTTTAAGATTACTTTTCATTTTTCCTGGTAGTTTTTATATTGAATAGTAAATTCTTATCCTAGTAGCTGAGATCTCTGGGTTTATCAAACATTAGTTTATTATGTCCATTTCCTACTCAATCCCAAATTGTTTTTCTTTTGTTTGTTTTTTCCAATTACAGGTTTAGAGTATCTGTTTGTGTAAAGAGTTTTATAAATATGTTTATGTATTTCTTGTGTATGTATTGGCAGGTAGGCTTTCAAAGCTTTCATACAATCTGTAGTTATTTTGAATGGAATTTCTTTTTCTATTTCTTCCTTTTGGGTTTTGTTAGGTAATAATATTAGAAGTCTTGATGATTTGCTTGAAGTTATCATTTTGATTAATAAACCATTATGTCATGATTATAAAGTGCTGTTTTTGTTCTTCCTCCCTTTCTCCTTCAGCTAGCCTTTCTAATACAGTATTGAATGGTAATACTGATAATGAAGATACTTGTTATCCCTGATCTTATTGGAAAGATTTAGATTATTTTCATTACAGATAATGCATGCTTTTTGTTTTTATATATGTACATACATATTTATATATATACACACACTTATTATTTTAAGGAAAACTTCACTTATTTTTGTGCTTTCTACTGTTTCTTACAGGAATAGGTGTTGTATATTTTAATAGGGTTTCTACATTTATTGAAATAATCTAATGTTTTTGTTTTTGTTCTTAAAATGATCAATAATATTCATTGTTTTCCTAATATTTTGTATTTCTGATATGAATGCAGCTTTGCTATATTAAGTATGATCATCTCCTTGCTAGTATTATATTTAAAATTATTGTGTCAATATTCATTAGAAAAATTGGTTTGTAGTTTTCTTTTTCTGTTTTGACACTCTTTGGTGTTGGTATCAATTCCATATTTATTCCATAGAGAGAATTTGGTAGAATCTGTTCTTTGTAAATTCTTTCAAACAATTTAAATAACCATTTAAATGTTTTGTAGAAGTTAATTGTTTTCTAAATGTTTTGTAGAATTTTTTTATAAGTTCTGGGCGGTTTATATTTTTGTATTCATTTTAATTTAGATTGTCAGTTTTATTGGCAAATAGCTAGGTAAAATAATAACATTAGTTGTTTTTGCTTTTATTTCTTTTTCAGTGTTTTAAAATTCACCTTTTTTATTTTTGGTGGCAGTAATTTAATTTTTCTTTTTCTTAAATAAGCTAATGCCTTATCCAGTCAGCATCACTTGAATGGACTGCCAGTGGAAGTTTTTTCAGGTTTTACTGAACTCTACTGCTCAACATTTCTTATAGCACAGTAGTATTCCATTATTTTCATTTACTACAACTTGTTCAGCTATTGATTGTTTCAACCAATTGATGGCTGTGTCCTCAATTTCCAATTCTTTGCCACCACAGAAAGAGCTGTTAAAAATACTTTTATATGTGTTAATCCTAGAGGTCTTGCTGGATCAAAGATATGAACAGTTTCGCCTTTTGGGCAAAGTTCAAAATTGCTTTCCAGAATGGGTTGGATCAGTTCTCAGCCTCACCAACAGTACCTTAATGTCCTAGTTTTCTTACATTCTCTATGTCATTTATCAGTTTCTTTTTCTATCATATTAGCTAATCTGTAGGTATAAGGTGCTATCTCAGAATTGTTTTAATGCACATTTCCATAATCAGTTGTGATTTGGAACATTTTTCATTATGGCTATGGATAGTTTTGATTTTCTTTATCTGAAAATTGTTAACTATTTTTTTTTTTTTAGTTTTAATTTTTAAGGAGTTACTTTCCTTTTTTTTTAAAATTATAGCTTTTTATTTACAAAACATATGCAACATATCGATGGATAATTTTTCAATATTGACCTTTGCAAAACCTACTATTCCAACTTTTCCCCTCCTTCCCCCCTTCCTCTACATGGCAGATAATTCAATACATGTTAAATGTGTTAAAGTATATGTTAAATACAATGTATGTATATATTTATACAGTTATTTTGGTTCACAAGGAAAATAGGATTTAGAGAAAAGGTAAAAATAACCTGAGAAGGAAAACAAAAATGCAAGCAGACAATAAGAGAAAGAGTGGAAATGCTATGTGGTGTTCCACACTCATTTCCCATAGTTCTTTTGCTGGGTGTAGCTTGTTCTCTTCATTACTGAATAATTGGAACTGATTTGGGTCATCTCATTTTTGAAGAAAGCCATGTCCTTCAGAAATCATCATCATATAAACTTGCTGTTGCCATGTACAATGATGTCCTGGTTCTATTTACTTCACTCAGCATCAGTTCATGAAAGTCTCTCCAGGCCTCTCTGAAATCATCCTGCTGAGCATTTCTTATAGAAATAATATTCCAAAACATTCATATACCACAATTTATTCAGCCATTCTCCAATTGATGGGCATTCACGTAATTTCCACTTTCTGGCCACCACAAAGAGGGCTGGCACAAACATTCTTGCACATAAGGTCCCTTTCCCTTTAAGGTCTCTTTGGGATATAAACCCAATAGTAACACTGCTGGGTCAAAGGGTATGCACAGTTTGATAACTTTTTGAGCATAGTTCCAAATTGCTCTCCACAATGGCTGGATGTAGTCACAATTCCACCAGCAGTGTATCAGTGTCCCTGTTTTCCCATATCCCCTCCAACATTCATCATTATATTTAAAGAATTACTTTCTTTATTAAGGATTTGT
Source organism: Sminthopsis crassicaudata (assembly GCF_048593235.1). NCBI lineage: Eukaryota > Metazoa > Chordata > Mammalia > Dasyuromorphia > Dasyuridae > Sminthopsis > Sminthopsis crassicaudata. The sequence continues at coordinate 274,556,501 of NC_133619.1, read as the reverse complement.
ACCTCTCATTTGGTTTTTAGAACTATTTTTAACAATATCTTATTTTTCCAAATGCATACAGTTTTCAACATTTATGTTTGATAAAACTTTGCTTTCTGAAATTTTCTCCCTTCCTTTCTTAACCTCCCCACTCCCTAGTACATCAAGCAATCTGATATATGCTAAATATGTGTAATCCTTTAAAACATAATTCCATATTTGTTGTGCAAGAAAAGTCAGACCAAAAAGGAAAAAAAAAACCAAATCACAATAAAGAAAAACCAAAAAGGTGAAAATAATATGTTTTGATTCATAGTAAGTCTCTATTGGATCCATTTTCAGTCTCTGTTGTTCTCTTTCTGAATGTGATTGGCATTTTCTATCCCAAGCCTCCAGGAATTGCCTTGAATCAACCACATTGTTGAGAAGAGCCAAGTTCATCACAATTGATCATTAAGTAATCTTTTTACTGTGTACAATATTCTCTTTGTTCTGTTTATTTCACTTAGCATCATTTCATCTGAGTCTTTCTAGGCTTTTCTGAAGTCATCTTGCTTGATCATATTTTATAGAACAGTAATATAACATTACATTCATGTACCATAACTTACTCAGCCAATTGATGGGCATCCACCCAATTTCCACTGCCTTGCTACTGCAATAAGAGCTGCTACAACATTTTTACACTTGTGGGTCTTTTTTCTCCCTTCTTCCCTTTCTCCGTCTTTGGGATATAAACTCAGTAGAGATACTGCTGAATCAAAGGATACGTATAGTTTTATAGCCTTTTGGACATAGTTAGAACCAATTTTTTTGGCTCCTTTAACTCTTAGCTTTTATGTTTCTAGAAATATTTGTTGGTCTTGTGTCCAAACTGTATTTTACTTTGAAATTTTGCTTATAGATTTTTCACATCTTTCTCTTTTGTCTTTGTATCTTGAGCCTTCCCTATCTCTAAGTTGTTTATTGTTAGGTTCTTTGTCATATTCTTCTACTTTACTTTTTATTTTGGACTCTGTTAATTTTGATACTGTGTATTCTTCTGGGAGGACGTGTCCACTTTGAACTCATTCTTTGCATGCCCTTCTTTCTATTCTCATAGCTTTTGTTGGTGATCTGTAAGCTTTCAGTGCTTCCAAAATGGTGTAATTCTAGGAAGGAGGGTATCTATTCTTTCCCCTCAGCTGATTTCTGTACATTTCTGACCCAGGTGTAGATGTTTTGGCTTTTCTCTGTTTGCGATCTTCCATAGGCTATTTTCTGTTTGACTCAGTCACTGCTGGCCCTGTGTGAAGTTCTGCAGGTTTAGAGCAACTGTACTGCTGCCTCCTTTTTGGTATGTGATACATAGCCATGCCCCTGAAATCTGAAACACAGTGCTCCTCTCTGGGTCCTGGAACTTGTTCCTACCTCAGGGCACTGGGAAGGTCAGTGCAGTTCTTTACCTTTGATCCATGACCTAAAACTTGATAACCAAGTTTCCAAATGTTACCTGTTGCTATACCTAAAACTTAGAAATTTCCTAGGATTTTTTGTTCCCCCACAATGCCTTTCCTTGGCTCTTTTTCTATCCCTGCAGAGTGGCGTGGTGACTACTGTTGCTGATATGCTAGTGCATATGCTCTTGGCCAGACCACTTTCTCAGACCCCACAGACCTGTCTTCCTTGGCCACCCTAAATTGGAAAAATTCTGGTACCCTTTCTAAATTTTTGTTAAAGTGATGTTTGGGGGGAATGAGCTAGGTTTAAATGCTTCTAATTCTGTCATTTGGACTGCCTCCCTGTGATTGCTCTACCAGTTGATCTTGTCAAGACCCACAAGCATTTAAATTTTGTTTGTAAAATCTGAAATTCCTTTCTCCAACCACAGTTGTTTATTTATTCTATGTTTTCCTTTTTCTTACTGTATCTAACACTTTCTTCCCCATCACTATTAACTTGCAATCCCTCTACTCCTCAGGTCTTGACCAAGTCATGATCCCTGAATTGGCTGGCTACCTTTTCCCTTCATTCTCTTTTGCTGGATACTATTTCCTTTCAGTGTTTTCTTGACATCTGTTAGAATTTACTTGATTCTCTTATGTTTCTGATAACTCTTTCCTCAGTCTTCTTTAGTATAAATTCTAGTCACATTCACTAATCCTGGGTGTCTCCCCATTATTCTTTCCTAGATCTTCTAGTTAATCATTTTTGATAGGTGCAGGTGTGATCATTCTTAACATCTTTTTAGTCAAACTCAACTTCTCACTAAACCTCCAGGCTTGCATCTGTAACTTTTCATTGAAAATCTCAAGAGTATATTCCATAGCTTCTGGCTACCTTTTTCTGGAGGTCCTTCTGATAGGCTTTGATCTTAATGGAGGAGTGGAGGAGGCAGGAGAGCCACCAGGAGGATGGTGAAAAATGGAATGTCCCATTTCCAGTCCTCAGCCCTTTAGTACAATTACATCATTATAGCATACTGAATATGTGTGAACTAGTGAACCATTACATCACCATATTAAGTTCTAAGTATATATGTGAACTAGAGAATTCATCTCATCAATTCCACTGAGTTAACATCTTGTTTCAAGTATACTTCTCCAGAGTTCAGGCCCTCTACAATAGGCACCTCAAACTCAACATGACCAAACAATTCATCTTACCACTTAAAACCTTCCTTCTTTTTTAACTATTAAGACTACCTCTATTTTCCCATTTATAAAGACTTTGATCTCTCATCCTTGATACTGCAGTTTTATTCATCTCACAAATCCAGTTTGTTGCCAAGTTCTGACAATTGTATTTCATAACATCTCTTCCATTTCTTATGACCTCTTCTTTCTTCTGGTACTTCTGCTACCAATACAGGCAAGCATCTTTGCCTCAGGTCTGGGCTATTTTAGGAGCTTCCCAGGTGGTCTCTTTCCCTTATGTTCTACCTTTCTATTCCATTTCATCAATTGCCAAAGAGATCTTACAGAAGAGCACAAGTTTGACCATATCATCTCCCTGATATAAAGTTCCCTGTTGAATCTCTTTATAGTCTGGTTACTGCTTGATTGTATATGATTATTTGCTCAGTTTTTTTCGATTCCTACATCTTCCTCATGCTTGGAATGCTGTTCTTCATCTTAGGCATTTAGGTGGCATGGTGGAAATAGCACTGGACTTGACATTTGGAAGGACCTAGGTTCAAATTTGACCCTAGATACTGGCAGTGTGATTCTGAGCAAATCACTTTAACTGTCTGCCTCAATTTTTTTAATCTGTAAAATGTGTTAAAATTTGTTAGAAGGATAAAATGACATATTTGCAAACCTCAAAGTGCTGTGCTTTTATTTATTTATTTATTTTGAAGGAATCATAATTATCTCTGCTTCCTGACTCTAATTTGGCTTCTATCAAGCCTCAGCTGGGAGCCTACCTTCTAGAAAGGCCTTTTTTGGTCTCTCCCACTGATTGTGCTTTCCTTCTAGATTACCTCCCTTTTATCTTGGTTGTGTAAAGTTGCTTCCCTGTTTTTTTCCTACAATAGTATGTGAACTCCTTTAGGGCAAGAACTGTGCTTTTTACCTTTTGTGATAATTCCTAGCATTTAGTATAATGCCTGACTTGTGGTAATCACTTAATGTTGTTGACAGTAATTATTGCATTGTATTCTTGTACCATAACTTGGTTAGCCATCCCAGTTGGTGGGCATCTACTTTGTTGGCAGTGTTTTGTTATCTGCTCCATAAAAGTACTATTATGAATATTTCAGTATATGTAGAGCCATTTTTATCATTGACCTCTTTGGAGGATATAGCTAGCCTTAGGATTTCTGAGTCAAAAACTATGGCTTTTTAATAAATTTTTTTTCTCATAATTCCAAATTGCTTTCCAGGAGAGTTGGACCAATTCAATGGTCTTCCGAAAATTAATAAATATGCTCATCTTTTCACAGCTTCTTTAACAACTTTTGCCAATGTGAGGTAAAACTTAAAACAGATAATGATTTGGGGCATTTTTTTCTTATAGTTGTTAATAATTTGTGATTCTTTTTAGACCTGTGTTGTTGTTTGTTTGTTTGTTTGTTTTTTTAAGGTCCCTTGACCATATAACTATCTGGGGCATGGTTTCTTTGTTGTTCAGATCCATCCCCACTCTCCTATCCCTCTGGTGATAGCATCTCTTCTTAAATGAAACTTTTATTCAAAAGCTTTTCAACATTATATTTTCCCTTAAAGCCTTCTTCTATCCTCTCCTCCCTTTTCCCCCAACCCTCCTACACACTTGAATACACTGTCAAGGGTTAAGGTTAGGGTTAGGCCTACAACTCAGATGACACCTTCAATTCTTCACTCTCTCATTCTTCCTTCCACTCTTCAGCCCCTTGCCCCACAATCCCATATCCATTCTCATGCAGAGACTTGTCAATTTCACTTTTGCCACAACACTTATGCCCATTTCTTCTCTGATACTGCCACCATTCTGTTGTTGGCCTTAATTACTTCATATATACTTGAACTTATGTAAGTCTCTTCCCACTGCAGTCCATTTTTCCATTCAGCTACCAAGTGATTTTTCTGAAATGTTTGTCTGAACATATCATATCTTCAGTTAGCTCAACTGGCTCCCTATTTCTTCCAGGATCCCTATCGTTTCATCCTTTCCAGTGTTCCCCACCACCACCTTCATTGCCCACTATGTACCCTTAAATCCAGTCTTGCTGGCTTCTTTGTCATTTCTGTTAAGGAGAATAATAAGCCCTCTTTCAAACAATAACATATGGTTGAGACTTAAAAAAATGCCTGGAGTCAGAGGAAGGGAGAATATTTAAATAAAGGAGTTTATGAAATTATGGAAATTCCTAGACCCTGGAGATAACTTATGAAGATGATAAGGAAGTGTTGAAATTCATTACTTTTTTTTTTTTTTTTTTTTTAAGGCTGTGGTTGAGTGACTTGCCCAGGGTCACACAGCTAGGAAGTGTTAAGTGTCTGAGACCAGATTTGAACTCAGGTCCTCCTGAATTCAAGGCTGATGCTCTATCCACTGTACCACCTAGCTGCCCTGAGTTCATTACTTATTAGTGAAGACAAGGTCCTGGTTTTTTTTTTTTTTTGTTTTTTTTTTTTAATTTATTTTTAGGGGGATCACTGTGCTAGCTAATAAAGATGGATTGAAGTGTGGTTACTTCAGGAATGGTTTTTTTGGTGGTTGTTATTTTTGATTTGGGTATGTTTGCCTCTTAGATTTTTGTTAACCCTTTGAAATGTTGCTGAGGCTATTATCTCAATTTCTGCCCCCCCTTTTTTTTTTTTCTTAGAGATTTATTTCCCAAGTAAACCATTATTCAGCAAATAGAGTTAATTTTATTTCTTTTTTGCTTATCTTTCCACATTTTTTATTTTTGTAATTTTAGATATCGCAAATGTTTTTAGAACTAAATTGAAGAGAAAGCATCCTTGAATTACTCATTTATTGGATAAAAGTTTCCAATATTATCAACATTGTATTTTTTTATTGCTTTTATTTTTACATAGATACTTCATATAATAGTTTAAAAATATAACTTTGACTATAGTTTTGAGGGTTTTTGAATAAATGAATGCATTTTCTCAGAGATTTGGTATCTTATTGAGATAATAAGTTTGAATGTTTTTGTTTTAAATATATGCTGATTATTTTTGTAATGTTGGACATCTTTATAAATTAAATATGGTTAGGATGAATGATTTCTTGGGTGAATTGATGTAGTTTAACAGAATTTAATTTTTAAAAACATTTTTACGTAAATGTTCAGTGATATTGATCTCTTATTCTTTGATTTATGTTCCTGCTTTAGGTTTTAAGGCTTCATCTCAAAAAAGGAGTTTAGTAGAGTGTTTTCTCATTTTTTTGAGGCTAATTTACATAGTATTCTTTTTAAAAGGAATTTTTTTGTTCATTTTTTCATAATTTTTCTGTTTCTGTTTGGATAATTTTTATTTTTGGAAAATATTGATTTCATTATCTTTTTCAACTACATATAAATGATGAGGACAAAAACCTGAGGCTCTAAAGGAAAGATGGTTTAATGCTTCCTTCTCCTCCAAAGTACCAAGGGGCCAGTCTGTTTAGCGAATGAATTTGCTACTCAATGCTGTGTTAAAACAAAGTCCTTGCTGAGTGAAATGAGCAGAAGTAGGATATCATTATACACTTGAACAACAATACAATATGAGGCTATATTCTGATGGAAGTGGATATCTTCAACATAGAGAAGAGCTAATCCAATTCCAATTGATCAGTGATGGACAGAATCAGCTACACCCAGAAAAGGAACACTGTTGAAATGAGTGTAAATTGTTAGCATTTTTTTTTCTCCCCAGGTTATTTTTTACCTTCTGAATCCAATTCTTCCTTTGCAACAACAATAACAACGACAAAATTCAGTTCTGCACATATATATTGTACCTAGGATATACTATAAGATATTTAATATGTATGGGAATGCCTGCCATCTAGGGGAGGGGGTGGAGGGAAGGAGGGGAAAAATTCGGAACAGGAGTACAAGGGATAATGTTGTAAAAAATTACCTATACATATATACTGTCAAAAAATGTTATAATTATAAAATTAATTTTAAAAAATTTAATATAATCAAAAAAAAGAAAAGAAAGAAAAGAAATGAGTAGACCCAAGAGAACTTTGCATACAGCAACAAGAAGATTATATGATGATCAAAAAAACCCAAAACAAAACAAAACAAAAAAACCCCAAATAAAGTCTTTATTGATACTTAAGAGATATCTAGGCAGGCATTTGGCCTCTAGGGAGAAAGGCCAGACTGCCTGGGAAAGGGGACGTCAGAGCAAAGTTGGGTGGGCACGAGGCCAGGAAAAACCATGTGCAGAGAATAGAATTTTGGAGATTCATTTTATACATAATCAGGGTCATAAAATAAAGTTTGTCCTTCGGATATAGAGATGTTATCCAAGAGGTTCTGGTGGGATTTGTAAATAAGACAAGAATTTCTCTTAAGGATGTGAAATTCTATTAATCATTTGTGTCTCAGGTTATCTCCTTTAACCTCTTCTAAGACAGGAATTTCCTGTTAATCATTTGTATCTTGGGCTATCTTCTTTTAACTTCTTCATAAAGATATATTTGTGCGTGTGTGTGTGTGTGTGTGTGTGTGTGTGTGTGTGTGTATAAATGGAAAGTTAAGCATTGCTTGGGAAAGCCAAAATTATAGATTATTAATCCTGAAAGGAATCTCAAATCATGGCTATTTACATAGTTATTGAAATAGTTTTTTAAAACATCTCAGATTCTCAGCTATATTGTTTCAGTGCATTCTCTTAAAATCTCCATTGCTTTTTCTACTTTCATTTCTTGATGTCAGTTGGTTTTGTAGGACTTGTTTTTAAGATCCCATTATCACTTTTCCTTTATGCTTGTCAAGTAAAGTTGTATTACAGTAGTTGTCATTTCTAAGTCTACTGAATTTGTATTACAATAGTTGTCATTTCTAAAAGTTTCCTTGTAGCTTCTTCCTTTCCCTTGTAATAAATGGTATTTGTAGTTAATGCTTTTGCCAGGGATATGCTTCTTTTCTTTTGTTTTCTTTTCTTTTCTTCTTGCTGAGGCACTTGGGGTTGTGACTTGCCCAGGGTCACACAGCCAGGAAGTGACAACCATGGCCACACTTCTAGTATCTAAAGTTGGATTCGAATTGTAGTCTTATGAACTTCAAAGCCATCATTGTCTACTAAGGCACCTGCCTTTCTGAAATAATATTGACATTGTGAATCCTGATGGTGTGTGTTTATTGTTTTGTTTTTGTTTTGATGGGGGCTATGATATAAATTTAAATTCTAACTTAAAAGAAAACATTTCAGAAAGGTCTTCTTTATCTGTTAATTTAAGAATTAAAAGTTACCTTCTCCTTCCAACTCTCCCAAAATCCATTCTTAAATAGGCTTCCCTTTTAATTTAGAGATTTAAAGCTGAATTCTATATGCCTTGACTACATCAGTTAATACAGGATAGAAGTTTTGGTGCTTTTCCCTATATTATTCCACTTCTTTTGCACTGAACATATATGTGTTTGTATATGTTGGCCTAAAATCACACTGTGGTTCTGCAATTAAATACTTTATTGACTATGTGTGTAACTCCATGAAAACTTTGGCTTAGTTCTTCTCAGCAATGTTACAGTGAGATATGATTGGAGAAAGAGGAAATAATTTTTAACTTCTCCAAAAATAACTTTCAGAATTGTATTAAAACTTAAGTTCTAATTTACTTTTTAAAGTGTATTTTGGGCCTTGAAGAGAGAAATTTCACTAAGTTTCAGTGAGTGTGGTAAAGCCATTTTAGGTATGGAAGATAGGGGAACAAGAATATGGAGATATAAGCATACTCAGCATAATTTGCTGAGGTTTATTTTCCACAAAATTAGTATTCTGTAACATGTCTAGTGCTGAGGCTATCATGTCTTTGAGAAAGTGTTACAAAGAAATTTTTTTTTTTTTGTCATAAATTGATAACATTTGTTTTAAATTTAGTAAATGGAACTTAACAGGACAGAAGTGTCAAGCTAGATTAAAATGTAATTGAAAAATATTTGCCAAAATAAAATAAAAAATGCAACACCACATATTGTTAATTTGTGGTTTTATGTCATCATGTGGTGATCCATAGTCTTTCTATTTGTTTGACACCATTAATTTAGAGGACAAAACTTCCTTCCCGATCTTGAGCCATAGTCTTCCTCTCTAATATTCTCTCTTTCTCTTTCCCCTATCCAGTCAGCCTTTCATTAGGACTTGAATATAGGATAACCTCAATCAGTAGTTAATGAACCTTAGCAGAAGTTACTTCAGAATTGTCACTTGTGGTATTGCCATATGTAGATAGATAGATAGATAGATAGATAGATAGATAGATAGATAGATAGATAGATAGATAGATAATCAAGGATCTTATTCTTTGATTTAGTGCATCTAAAATAAGTGCATCTTTTCTTTCTGTTTTAGGTTATGCAATGGTCTCTGCAAGATGGTTTGTCCTTAATTTGGAGCTTTTTAAGACTGACATATGCTGGTACTTCATCTTCTATAAGCGGACTTTAATTTCTCCTCTCACAACAACTACATAAGCAGACAAAATTGCAAAGATCTGCCCTGTGTCGAGTATGACAGCCACGACCCGTGGCTCTCCAGTAGGAGGGAATGACAGCCAGGGCCAGGCTCCTGATGGACAGTCCCAGCCCCCCCTCCAACAGAATCAGGTATGAAGTAGAAAATATTGGAAACAATATGTAGTAATACAGTTTTAAATAGTAATGTGATTGACAGATTTGAGTCATTAAAAGTATTTTTAAAAAATGTATTATCTTAAATTTTACGGCATTATAATAGCTACACATTATACCTAAGTAGAGAAAACATTATTTTAGAATGTGGTTCAGTAATTGTGGGTTCTTTGTGATCTTATAAATATGCTTGTTCTTTTTGAAATAACCATACATATTTTGTCCAGAAAGAATAAGAGTACTTTATTGAACCAGTGAAAAGAACACTTTATTTAAGTCAGAAAACATGGGTTGGGATTCTGGCTGTTTTTTGTACCTGTAAGACTCATAGCAAGTCATTTAATCCAACTTGGACATTAATTTCTTATCTTGTAAAACAAGGGATTGTATTTGGTGATTCCCTAGCTCTAAATTTATGATCCTGTTTTCTCTGCTCAAATTACAATTTGCATACCTGTCTGGTAATATTTTTTTTTAATGAATTTTTGATATCTATTGATTTTATATTATCCACTGTATCCTTCCCTTATTTGCCCCAGGGTGTAGTCGAAAGTATGTATATTAGAAGAAGAAATTATATTCATGAGTGTCCAACTTGTAAATTGTTCTTTTGTTCTCCACTGCATACCTTTTTTTTACTTTATTCTTTTTTCCCCCTTTAATTCCCTTCACCAGGCTATAGTTAAGAAAGAATATATTTATGTATACATATGTAGATATACACATATATAGACACACACTTTTTCTCTCTTCTTTAATTCTGTTCCTTAACATGCCTTACTTCCCTCCACCCACACATCCTTCCTTTGTCTTTTCCTTCATCTTTTGCTTCCTGTTCACCTATCCCTCCAAGGCCTTATTTGTTTATAGATTTTTGGGGGGGTGCTATACCCTTTGTGGTATGTAGATAGTGTTGCCTATTTAACACATTCCCAATATGAGTAGGATTTCAGAATTATGAACCCTTTTCCCATGTAATGCCTCTGTGTCTTTTTTTCCTCTGCACCTCATTTGTATAACTTTACCTTTTTTTTTTTTTTTTTTTTTAAACCATAACTGCCATATCTTTCTTTTGAGCTACCATATTATGGGAATATCAATCTTAAACATACGCTATACATTCTCCATGTAAAAAAAGCATAAATAATTTACTCATTTTGAGTTCCTTGGAATTGATCTTTGATAATTGATTCTCATATGTTAAATGTTTTATTAAGTTTGAATTTGGTTGATAAGTCCTGTACAATTCTAATTGTAGCTCCAGCATATTTAAATTGTTTTTTTCTTGTTTCTTGCACAATTTTCTTTGATTTGGAAGTTTTGAAATTTGGCAATATTATTCCTATATATTTTCTACAAAGAATCTCTTTGAGATGGTGAATCAGTGGATTTTTTTTTTCTTCCTATTTCTACTTTCTTCTCATGTTCTATCATGTTCCCATGTTCTATCATTCCAGGACAATTTTCTTGCATTATTTCTTGTGTCATTGTGTCATGGTTCCCTTTTTTTAGACACAACTTTCAGTTAATCCAATTCTTAAATTTTTTTCTTCTTGATCTGTTTTCCAGATCTGTCATTTTTCTAGTTTCTCATTAAGTTCTATTTTTCATTTTTTATATTGTTTTGTTTTTGGTTTCTCATAGCTTTAATGGGCTTCCTCTTGCCCAATTCTGATTTTGATAGAGGTAATTTCATCTTTGAGACTCTTATCTCCTTTTCTAGTTGGTTGACCTTTTTCATAATCTTGCTTTTCTTGGATGGTTTTTATGTATTTATTTTTAGTTTTTCCTTGATGTCTCTCATTTGATTTCTAAATTCTTTTTTGAGTTTTTCTATAAATTCTCTCTGGTCAGGGAGCTATTTCACATTACTCTTTGGGGTAAAAAGTGTATTTTTTTTTTTTTTTTTTTTTTTTTACACTTCAGTTCCCTCCCCTGAAAATGAACCTTAATAATCCCTATTTCTGAAATAAGTTTCTATGATGGGGTCTTCTTCTTTTCCAGTTCAGTTCTTTTTTGATAACAAATATTAGTGTAAGCACCTCTAATCATGGACCATCCCTCCTGCAAATGCCTGCAACCAGCATCATCCAGGTCCCACTGCTTCTGAGGTGTGCTGATTCCTTCTTCCCTTCAGCACAGTTGGGCCTGACTTTTCCAATAAGCAGAGGTTCAGTCAGTAGTAGTTCTGGACTCAGACCAACTGTCCAGGAAATGAAAGTTTTTGTGGTTCCTGCTAAGGCTTCAGCCAATCTCAATAGTCCTAGGGATCCCACTTGATGTTTCTGTTTTACATAGGCTAATCCCCTATCAAGTGTCTTTTTTTCTGATCTTCTCAGACTAATATGGAGGACCCCTCTTATGTCCTTAATCTTGATTTTTCACTAGTCTATGTTTGCCCTAAGGCACAAATTTGTTCTATTTGTTGGGGAAATCTGGAGAGATTGAAATTTATCAGCTTATTCCAACATCTTCCCAGAATTCCTCCCTATTCAAGAATTTTCTAAAAAGAGCACATAAGGGAAAAACGTGTATGAAATTAACCCATATGGAAAAAAAATGTTTGATATTATAAGCAGTATTTCACACTTGTGAACTTTAATCTCTGCAGAAAAGGGGTGGGTGGGTCCCTAATCAAATATATGAGCACCTCATAGAATCTTTTGGTGTAGAAATGGACAGAAGCTACTAAAATGAAGGTAGTAGAGCTGAAGTGATTGAATCCCTTCCAACTGTTGTCCTTTGAATTCTCAGCTTAGGGTATTTGAAGATAAATCGAATGGTTATCAAAGTGGCTGTGAAAGGGAAAACTGAAAGTTAAGTGCCAATGTGATCAAGTAAGTAAGTAATATTCAGAAGGTACAGTCACAAGGAACTCTAGAGGTTGATATAATATTATGACATGAATTTCCAAGGAAGAAATATTATTGAATGTTAGTAGTGCTTAGTGACAGTGGAAGCAATTTTGTTTCACTGTTTTGAGAGAGTGGTAGAAGGAGCTACTAGCACTGAAGGAAGTGTTTAGAGATGCTAAACACCTCAAGGCAAGACTAGGTTAAGGCAGTGAAGAATTTATAAGGGATTAATCAGCACTCTTTTAATAAATGCCTTTTTTAATATTCTAGGCCCTGACCTTTTCTTTGTCTCAATTTACTCCACATATTTGTTCAGTTGTCAGATTTTATATTTCCATAAAAACACTCCCTATGGAACCCCCCTTCTCTTTACTTAGAGTTACTTATACCATATAGTTCAGGCACTTGTTATCTCTTACTCGGCTCTGTATCTTTAATGTGTTCCATTTCACTAAATATATCTTCCTGAAATTATTTTCCTGAAACATAGATCTGAACATATCTAATCCTGTCTTCCTTCCTCAGTAAACTGCAGTGGCTCCCTATGAAATATTAATTCCTATTTATCATTTCAGCCTTCTCATTTCCCATGAGTTTCCACCTCAGCCACAAACAAATTTTGCTAGCTGTATGACCCTGGGCAAGTCCCTGTTTGTCTCAGTTTTCTTATCTGAAAAATTAGTTGGAGGGGGAAATGGCAAACATTCCAGTGTCTTTGCCAAGAAAACCTCAAAATAGGGTTATAAAGACTTGGATATGACTGAAAAAAAGTAACAAAAAACACAACATTGTAGGAATGGTGAGTAACAGAATTTCTTTTCACATTCTTCTGACTATTGTTGGATATACTACATAGGCATCAAATATCAATTGTATTAATTGAATTGTACTAGATTGAATTTGAAGTGAGGGTGAGGTAAATAATTTGTTATATATTGGGATCAGAGGTTCTAGAGCTAGAAGGGATTTTGAAGATTAATACCACTTATTTGATAGTTATGGAAAGTAAAGCCAACAAAAATGAAGTCATTTGCTTAAGGTCACCTAGCCACAAAGTAATTTTCTTTATCCTCATACTGGACTGAACACACAATTACACATTTACCACTTCTCTGTTGAAAAATTCTAAAATCCTCTTTCCCGGTTATAATCTGTTGTTGTTTTTTTTTTTTTTTTTTAACCTCTATGTCTTCCCTTATAAAATCCTCTTCATCTACTTTGTGACATCTAATGCTTTGATCTCTTATTTCTTTCCCAGGGCATCTCTTTACTGATCATTCTCTTCCCCTTCTTGACCTCCTAAAGAACCAATTCACAACTCAATGACTTTCTTCTCTTGATTTTTCCTATATTGTCATTGATTACATCTACCCAATCCTTACATGCTGAACATGGAGAAAATAATGCAAATATTCTGACTTAATCCATTACAAATTTATGTTACTCAGTTCTTAACTAAGCTCTCATTGCTGCTAGGCAATATTAGTATACCTCTTATCAACCTCTTATCCTACTTTCTCAGTGGCTTTTTTTTTTTTTTCCCTGAGGCTGGGATTAAGTGATTTGCCCAGGATGTCCCACTGCTGGGAAGTATTCTCAGTGGCTCTTAAAAAACATTTTCATCCCTTTTAAAACCTTCCATGTCCCCTCACCTCCCACTTTCTCTGCTTGAAACCTTGCCTCATATCTTATAGAAAACGTAATGCCATTCACCCTTGAGCTTCTTCTTTTCCCCTGATTTTTTAATCACTAAGATTCCTTTTGCCTTATTCACACCTATCTCACATGTTAGTGTGGCCTTTTTCTTACTAAGGCTAACCATCTTTCTTTGTTAAAATATGTCCTCTCTTTCATACCCACTCTTTATTTTTCATTCTTGTCCTACCTACTGATTCCTTCCCTACAAGCATGGTTATATCTCTCCCTTACTCAAAAAACCCTCATTTGATCCATATCTCCCTGCTAACTATTCTCATATCTTTTCTGCCCTTCTGTGCTAAACCTCTCAGAAAGGCCATCCAAAATAGGATGGCCTTTGTCGCCTTTTATTTTTTTCTTAAGCCTTTATAAGATGGCTTCTTAATTGTATTATTTCACCAACAATTTTTTTCTACCGAGTTATTAATGGGTTTCTTAGTTGCCAAATCCAGAAACCTTACTTGATCCTTATCCTCTTTTACCTCTCTGTAGTGTAGCCTTTGAGACTCCTGGTTTTTCCTCTTAATGTGATTGACTATTCTTTTTCCGTCTTTCATGAATCTTTCATTTCATGTACTCTTAAGGATAGGTTTCTAATTACAGTTTTTTTCTAGATTTTCTTCTGTTCTCCCTTTTTACTGCTTCACTTGGTGATTTCATCAGTTCCCAAATATTTAATTATGCTTTAGATTCTCATCTCCCAACCTAATTTGTTCCAAATTCTGCTGATTTCCACTCTTGCATTACAATCTTTTAGATGTCTCAAAATGGATGTCCATCAGGCATCTTAAATTAAACATGTCCAAATTTTTCCTCCTGTGTGGTACGGAAATGGTGAGGGGTCACCATTTAATAAAAAAAGCTGGAGAGAGCTCCAGAAAAAAATCAAAGTTTATTTTACATTCAAGCAGACAATCAAAGAGAGAAAGTGCCTCTTGTGGGCTGGACAGCACCTTTAATCCCTAACTCAAAACACCCCCTCCCACCACTGACTCTCATCCTCATTGGCTGAGAGTCTTACATTCTAAAGCGAGATCTACCCATGAAATTGAACTTGACCAATAAATACATAGTTGCCCATATTTGGCTGAAATAGGGAGGAGGAGATATCGTGAGAGGGGGAATGCAATTATGCCCTTGACTAGATGTTCAGAGTCCTTCAGGCCTACTCAAACACTGAAGTAGATGAAGCCTTACTCAATTTTCACAACTGTCTTGAAAGATCTCACCAAGTCCCTCATTCAGTCCCTCCTCTTATTTTGTACACTGAGATCTCTTCAAATTTTTGTAACATAATTTTATATTCCCTATGAATTCCTCACTTCCTTCTGGTTGCTGTTGGCCTTGGGCCACTGGCTCCATTCTTGCCCTTTTAACAACATCCATCTAACAGACTCTTCAGCTTTCTCTTCCAATCTGATCATTCCAGATAATGAGTTTTGGACAATTCTGGTTATTAATCTGATCAAACAAAGGATGCAGATAGGGAGTAATATAAAACCATTAAGGGCTATAAGGCCAAGCCAAAGGAGCTGCTTCCACCAGCTTCCCAAACCAGGACTACCAAGAAGTATTGAACAGTGAGGTCCACATCTGTACAGGAAAGACGAGCAAGTTTCCTAACGTTCTTAGGGATTTCTCTTATTAGATTTCCATGTCATTTGGCCTTGGTCCAATTTAACAAATCCCTGTCCAATAAGAGGTAGGTGAGTATAGGCAGTTAAACCACAGATCCAATAATGACCCTTTAGAGCAGGTTGTTCCCTTGAAAATATGTAAAAGGGTCTCTCATCCCTAGGGGGCCTCCCCCCCCCCCACAAAGATGACATAATGACATTTCCATAAACCTTGCTCCTTCCTCCAATTACAATTGGCAACTGGCCACTGATCTATTAGGTTACAGGTACTCCAAAATGTGGGATACAGAGTCCCATGTTTCCCAGGTGTCCCTGGGGTGACATTGTACCAACCCCATTGATAACTGTACCCAATGTATATGTTCCCTTTGGGATCGGTTATTAAGGACCCAGGCTGGGCTTAAGGGGACAGGTACCCATGGCCATTGGTTTGCTTGTTGGGATCCAACACAGATCCAACAATTTGATAAATTAAAAGTTCTCCCTATATTCTGCATGAGCAGGAGGAACGAGTTCTCATCTCTGGAAAGTAAAAGTCTGGTTTCTATGGCTATCATGAGGAAATAGGTAAACCCAAAGCTCAGGGAAAGCCCCATGAGGTTCAATGTGAAGTTAAGGTGAAATTCCCAAGTGAAAATATATCAGCTTCCAAACAGGCAAAGAGACCCAAAGTAAGAAAAGTCATACAGTTACAATGCACTGGATTCAGAATCAGTGTTCTTTCAGTGGAGGTCCCCTCCTCTTATGTAATTTGAGGTCTCCCCGATAAAGGTGGCGCCACAGGTCCTTTTGTCCTGGTGTGGTGTGTCCAGCCTCGTTCCTGGGTGCGAATCGCAGTGTCTGAGGTCAGTGCCACCTGGTAGGGTCCGTCCCAGCTTCTGTTGTTCCAGGAACGGATCAACACCCAATCTCCAACCTGAATTCTATGAACAGGGAAACCTAGAGGAGGAGTCTGAGCTATTAACCCTTTTTGTTCAAGTTCTTGCAAATGTTTTAAGCAATGACTTAACATTATCTTTTAACAAATAAATCCTTTGTCTCTCCTTTGTCCCAGTTGCCCTCATGATAAGCTTGGAAAGGATGACCATACAATAATTCATAAGGTGAAAGCCCAATATCTCTACGTGGCTTGGTTCAGATTCTAACCAGAGTGAGAGGAAGGCATTTAGTCCCAGGTAGTTGGGTCTCTAAAGATAATTTAGTCAGCTGCCGTTTTATTTCTTGGTTCATCCTTTCTACTTTCCCAGAAGAGGGAGGATGCCAAGGGCTATGGAGATCCCAAGTGATTTCTAAGGCCCCAATCAGATTCTGCAATACCTTAGCAAAAATGTGTACCCTGATCCGAGTCTATCCTCTCCATCATTCCATATCTGGGAATAATTTGTTCTAATAAGACCTTACTTACTGTGGAGGCAGTTGCTCGGCCTGAGGGGAAATGCCTCCATCCATGAGGTCAGATGGTCCACTACGACCAGCAAGAGGCGACTCTGGTGGCAGCTCAGTAAATCCACCTGGATGCTTTGGAATGGTCTGATTCCTGAAGGTCATCCCCCTTTTGGGAGCTGGTATTGAGCAGCCTTGTCAGTCCTTCGACAAACGAGACAGCCGTCCACCAGGTGTTGGGCCATAGTATATGGGCCGGGGGAAACATACCTTGTCAGCACAGCATCACACAGGCTTTGGACATCCCAATGACTGCCCTGGTGCAGTTGCTGAAGGACCTGCCCCATACTTGCTTTGGTCAGTACCTCTTTGCCATCAGGCAAGAGCCATCATCCTTCTGACTTCTCAACTGCTCCTAGAGTTGAGGCCTTCTCTTTTCCTTCTGAGTAAAACTGGGAGAGTGTAGACCTGTAGTGTGTACAGGTATCAAGGCCATTATGAGAAATATCCTGGTCTCCAGCTCCCTTGGCCTCCTCATCTGCTAATCTATTTCCCTTTACCTCAAAAGAACTTCCCATCTCATGTCCTTTGCATGTATAATGCTACATTCCAGAATGTTTTCCAGTACCTCTTTTCTCCCAAATCCATGCATCACACCCTAGACATATTTCAAATCAGTGTGTATGTATATATATAGTCCCATCCTGGTCCCGCAATAAGTTCAACCCTTGATTTAAAGCATACAGTTCACAAGTTTGAGCAGACCAATGGACGGGTAGACTGCCCTTGGTAACAGTGGAAGTTCTAGCAAACCCATTTCTCTTTTTCCCATTTACCATCCTAGAAGAACCATACATAAATTCTAAACAAATATTTATCATAACAATAATGAATTTGTCCCAATGAGTTTATATCCAAGTAGATCTTTCATAAGTGAACATTATTCATACAAATCAGTTTGTTTTTAAAAACACCCACTGCAAATACAATCATATACAGAATGTCTAATTCCACATAAGAGAATTCAAGAAGTCTTGATAAGAGATTCCCATTAACTTGTGATGGGAGAGACATTCTGCTATTCTGAAACATAAGATCTTATCAAGTATTCTGATAAAGAGGCAAGGGGGATTTTGCAGAACTAAGAGGCAGGGAAACTGAGTCAGGACAATAATTCAAAGTTAAAACATAAGCCAGCCAATCATAGTCTAGCAAATTTTCAGCTAGAGTCCCCTGTAAATGAATTTACAGGCCGAAAACCTAGATGGGTAAAAAGATGTTTATTGCAAAGTTTGGAAGCAAGGTTAAGGTCTGGTTAGAAATGCCTTGAGATGCAAAAGAAGGCCTTTTGTCTCTGAAGCCTTCTCCAAACCCAGCATCTGCTAAAATCAGGTGTGTCTAGATTGTGGACAGGTAAAAAGCTTTTTCAACTTTTTGCAGCCTCTCCCTTATCTGTAGAGACTAGAGAGGGAGACAAAAGGAGACCTTTCATCAATCACAGCAATTCTTAAAGAATTGTGCCTGAGCATAGAGCTCTCACAACGATCCAAGCCTGAAGCAGCTTGGATGTCCCCTGCAAAAAGAAAAAAATCTTTTACCTTTTCCAGAGTTCCCTTCAGTACTCAAATTATGTCTAGTTTTTGAGGTCCTTCATCAGGGAACCAAAATGATGAGGTAAACAAAGAGTAAATAGTTTCCAATTCGGCCTGAACTGAAATAAGACATCAGTTTTTTCCATTTTTCTGACCAGTTGAAATCTGTTTCCTTCCCCCCTCTGTTTGCAGAAATTATCAGATTTTACATAACAGACTAGTAAATTTCCTGAAATAGCAATAGTCAGACAGTTTTATACAGCAATAGTTCTATTCTCCAGGGGACAAAAAGGAAGCAAGATTAAGATTATGATCTTAATCATAAGGGATTATAGATAATTTTTTTCTAATAGTATTGCCTCATGTTTCAATATTCTGGAATCTGTGAGCCATCTTCCAGCCCTCTTGATTTAATATTGTTCTAACTTGAATACCCCTTCCTTTCATTTTCTGTGCATATTTAATAGGGGATTGAGTGTCAAAAGTTCTTTCCATATAAGTTCTTTCCCCACCATGATCCTGCAAAACATGAAAAACGCATCTGAATATAGGTCTATAGTCAGGAGTCTAGGATTGGGGTTCCAGAGATTGCCAGCTTCGTCTCAAAAAGAAAGGCAAAGTGGGAGCGGTCCTAGTACTGTATATCTCACTGACCACTTGGCTCTGATTACCAACATAAAAGGAAAAACCAGGGGCATGATTTAAGGCAGTTTTACTTCAGGTAGCTGTCCTAATTTTAACCATCCCACCTCCAGATGGTGGAGTTTAACGACCTATGCAAACAGTTATACCTGAATTCAAAACTCCAAGTAAATATTAGCTTCAGTCCCAAAAGATTTTATCTCCTACAGCAATTATCATTAATCAAGGCTTCAGGTGAATGTAGTTCTCAAGAATCACAGTAAAGATTCATCCTAGAAAGTTCACAGATTATACAGTTTATCTTTCTATCTAAGTAAATGGTTCTAGGTTTAACATTACAGATTATTTTGCCTTCAAAATACTCAATACAAAGAAAAATTCTCCTCTCCTCCCCTACCTTTCCTTTTGCAGTAGAGGGCAACACTATTCTCACACCCTCCCAAACTCTTAACAGTCATCCTGGATTCTTCACTATCTCTCACCTCCCATATTCATACTATTAACAAGGCCAGCAGCAGTATCTTTTCACCTCTACTTTCTTGAATATTCTCCCTTCTTTTTTGATTTTGTCACCACTTCTGGGAAGGCTCTCAACATCTCATTCCTGAACTGTGGTGGGTCTGCCTATCTCCGGTCTCTTCCCCACTCCAGGCTATTTTCCATTCAAATACTAAAGTGATTTTCCTATAATACCAGATCCCATTAAGTCACCTTTCTATTTAGTAAAGTTAAGTGGCTTTTTATTGCCTAAAGGATCACATGTAAAATGTTGGTTTTGGCATTCAGAGCCATTTACCTGGCTTTCTCTGACCTCTCCTGGAAGCTTTCCTCTTTGTTAATTGACTCCTATATACCATGTAAATAGTTGACTTTGTAGATATTTGTTTGCATATTTTCTGACCCATTAGATTATAAGCTCCTCTAGGGCAGAGACTTTCTTTTACCTTTTTGGGAGGGAGTGGGGGTGGGGGTGGAGTATGTCCAGTATTCAGCATTGGGCCTAGCACTTTGTAAGAACTTAGTGATTAAGAACTTGATAAATATTGACTGATTGAAATCAGTTAACCTGTAACCAAAGCTATGACTAGGGATTTGTCTTTGGTTCACTGTGGTCTAGTGAAAAGAACATTCATTTGGTTTTGAATTTTGTTTCTATTAGGGTTGGAGTAATTTATTTAACTTCTCTGGAGTTAATCATAAAAATCATGTTATTATCTTGTGTTTATCTCAAAACATCTCAGAATACATATAGTCCCTTCTATAATTATATCCAGTTTTTGCTTGCATTTAATACTTTTATGTCTTGTTTTTTAAATAGTTTAGAATTCATTTATCCAATAATTCTTTATAATAGCCTTGTAATACTAGTATGTATCGGTCTCATTTTTATTTAGGACTGTTTCTCTAGGGTTTCATTCATATTTTGCATGGTCTTGAAAAAATATTGGTAGCATTTCTCAATTATTTTACACTATTTTATGTTCACTGATGAATCTAAGATGCCTGTAAATATAATTGTTGCTAGTAACTTTTAACAGTTCATCCTAATAGTGATGAAAAATAGTCAAGTATATTGTAAAAATCTCAATAATTTGGATTTAATTAATTCAGAATTTGTAATAAATTTGACCAGGACTGGGTTGAATTTTTAAAAGTATTGTTTTAAAGAAAAGATCTATGGAAAGTGTTTATCAAAGTTTATTAGTGCAAAGAATTTCTATCAATTTAATGGACTAATTACATACTGGTTTGATCAATATAGTTTCAGAGTGTAAAATACTGAGCAAATCTAGGATTATTTTTAGTTTATAATATGGAAGTAATCAAATTTGGTTTCTTTTAAAATATGGTAGATTCACATTGCTACCTTTGTTACCTTCTCATTAAGATCTCCAGATAGCATAAAAACCTTTTTTTTTTTTTTTTTTTTTAAACAGGGATTGGATGTTTATTAAGCTTTTGGGCTTTTTTATGTTGTACTGCCTGTGTTTTATATCAAATCTGTCTCTTCTGCTTCCAGTCACTCAGATTGATCTTCATATCTTTTTCCCTACTTAGGTTGAATGATTGAAAGAATATAAAAACTGTTTATGTATATTGTTTCACCACCTAAATAAATTTTTCACTATTTTTTTTAGATTAGAATCTTATTTTTGATTTATTTTTTTAAGTAAAGTTTTATTATTTTAGTTCTCCTGTCTTCCATTTTTGTCCAGTGATTTAAAATAAACTTTTACTTTTTTTATTTTAGGAAATTGAGTAAATTATTTTTACTAAACCCGCGCCTTGTCTCACACATCATAAGCTTGCATCCTCAACAAACTTCCTGGCCCGTTTGGGGAGATAGAAAAGGGGAATCCCATTTTCGTTGTCGCAAAGATCATGACGGCATAGTGTCCTCTGTAGATGAATTTACAGGCCCGAAAACCTAGATTGATTTTTTAAAAAAAAAGGTTTATTGTAGAAATTTGGAAGTAGAATCAAAGGTAGAAAGACGCCAGGGCCAAAGGTGGTGGCTGGGTGGGCAGGAACCTTACATGGCCCAAAGGATACCATGTTTGGGGGGAAGGGCTCCTGCAAAGAGAGAGCTCCAGCTTGGCTCTTTTATACCTAAAAGGGGTTTGTGGGTAGTACCCCCAAGTTCTTGGTGGGCTTTTCAGATAAGGAAGAAACTGTTTGTGGGGGGTTGGGGAAACCTGAGCAGATAGTGGGGGCTGAAAAACCCAAGCCAGCTCAGATCCGGTAGGGGGCTGGGCCCCGATATTCAAAAGGGTGCTTTTTGACCAGGATTTGTGAATCAAATGTCAGCCATGGGGGTTGGGAAATCAGAAAGGAAATCTTAAAGGGACCTCAATCCCCATCACTTTCACCCTACTCTATTTTTATTTATCTCACCTTTTATTAGGTAGTTTTCCTCAACCTCTCTTAATACCTTCCCTCTGTTATTTCCTATTTATTTTGCGTATAGCTTGGTTGTATATATTTTTTGCATGTTGTCTACTCCATAAGATTTTGAGCTTTTTGAGGGCAGGAATTGTTTTTTGCCTTTTTGTATCCTTTGCACTTCACATAGTACCTGGCACATAGGTGTTCAATAAATATTTACTGAGTGACTTGATTTAATTTTGTTTTCTTTTATACATTTTATTCTTTCTTGTTAGACATAATTTTTTCTATTCTCTTTCAGACTGAGGAGTGGGGTGGGGGGAGGTGGGAAGGTTGACTGTGGTCAGTTTTACATCACTCTGTATTTTGCAGAATAATAGAATTTCAGAGTTGAAAGGGATGGATCTCAGTGATCAGGTGGTCCAAGATCCAATTCATTCCCTAAAACAGTCTTTACTATAACATTACTTGAAAAGTATGCTTATTATTCCATGCCCATTCTCTGGGAGGATAAAGGAGGCAACATTGAGCAAGGGAGGGAGGACTGTACTCTAGGTCAGAGTTGGTGGCAGTTGAGACAGCAAGCAGATCTCCTTCCAGAGAGCGATCTGCAGTTTCTGGAGACAACAAAACTTTACAGCTTATAACTTCTGAAGATGGAAAACTTACTACCTCTTTAGGAAGTTTTTCCTGACACCAAGCCTAAACTGACTTTTTTTGGGGGAGGGGGGGACAACCCATTGCTTTTGTTGCTGTTCTAAGAGAGCTAGGAGTTGAGCCTCTTTTTCACAAGATAGCTATTCAGGTCCTAGAACAGAGCAATAATTGTATCTCTTCTCCAGGTGCCTTTAGTTCTTGTAATAAATAGACTTTTGTTCTTGCTAAGGTCAAGGTCCTTCATCATCTTGTATCTTCTCCTGAACTCTTCACCAACCTTTCAAATCCTTAAACTGTGGTACCTAGAACTAAAGATCACTATATTGCATGTAATTTCATTAGAGCAGTTTACTGTGGAACTAACATCTTGCTATTTCATGAAGCTATGGCTCTCTTAATGCAAAGTATGCTTTAGCTTTTTTGTCTGCCACCCAATGCTGTGATCTTTTGAGTTTGTAGTTCACTAAAAACCCCAGATAATTTTCTGGTAAGTTGTTTCTGACCATTCTCCTTATCCTATATACTTCAGTGTAAAGTTGATTTTTTTTTTTAAGCTCTTGTCTAAGATTCTTTTTTATTGTAATTGAATTTTTTTCTTACTAGATTCAACCCAGTGCTGTCAGCTTCTTTTTGGATCTTTACCATCTGATAAAATGTTGGCCTTTCCTCCCAATTTTGTTTCATTTTCAAATTTAATGAACATGTCATTGTTTACATTTTAATAAGGGATGCCTACAGACCACACATAAAAGGAAACAAGGGTAGGAGCATTATGGAAAAGTCTTCATTATAGCCTCATTAGAATTGAAGAGATGAGTGACTTTGTAGAGGTTTGGGGAGGAGCCTGTGAGAGAGAGAGAGAGAGAGAGAGAGAGAGAGAGAGAGAGAGAGAGAGAGAGAGAGAGAGAGAGAGAGAGAGAGAGAGAGAGAGAGAGAGTGTGTGTGTGAGTGTGTGTGTGTGTGTGTGTGTGTGTGTGTGTGTGTGTGTGTGTGTGTGTATGAGCAGCTTAACTGTCATTTAATAGAATTGTAAGGAAAGATGAGAAAAATTGGGACCAGGATGTGTGCCTAGAAAAACAAAAAAATCAAGATAAACTTTTTCAGGTAGGTCTTCATATTTGTCACGATTGGTGTCCCTGTTGGTGAGGAATGACTTGGTATCTCACTACTCATTCAGTGGTACACTAAAATGAGCTACTTATGTTTATGGGAAAATTTTCAATTCAAAGCTATGGGAATAACATTTGACTGTTAATGTATGAAATACCAGTAGAGTCTTATTTTAGTTCTTTCAATCTGTGTATGATCAGTCCTAGAAAAGAGATTCTCTTTCATTGATTTAGATGACCACATATCAGTGTCATGCTATTTTAGGGCCTATTTCTTTTCTTAAATCTTACCAGAGGAGTCTTTCCTTCAGTTTTCATGATGTTGTGAGAATACTGGTAGAACATATCAACTTGTCCAATGGTTGATTTCTCCTCCCCCACCCTTAGATCTCTAAAATGATGGTGATAACATTTAAATAGTGCTTTCTATGTACAACACACTGTGCTAAACTCTAACCCCTTTAAAATTTTCTCATTTGATCCTCACAACAACCCTGGTAGGTAGTAACTACTATCATTATTATTATCTCCATTTCATAAATAAGAAAAATGAAGCAGACAGACAATTTAAGTGATTTACCCAGAGATATATATTAGTATCCCAGCACTTAGCACACAATCACCAGTTGTATATATGGGATAAGTTCAAGTGGAGGATATCTAGATTATTACTTGGGAGGATGGAGATATCTCGAGATAAGATTTTAGGGGAAATATAGTTTTGTTTTGGACATAATTGTCCAAATTGGACTGGGTTAACCAGTTTGAGGTGTTCAAAAGGCAATTGGTACAGCAACACTTGGAGCTTGGATGAGAGGTTAAGAATACATATATCATTCTGGGATTACATAGTGATGATAATTAAGCCTATGGGAGCTTATGACATTATTAAGCATAATATAGAGGGAAAAGAGAGCCCAGAATTAAACCTTGGAGAATCCTTAGGGTTAACTGGTATGACTGGGATGGTATAGCAAAAGAGACTGAAAAAGAGTAACCATTTAGGTTGGCCTGGATGAGCTGTAAGAGTGACAGTAAAACCTAAAAAGAAGTATTGTCATAGGAGAGAATGAAAATGTTTTGAATTCTACTGGTGAGTGGGATAATTAATTTTGTTGTGTTAGTTGTGTCCAACTATGGCTGCATTAAGTTTTTCTTGGGGGGGCAGCTAGGTGGCGCAGTCGATAGAGCACCAGCCTTGAATTCAGGAGGATCCAAGTTCAAATCTGGTCTCAGACACTTAACACTTCCTAGCTGTGTGACCCTGGGCAAGTCACTTAACCCCAGCATGGGGGAGGGGGGAGTTTTTCTTGGCAAAGTTACTATAGTGGTTTGCCATTTCCTTCTCCAGCTCATTTTATCGACTAAGAACTGAGGCAAAATAGAATTAGATGACTTGTCCAGAGTCACACAGCTAATAAGGGTCTAAAGCTGTAAGAGTCTTCCTGGCTTCCGGCCTAGCATTTTATCCATTATGCCATCTAGCTAACCCAGGATAATTAATTAGAGAGATGCAAAAGAACCACCTTGGGGCAGCTAGGTGCCAGAGTGGATAGAGCACCAGATCTGAAGTTAGGAGGCCCTGAGTTAAAATCTTGCCTCAGACACTTAACATTTTCTGGCTGTGTGACCCTGGGCAAGTAAGTCACTGAACCGCCTTGCTGAAGTGAGAGCACAGAAGAGATTATGTAACATAAATTCATATTGGACCAACCCAATCAATGTGATTTTGTCATTTTTCTCTGGCTCCATACAGCATCTGATGAACTCCAACAAAAAGAGGATAATGAAAGTGATCCTAGCTTAGAGTTTGGCAAGGAATGATGAGAACAAGAATATGGATATATAAAAATGTATAGGTTTTTTTCCGATTCTTTATCTTGATAACCTAGGCTATTGATGCACTTTTGCTCAAATTAACTGTAGGTACTAATTTCAGACTCTGAAATTAGAGAAACATAATGAAAGTAGTGTAAGAAAATTAAAGAAGTGTTTGCTAGTAATATTTAATTCACCTCTTGAATACCTTAGAGAGAAAAGTAGCATGGGTCAATTAGGCTTGTTATTATTGCATACAAAATAAATGTACCTACAAGTTATGTTTCATCAACCTAGACTCCAATAATTAGGGTTTTTTTGTTTTTAGCCTTTAAACATTATGGAACTTTTGCAGTTTAGCTATTATTTTGAAATATCCTTCTTTAACAGAAAATATTAAAGGGAAGGGAGAAATATTTAGCCAAAATCTGGCTTTTTATTGTGTTATGTATTCTATGTATACAACATAGAATTTTACAACAGATCACAAAATTTCTTGACTAATAGAATTTTGATTCTGTGCTTCATTGTGACATGGAAGTGCCTTTGAATTCCATAAATGTTATAAATAAATAGTAACATTTAATAATAGGCAAGACAGCTACTTCCCCTAGCAATGTGCATTCTACTTTCAAAAAATTTAGAACTTAATTGCCAAAAATAAGAGCCTTTCTCTAAATAAAGAAGAACACAAAAAGAATATTCTTTATGAAACCATTTATTTCTTTTTCATTACTGTAATTTATGGACATATGTAATTTATTATACACATTACTTTCAAAATGTGCTTTTTACTGAAGGCGCAGAGTATTAGTCCCCCAGAATTTATTTTGATTTTCATGTTGTTTGGACCCTACTCATTGTACTAACTCAAATTGTTGGTTATTCATCCATTATGACTTTGCTATGTCGTTAATATGAGCACATTTCCTTTTGACATTTCATATTGTCAAGAAACAAAATAACATTTATTTCTAAATTCATTTTATGGAAAAGTGGTTAAGTTTTGATCAAGGTGAGAGTTGGTAGATAAAAGTTTCTTTCACATTTTGTAGAAAAATTTGTGTGAAAAATCAGCTGTGAACATTTCTTTTCCCTTATCTCCTTCTCTAAATTCTAGCTAAAATTACTTATTGTTGACTATTTTATATTAAATCCCATATTTAACATTTTATTCTCTTGAGCCCAGCTATAAGTGAAATAAGTCCTATTTGTAACTTCTCAACTAAATTTTTTAATTGTATTTTTACCGTTATATATAAAACAAATTTTTTTTCATTTGTTTTTTAAAACTTTTGAGTTCTAGATTCCCTCTTCCCCCTCTCCTTAAGAAGATGTATGTCAGGTTATACAAAACATTTCTATGAAAGTCATGTTGCAAAAGAAAACATAGATTCCCCCCCCCCCAAAAAAAAAAAAAAAAAACAAACAAACCTATCAAGAAAAATAAAGTTTTTTTTTAAAAGTATGCTTCAATATATATATTTGTACACAATCAGTTCTTTCTCTGGATATGGATAGCATTTTTCATCATAAGTCTAAAGTAGTCTTGGATCATTGTATTGCTGAGAATAACAAAATCATTCTGATCTTTCCACACATTGCTGTTACTTTGTACACAATACATTTCACTTTGCATGAGCCCACAAAAGCCTACAATGAGTGCATCCTGCTAGCATTCCATCACACTCAAATATCACAATTTATTCAGCTGTTCCCTAATTGATAGGCATCTCCTCAGTTTCCAATTCTTTCCCTTGAGAAATAGCTATAAGTAATTATAGCTTCTATAAGTATTTGTACATATAGGTCCTTTTTCTTTCATATCTCTTTTGGGATACATGCCTAGTACTAGTATTGTTAGGTCAAAGAACATACATTTATTTTATAGTCCTTTGGATGTAGGTCATATATTTTGATCATTTAGCAATTGGAGAATGATTTTCAAACAACTTTTAAGTTTTATTTAAAAATTTTTTTGTATAGTTATTTTGCATTACATAATTTTCGATATACACTTATTCGTGTCTCTCCATATTAAAATGAAGAAGAAAGAGCAGTTTAACTTAATTTACACATCATTAAAGTCTGGCAATATAATATATTCGTTGTCTCATACCCGTAGTACCTAACTTTGCAAAGAAGAGAAATATTGTCATCTTTCTTCTTGGAGTTAAAGGTTTGTAATAATTATTAGGTTCATTTTTCATAACACCATTGCTTTAACCATAGAAGGTACTTCAGAGTCTAGCTATTTTTTCCATTTGTGTTTTTGTAGTCATTGTGTTTATTGTTGTCCTGGTTTTTCTTGTTTCACTTTGCATCAATTCACAAAATTATTTTGTTGCTTTTCTGTAAACTTCATATTTAAAACTTATTACAATTACATTTGTCTCCAATGAATGTGCATCTACTTAGTGTGTTTCTAAATCTTTTCCTGCTACAAAAATATTGCTGTAATAATTTTGGTGTATATGATCCCTTTTTAGTTTTATCTTTGATATTATGAGTTTATATGCTCAGCAGTGAAATTTCTTGACTCAAACCATTTGGAAATTCTTTTGTTACCTATTTATCTCTCTCTGGCTATCTGAATATTTATACATCATCTCTATTTATAATAGCATTTTTGGTATTCAAGATGTGAAATGAATCGTACTTGTTTGGAGTTTGTCATTGTGAGAATGTATATCATTTGATTTGGCTTTTTTTTTTTTTTTTTTTTTCCCCCCCTGACTTGGAAGGGTAAGAGAGAAGGGAGAATAGATAAGGAATTCATCTCTTACACCTCTCTCTCCCATACATAAAAGAACAGAACAAAGTCTAGAAGGGAATTGCAGGTTATCTGACTGTTTTCAAAATTACGTGTTGAATTCATATACTTAAAAAAGAACAGTCTACATAATATAGATTATCAGTTTCATGTAGTACAGTTTGTAAAGATAAGGACTTTAAAAAAAATTCAGAATAAAAAATAAAATGGAAATTTGTTTCCAAAAGAAAAATCTATAGTGTACTTAGGATTTTTTTTTTTTTGTTTTGTTTTCCTCTAGGCTACCTTAATCAAGAAGTAAATAGAAGCAGAGAATGTGAGGGTAGAACTGGAGTTTGGCAAAGGATTGATCCTGCAGTAGGATAAGAGGTTGAGGCATTCAGGACTTTTTTGATCACTTATCAATGAGTAAATTTTTTTGTTTTATATGTTTGTGTTAATTCTCTATGAATATTGTTTATCAAACTCATAGCAGAGATAATAGATGTAAAGATTTTTCATGAAGTTATGACACATGTGCCTGATTTTATTTTTTTTTCAAAATTTTTATGTGATTTTTACTGTTCTGATTACACATCCATTTTGAGCTTATTTTGATTCATAATGTTAAGATACATGATACAGTAGAAGACTACATTGGTTTTGGAGGTAGAGAACCTGGCTTCATATCCTATGGTCCACCATTTGCTAACCTGTGTGACTTTCATAAATGCAGTTTCCTTGACATTAAAATGTAGTAAATTGGACTGGGCAACTTCATTGTTCTCTTTCTGCTCAAAATCTGTGATCTTTCGATTTTTGTTGGCTTAAACCTAATTTGTGTCAAGTAAATTTGTAGGGGAAGATAGGTAAAGAGGAGCAAATCATTAAGACCAGACATCTTATATGGGAAACTTTTGGCATAGAAATAATTAGTTGCCTCAGCTAATTGAGGTAAAGTGAGTTGGCCATGATTATACAGTTAGCATTTGTCAGAAGTAGAAGCTGACTCTAGGGCTACCTTAGATAAAAAGGAATCTTTCCAGTAACTTTAAGTAATTGCTATTTTCTTTAAG
The DNA here is from genome assembly GCF_048593235.1 of Sminthopsis crassicaudata. Taxonomy (NCBI): domain Eukaryota; kingdom Metazoa; phylum Chordata; class Mammalia; order Dasyuromorphia; family Dasyuridae; genus Sminthopsis; species Sminthopsis crassicaudata. Next base: position 274,527,152 of record NC_133619.1, on the reverse strand, counting down.
ATCTCAAATGATAGATACATATACAGATTGATTGTTTTTAGTTGGGGCTTGAAGATCGGAAAGCCAGGAGGTTGTCATACATGAGAAGAGCATTCCTTTTTGAGGAATAGCCAGTAAAACTGCTGTCAGGAAATATAGTTTTTGTTCATGGAGCAAGATGAAGGTCAAGGGAAGAGTGAGGTTGCTTGTAAAAGTATAAGAAGACTGAAAAGGTGAGGGGAAAAGTGTAGGTAATGAAGAGTTTTGATTGTCTGCCAGGATTATATAGTTGATTGTTATAATGGAGGTAATAAGGAGTCATAACATGTTCAGCTGTGATAGGGAGCCATAACATGTTCAGCTATATGCTGTAGGAAATCGCTTTGATGACTGAGGAAAGGATGACCCCTGGAATAGAGACAGGTATATACCAATCACTAGGCTATTGAAGTAGTATAGGTTTTAGGATGTTAAGTCCTTTGTTAGCATTTTGGCTGCATCAGATGAGAGAAGAGGATATATTCATGAGATAATAGATAAGTAAATCAATCTACCTTGGCTACATATTGGCTATGAGTGGAGTAAGTAAGAGAAAATAACAAAGTCGAAGATGACAGCTAGACAGGAATAAGTTTGAAAGTTAGAGTGGTTGCCCTGGGAACTGGATGGGAAAAAGAGGGAAGGCCTTCCTGAAGCTCCTGTTTCTACTGGGCTCCCCAGTGAGGGAAATATTCTTCTTCAAAATATTCATATCAAAAGCTAATCAGATCAATATAAATCAGAAGTGTGTCTGATCCTCAGGAAATTTGGTTATATGCTTGACACTACATGTGTTTCCTCTTCCTTCCTGATTTGATCAAGGCACAAATCCCTTCTTCATATAGGTGTTGCAGTAGTTTAATCACTGGTTTTTGTATGGTCTTAAATATTTAAAAATATACATATTTTTAACATTCCCTCCCACTTTTAAAAATTTGTGAGTTCTAAAATTTTTACCTTCCCTCTAGCCTCTTTGAGTAAATTCTATTTTTAAGAGACATTTTTGTAGGATTTAATAGAGTAAATAGTGCTTTGCTGCTACTACTACTACTACTTACTACTACTACCACCTAGTATTTACATAGTACTTAAAAGTTTGTGAAGTGCTTTAATGTGTTTACCTTATTTAATGTTATAATATTGCTTTGAAGTTATTGGCACTGTTGTCCCCGTTTAACTAATGAGGAAGGAAACAGACTCAGGTTAAATGATGGGGAGTCAAAAAGATAGTTAAATGTCCGAACTTGGGTTTTCTTGAGTTTAGATTTTCTACTGTGACACCTCCCTGCTTCTATTAGGTTATTTCCATACAGGTTTCCTGGGGTTTTAGTTATTATTGAATGGCAATTCAGTTTGACAAAACTGATAAAAAATTTTCCCCTGCCCCAGTTTTTGCTAAATTGAATCAAATGGCCCTTATTAAATTAGAATGAAAATTTTATTTGTATTTCATTTGTTAAATTGTGGATACTTTAAGATTCCAAATTAGAGAGTTGAGACATTTAAATTTAAGAAAATAATATTAAACCCTTAACTTTATTAATTTATTTTTCTTTTAAAGTATGTGTACTCATAGTGACTTATAATTAATCCATATTGGTACTATAGTAGCTAATTTGTGTGTGTGGGAGTGTATATACACACATGATAATAATACAATGCAAAATGAAAAGTAAAAAGCAATTTATAAACTTTGTAATTACATATTTCTTACTGATTGTTTTGTGCTTATGGTCTATAAACTGAATCTGGAAAATTTCATTTTAAATTAAGACTTCATCGCCTGATTCTTCTAATGAGAACTCCCCAGCAACACCCCCTGATGAACAGGGTCAAGGTGATGCCCCACCCCAGCTTGAAGATGAGGAACCTGCATTTCCCCATACTGACCTGGCAAAGTTGGATGACATGATCAACAGGTTAGTTTCTATTTTTTCCTACATAGAGAATTTGGAAAATTGGCATTGCTTCATACTATCTTTTGGCATTTAAACTTTGAGCCATGTAATAAGTCTTAAGTGGTTAGTAGAAAAATATAGTGGTGCTGTGACTTGTTCTCCCAAAATGAGAGAATAAGTATGTACTAGTTTAAAAGAACGTGGAAGAAAACAATTAGAAGAAAGAGTATTGTTTTTGCTGTAATGTTGAACAACTAAAGAAGTCTTTCCACTAGCTTTTCTTTTGATTCATTCCTCCACATGTTTGTCAATTTGGTCATTGTAGTAATATCTGTGAATTTTTAATATAGTCATCTGAAAATTTTTTTTAGTTTGCTTGCTTACTGCTTTTTTTTTTTTTAATCAAGAAAAAGAGAAAAACATATGAGTGAATGTTGCCCTTGCTATTGAATCAAGTTAGTGTGTTCATGGCCTAGTACTTAACTAGTTAAGGGTTTAATTTCATTTTCTTCAATTTAAATATCTCAACTCTCTATTTTAAAATCTTTTAAGTATCCACAATTTAACAAATGAAAAGTATTTAACTTTGTTCAATGGAAAGCTGTTGATATTTTCTTTCACTTAGAATAATAAATGAGAATCTCATATTTCCTTGAAAGATTGGGCATAAATATTGAACTTGTTTAAAAGTTATTGATCCATAGTTTGGATCTTGTTAATTGAAGGGGTCTATTATGAATTTCTTTAGTCTTAATTTCTAGTCCTTTTTGGCTGATCTAGCTTAGATCTCTTGACCTGACTGGGAGCATTTAGCAGAATATGCTTATCTGGGAGTTGTTAATCTTAATATATTCTTTTTTTTTTCAGGAACTACTGTTCTCCCTGCTCTGGTACCCCCAAGCCTCTTCATTTATAACACTTCTTTTGGTGTACTTTAGTCCACTTTGTTCCTCTTTCATTTATTTAGTTGTTAAATAATTACACCAGGTATTAGATTTATGACATAGGTGCATTTCTCCTGATTTCAAATCTAGCAATCTCTCCACTATATCCCATGTTGTTTTTCTGGAATGGGGCACTAGGTACTCAAGCTGTGTGTCTCTTCTTGCAGTGTGATAGATGCCACCTGGGTTATGTTATCTAAATTACTAATTAGGTTGTACCTTTAGAAATAAGAATGTGCCATCATTGAAGGGCAGGGATGACATTTTGCTTACCTGAGAAAGAGATGGTACCTATTGCACATTAGCAGAGGAGTTTATATTTTAAATGAGTCTTAGTATCTTTACATCACATTTACTTCTGGCAAAATAGATATTTCTAACATACATCTTTTTCAGTGGTAGGAATGTTGCTGTATCTGAACATGTAACTGTTTTCTTAGTATTTTATAGCAGAAAGTCTCTATTTAATTGACATTTATCATTACAAAGCAATTTGGATATCATGTTAAGCTTGTTAAAAGAGAAGTTAATATTCACTTGTCTTTCATTATCAAGCATATTTTGCTCTATACTTAGAGAATTGAGTGATTTTACAGTAGATTTCCCTGGCCCCCCGTATATTGTGATTTAATTGACTAGTAAATTTTCTAGCTACATTCTCATGTGATGTCCTCTTTTTAGGACCTCTTTACTACTAACCAGTGAAAAACTTTTATTGTAACCCTCAGGCCCCGATGGGTGGTTCCAGTTTTACCAAAAGGGGAATTAGAAGTTCTTTTAGAAGCTGCTATTGATCTTAGTAAAAAAGGTAAGTTTACAATATTATCACTGCTTAGTAAAGTGTGTACCACTAAAATGTCTGTGACCTTGAAGACTTTGATTTTTGTGTTTATGTATTTTACTTTTTCTAAGAGAATATGAAGCTGTGCCTTCTTAGAACCCTAACTAATAAATTAGCTAGCAGATATCTTAAAAATTAGGAATACTGAGCTTGTGTACTTTTGTTTTATTTTTAATATGACTTCAGATCTCATTTTCTCCTCTATATCCTTTCCCCAAATTAATAGACAACTATTTTTGTAATATTATTGTTGTGCTGTGTTAATTTGGAAACTTTTTATACGTGGAAAAAAATGATTTAGAATTATATTATGACTACCAGAAATACTAATTAATTCAGATAAGTTCACCTTTTAATTCTTTTTTCCTTATTGGGTACCTGAATTAGTTATTTGTGAAGTATTATGAAAATTAACATAATTTCATTGATATAAATAATTTATTTCTATCTATATAAACACATAAATGATCTATAAAAACACACACACATTCCCTTTTCTTGGTTATACTACAGCAAAAAATTAGTAACTTAAAAAAAATTCTTTTAATAGAATTTGGGAGAAAAGGAGAGGCCCTTCTTAAAACTAAGGAAGCAAATCCAGAAAGCAATATTGCCTATATTTTTTTATCTTTTGTTTGACAGGTCAGCTCAGTAATTTTTAAGCTCACCTCAGAGGATCCAGTTTGAGGTAGAATTTCTACATTGAAAAAATTATTTTATATATTTAAAAAAAGAATTATGCTAAAACAGGAAATATTAGTTAGCAATGCTTCACATGCATAGAATTAAGTGTACACAAATAGTATGTCCAAATATGATTGTGAGTAGGTGGCTTCATTGTTTTTTTTTGTTTTTTTGTTTTTTTGTTTTCCCAGCTTTTTGCTTCTGGTTCATTGAGGGATTTTTTATTTTGGAGAGGTATACTGTTCTCCTTGCCATTTTTAAACACTAGGAATATATGGAGCAACTAAGCAAATAAAAACAGGAGCAGAGTAATCAGTATTAGAAGAATATAGTATAACCTTGTATGATTGCATTTTGTTTATATTTTTACTGGGTAATAGCATATAAACCATTTAAGGAAAATATTAATATGAAACTTTGCAGTAGGTAATTTCTACTGGAGCCAGCTGTCAAAGTGATTTTAAAACTTGATTTACTCTGTCAGGAAGTCTCCAACTTAGCATAGAGTTTAGTTCCTTTCTAATTTTCTCTACTATTTCATGATGTGAATAAATGGAATATTGATATTGCCCTAATAGATTAGACACCATATATTGTACTATAGGCAATAATGCTATGCGTGGTATTAATTAAGTATCTTTACTAAAGTTCCAGAATTCCATTCAAACCATTTGTACCTACAGGTATTATACAGTATATATTATCATTTTACTTTATTTATATTGCAAGATATATTTCTTCATCCCTCACTTGTACTGTAGTAGAATTCAGGAACTCAGCTTTCCTTTCCACTATAGAAGTAATAGATAGATTCTCAAATCTAAGCTGATGGAGGTAATGATTCTCCTGGCTTGAGATAACTACTAAGGTAGATAATGGAGACTTCCTTCAGAGTTCATGGGAGTTTTGGTTACTTGTCTGAACAAATCTTGTAACTATTTGAGGTTTCTGTAGTCTCTAATCTGTTCCTTATATGTGCAGACCATCTCAGCTTACATCATTGTTTTTATCCCAATCCCTGGAACATAGTAGATATTTTAAAAATGCTTATTGAATGAAGGAAGGAAATTAAGTTTTCCATACTTATCCAAGAATAAACCTGCTTGTACTCCTTTCTTTGGGATATTGTGGTGAATGTAAAGAGCCCTTGTGTTGGGGTCAGAGGAGCTACTTCAGCTCAGATTTGCCCGCTGATGATTACTAACTATGTGACCTTGCACAAGTCACTCAGCCTGCTCAAGTTCCTCTTCTATAAAATGAGCCTCTAAAATCCCTGCAGCAACTGCATTTGTTAGTTGCTTTTGATTTAGGCTTACTGTAAAAATTAGATAACAAATCCTTCTTATGGTTGTCTAACGATTCTCCTTTACCTTGTCCTTTTTCCTTTTCCTTCTTTTAACTCTTAGTAAATAAAAAAGGGAAGATAGCCTCATATATAAAATAAATAATATAGTTCTTAAAACAACAATGTTTATTTAAAAGGAAATGAAGCTTTGTTTTAGGATATGAGACTGTCAATTCAAATTCAAGAAAGATGGTTGTAGAAACAAACTAGGATGGAGGTTGGTGGGGAGGGAGGTGCTTCTGCTGGGAAGCAGTAAGGAATGAAAAGACTTATAACAACTTCTCCTGCCACAGCCAGCCTATTTGTAACATTCCTGATCTTTAGCTAACTCTGGTCAAGGGGAAGGGGCTCTAATTTGACTAGTGGTGAATTCTAGATAATATCTGAACTTAATAGGAGGAAAGATGATAAAATCGGCAACAGGAAAGGAAACAGAGTTGTTCATAGATCAATCATAGGCCATTTTTTTGTTGTTTATAAATGGAAACATCATGCCTATGAATTTATATTAAAAATCCATTAAAATAATGCTAAATTTTGATCTCTCCATACTTTAAAAACACCAAACAATCATTTTGCCTTTTAATTTTAATGTTTGGAAAAGATTTTGTAATTTAGTGGGTTTTGGTGGTGTGTGTTTTTTTTTTGTTGTTGTTGTTTGTTAGTTAATTGAATTATTGATTTTTTAGCTACTTGATTTACTAACCAGCTGAATAAACAAAATTGTATTTCTTGTTTCTCATATAGGTCTTGATGTTAAAAGTGAAGCATGTCAACGTTTTTTCCGAGATGGGCTAACAATATCTTTCACTAAAATCCTTACGGATGAGGCAGTGAGTGGCTGGAAGTTTGAAATTCATGTGAGTTTTGTATATTATCTGTGAAAAAATATATAAACTCGTGGCAATCATCTTATTGCATAATTTTGAGAAAATCTGCAGAGTTAACAATGTATAGAGGAGTTAGCATTGAGATTTGTCCCTTAGCTTTATTCTTCATTATCTGCTACTTTAGGAATTCTCTAATCAATCTAGAATCCTTTATCCCTTCACCTACTATTCTATTACTGCTAATCATTCACCCTTGGTTTAGTGTACTGTCAAATTTATTACTACTCCCAAAAAAGGTAATGAAAACTGACTTAACTTGCCTGTTCTGTAACTTACTAGTCCAGCTCCTCTAATCTTATTTGAATATGTTTTATTCCCTAAGACTTTTTCAGACCTCTTCTTGTCACTTAAAACCTTCAACTATATTTCTATCCTCCACACTTAAGAGTAATTCCAAAGTCACTCTACTCTGCCTTTTATTCTATACTATCCTCTTTTTTATAAGGGAGGATCTTATCTCCCATGTACTTGAAATCTCTTTCCTTTGCTTCTTTGGGGGTAGAGGAAGTGGTGATTGAAGGGGTTTTTCTTATATTCTGTCTTCTTTGCATTAAAAAGTTATCTGGTTTTGTTTTTATTTTTTCTGACTTTCACTGTTACTTTGTCCTCAGCTTTTTTTTGTAATCTGGCTTTCAATTTTAATGCTAGTGAAACTGCTTCCTCAAAGGTCACTGGTGATCTCCTAATCACTGAATACCTCTTTGACCTCTCATGTATCATTTTACATGGTTGATCATCCTTCCTTGTAGGATATTTTCTTCTCCTTTAGTTTCAGAGATGACATACCTTTGTCTTTGCTAAGAATTTTTGATCCTTAGAGATTGATATTCCTACATTATTCGTTGTTCTGCATTATTTTCTTTTTACATCTTGTCCATTGCCAGTATCTTTCACTTGTACAATTTCATCTTTCGTTTCTCTACCTTAAAATGAGGCTTCTTAAACCTTTTCCATTTGCAATATCTTTTCTCCAGAAAAATTTTTACACAATCCCTAAATGGGGTTGAGATTCACACATTAAGAAGTATTTCCTTAAAGTGCTGTGTTATTATCAACTATTTGCATGTTATTTAATGACATAAGACTCTGCCGGTCCTTATTTTGCTTTGCTTTTGTTAATGATTCTGCAAAATAGGTACTTACTCTACTATTTTAGAAATTTGCATATCCAATTAATTATCAGCTCCTCTTAATTAATTTCTTACCATATCACCTATCTTAAGTTATCTTCGCCTACATTTACCACCCTAATATAAGCTTATTTTCTATTTTGGATTTGCTAAATGATTATTAGGTCTTTTTACCTTTTCTTTCAAATTTGCCTTTGTTTTACTCCTGGAATATACTTCCTTATAGTTTTCATGGATATTCTATTATTATGCAATGAGAAATTAATGAATCCTTATTTTATACTGAATAAAAGTTAGAAGTCTTTGACTGGCCTTCAGTTATCTCCACACTATATAACCATGCTTTTTCTCTAGACTTATTTTATTACTTATAATACCTTCTCTTTCCCTCCAGTGGAATAAAATCTTAACAAAGAGGCTATAGCAATATATTCTAAAGTTTGCTATGACCAGGTCAGATTTATTTATTAATTTTTTCACTCATGTAGTCTTTTACAAAGAAATATCTACTTCACAGGTATAAAGCATATAAATAAACAACTTAGCAAGTAGTCTAGGTCAGTTTGAATGCCAGAAAACAGTAGGAATGTTTCTAGTAGAAAAAAGCAATCTAATGATTAGACATTTCTCACATTAAATTTACAATCATTACTTACACAGAACTTAATAATATCAGTAACATATATCAGTAACTATACAAAAATATATACGTAGATGTATATTCATTCAATTATAAACAAAGTATCATAGAATCAACAAATGCTGTTTGAAAATTATACAAATAGAATTAGCTTATAAGGAAGCACTCATTGAAAAAAGTGAACTGTACATTTGCTACCTAAAACCTTTTTTCAGGTTCTCTTAGAACTTAGGGCTATCTAAAATAAATGCTAAGGAGAGAATCTTTAGGGATTTGCAAAAACAAACAGAACAACAACAAAATCATCACAACCAAAAAAATCCCCAAAGGACTCATTTTTATCCCAGTTAAGACTCCCATTTAAAACTAACCACCTTAGTCCTCATTGTCTAAAGGCCAGATATGTTACATTTCACCCCTCCCCCAGGGTTCTCTGGTACTCTTAAGGGGACTAATGGATGACTCATCCTTTCCTCCCTACTAACTGTATTTCCTTTAGAAGGGCTTTCCCTATACCCCAGTTTCATTTAAACACTGAAATATTAGCTTTCACAAGAAATATTTACTTCCAAAATATAAAACAAATCCATAAATGGCTTAATTTGGTTCTTTCCTATAAACACAGTCCCAGCTCTCAATCCAAAATCCTCGGGTTTCAGTCCCCGGTGCTCTGGCCTCTTTAGGGCTTCCTACCAGGCTAGCTACCTGATAACCTGCCTGTTGTCTCACCATGGCTTCAACTCCTGGGTTAGCCACTTGATAAGGGAACAAGGTAAGGAACACAGAAGAGTCAAGGACCTCCTTGTTAGTCTATCTGAATATCCTCTAAAAGCACCATTATATACTTTTCTCTATTTCAGAATTGGAATCTATAGCATGGGTGTTTTTTTTTTTTTTTTTTTTTTTTTAATTCAAACACAATCTTTTTTGTTCCCAATTCAATATAGGTGGTTTGGTTTTGTGGTCTCTGGGGAGGAATAAATAATTTCCATTCATTTGCTTCTCTTAAGTCATACAGTCAGGTATAGCCATTGTTGAATGATCCTATACACATTTTCACATGTACCTCCCCCCCAAAAAAAATAGTGGTTATCCCCAAATACATAGTGATTCAGAGTCTCAAAACAAGGAACATTTCACAAAATTTTTCAAAATATTTCTGTTTGCTTAATCTTACTGGACTTTTTAAACCTAGAAGTAAAAGAACAAAACCAGGCAAAGAAGAGTGACTTCCCATCTCACAAAGAAACCTAATTCACATTAAACTTTCAAAATGATACAGAGTTTTCCTCATATGGATGTGGAGCCTGGATTTGACTAGGAGCTCATTCCTTTCTCAGATGAGAAAATTGTCTCAAGTGGAAATGCTTTTTTCATTTCTTCAATGCATGAGGCCTTCTAACTGGGGTTTGGACATGTGTCCGTTTTTACAAAGGTCACACCAAAGTTATTTAGAGGAATTGCTCTGTATCATAGGCAATTCTCCCATAAAGATTTAGTTAAATTTCTGTGTTCTTATTCCAAAGAAAACCCAAATTCCCTCTGTATCCATGCTAGTGCTAGAGTAAACCAAATAGAATTAGAAACTCTCCCATCAGGACAAGAATGGATCCATTTGAAAAGTAGAAAAGATGTGCAGCTATTTGAGGATTTTAAAGATAGATAACTCAGCCTAAGAATTTATAAGACCTTCTCTCCTCTCTCCCCCCCCCCTCCCCCTTAAAGGCAAGCAAGCCTGTGTTGGTTTAAAATGCTCATGAGCATTTCTGTTGGACAGTAGCTGTTTAGGAATGCTGAATTTATCACATTAAACTTAATATCTCTCTATATAGGACTCAGTTATAGAGAATTTATCAGTAAATCAATACTTAATAGACAGAATCCAATAATATAAAAAGCATCAATATATGAAGTCAACAATCAACAAATGAAAAATTCATAAAATTTCCTTCGAATTGTAGGGAAAGAGCTTCCCATTTAACTACTGATAGATTAGCTTTAAAAAAATAAATATTTGCTCTGAGATAGGAAGCAAATATACATAGAGTTTAGTTTACTTTCTATAGAGCACAATTTCAGTTCCAGGTTCAAACCTGTCTAGAGGCTTGTTCCAGCCATCTTAATTTTTCTGCCAGGCTAGTTGACTACTATATTCTGCCTGGAATCCCGGCTCTATCATTCTCATTCCCAAGTCCATTGGTACTCACTTCTAGTATCTGGAATTGAAGACAAAAACCAGAGCAGTACAAAACACTCCCAGCCACAAAATGTCATGAGGAAACATGAACTTTATGGTATCTGCGCTGTGGTTGAATGTGATTTTTCATTCTCTGCACATGACAGAAAAGAGGACCAGGTTGTGTTTATACCACAAATTTAGCAATAGATCAACATTAGGGAAAATATAATTGACTATAGTAATAAACAACAAACTTACCAGTAAATGCAGAAAAAACTTGGATATCAAAGTACAGTACTCATTTTTATTAAAAGCTCTAAAAGCATAGCAAGTGAAGCTTTCATTATTTTGATACTTTAAGTCACTTATTTTTATAGTTCTAGAAATGATAACTATAACATGATAAAGATGAATTGAATGTAAAAATAAGGCTAACAAGGTTTAAAAAAAAAATCCTTTGCATTTGCACCAAAAATTTCTTTGGAACATCATCTAATCCATAATGAGGCAACGTTTAGACTATAAAATGGTTTCATAAATCCAAGACCGCAAAACAGCCAGGAAGGAATTCATTTTTATAAAAATTTTGGGGGAAATTGAGTAATAAATATAAAAGGAGGAAGGAGACTTTATAATCCACAGTATACCTGATTAATTCAGATGGATTAAAGACTTAATGATTAAAAACAAGTTGTATCTATCTCTGTTGTAGAGAGGTGAAAGCATTTTTCTGTATTCAGTAAATAGGGGGGGGGGGGGAGAGTCAGATTTAATTAGCTCTTACATAAGGAAAAGTGATGTGTTCATGGCAAACAGGAAAGAGACCAAAAAGTCCACATTGATTTGGATATTTGAGTAAGTTTTTATCCAGTCTATAAAAAGTTGCTTCAAATATAAAAGCAAGATGTATTTTTTAGTAGACAGATAGTCAAGTGAAATGAACAGGCAGTTCTTGAATGAAGAATTAAGATTTATAACCACTTAGAAATACTAAAAACGCTGAAGTTCCATTTTACAACCATTAATAATTGTTATAAATTTCAAAATTAAATTTAAATGATAAAATTTAATTTTGTTGAGGATGTGCCCTCAACAAAGTAGTTATCTTTTTGAATGGTACAAATTGAATTCAAATATTCTTTTTTTGTAATTTATAATTTGAAAATTACAAAGCTAGTCATGCACATTGAATCAATGATCCAATAGACTATCTCTCCTAAAAGTCTTCTGGCTAGGAAAAATAAATCTGCTTATGTCGAAATATTCCTAGTAATAGTTTTAATCAAAGCAAAAAACTAGAAACGACACATATATAAGTGATGGATGAATGATTGAATGAATTATGATATATTTTATGGGAATTATTTTGTGCCTTAAAAATGACAAATAGGAAAAATTAAAAGAAATATGGTGAAACTTAGGAAACCAGTTAGCTTCAAGATGTAGTGGAAAAAAGTATGCACATTAGCTACCTATATGCAATAGATAAACAGAAGCAACAGGGCAACAAGAATGTTCAGAAAAAATAACAGTAAACAAAATGTAAGGCTATAGGAACAAATAGAATTATCTGATTACTGCCTTTGTAAAGTTTCCGTACTTATCAGTAGACTATAAATAATGCAACCTAAGCTTTATTTCCCACACTAAATTTTTTAGTCAGATGGTTGTGTGATTGACATTTTATACATATTTGTTTATGTGTGGGTGTCTGTCATATGTGCTTGGACACGCACAAGATTCCTGGATCTTCCCTGGGGAGTAAGCTGCATGGTGTAGTGAGCTGAACCCTATACTTTGTATCTGAAGACAAGATTGGGCTGAGATCCTGGTGGCCACACACTTTTCTGCAGCTCTTGCTTAATCTTTGGGATTGGCTTCAGGTTCCTTATTTTTAAAACAAAGGGATTGAATTAGATAAAATGTAAAGTCACTTTCACTTCTAAATTCTCTGATCTATTAAATGATAGGAAACTCTTAAAAATTCAATTTTAAAGAAACTAGTCACTTAAATTAAGTATCAGGTTATGAAACGTCATATATCATCATCAGACTTTTTTAGAAAAGCAGAAAATATCTCTTCAAAATAACTAAAGTGAATATGGATATTTGGGCAGTGATGTACACAACACACTCAATGACAATATACTTTATAAAAATAAAATTTAAAAACTTCATTATTTGAAAATTTTCATTCCATTTAAAAATGCTATGCCTATATAATAGGGAGGGAAGGGGAGAAAAGTTCCTAAATTAACTTAAAAGATTTAAGAGTAAAGTAGAAATGAAGGGAGTTTAGATTTAGTAGATTTCATACTATTCTATAAAGCATTAATCATCATCCAGTGTATTTTGTACAGATGACAAATACAATAGAAAAGTTAATAGGTAAGCAACACAATCAAACAAGCAAACGATAAATTTGATAAATTATCTTTTTAAAAAATAGTTTTTTATTTTCAAAATATATGCAAAGATAGTTTTTAGCATTGATCCTTGCAAACCGTTGTTCCATATTTTTCCTCAGCCCTACTCTCCTAGATAACAAGTTATTCATTTTGTGTTAAACAGATGCAGTTCTTCTAATTATCATCTTTTGTAAGGGAATATAAAGACTTTATCAAATGCTCTTCTAAACTGTAAACTATATCCACCATATTTTTGACATTTTCATAAACCCCTTAAGACTAGAAACCTCTCAAAGGAACATGATTAGTCTGCCATGACCTATTCTTGATAAACCTGTGCTAGTCATCTGATTACTGCTTCTTTTTCTGAATGTTTACTAAGCATCTCTTAATTCTATGTTTGAGAATTGAGCATATTAATCTCTAGTTGATAAAGTCCATTCTCTTGGAAAATCTGGACCAATCATTTTGTTTTTCAAGTACATGTATCAATTCCTTCAACTGTTGTGTATGTGGTCCCTCTGGGTAAAGTGACTGGACCTCATTAAGGGCAGCTCTTTTACCGTCTTCTTACTTATCTTGGACATCAACTTCATATAAACCTTTTTTCTTCCTTTTCAGTCTAAAGGTCATTATTGTTTTGACAGAGAAAGAAGAAACTAGATGAAAAATGAGCAACTCTGCCAAACTTGATAGTGTATCCTTAGCAGGGATTTTCTTCCTTCTTTGAACTTCCATCTTGGGGAGTGGGGAAGCCAAAAAACAAAACCACTTTTCCTTAGCTCTCTTTATCCCCACCCTATACTTCACTTCATTTTTTTGTCTTGACAATCATGATGGTCATTTTGTGGAATGATGCTATAATACTCCCTAAGCAAAGTATAATGGTGAGAGCTGTTTGGTTAGATACTATAACAGGGCTGAAGCAGATTAAGAGGAAGATGCCTGCTACAACTATTGTGCTAGAGTGGAGTAGGGCTGATACGGGGGTTGAGCCTTCTATGGCTGAAGGGAGTCAAAGGTGAAGGCCAAATAGCGCTGATTTACCGGTCGCTGCAATGATAAGACCTAGCAATGCTAAGGTATCAATATTTGTTATAAGGATTTGTTGAATGTCTGAAGAGTTACTATTGAACATGAGTCAGGCTATGGTAAGTATAAAGCCAATATCACCAATTTGGTTGTAAAGAACGGCTTGTAGGGCAGCGGTGTTTGTGTCAGTTCATTTGAATCATTATCTGATAAGTATGAAGGATATGATTCCACCTTCTTACCCAATGAAGAGTTGAAAGAGGTTGTTTGCAGAAATGAGAATAATTATAGTAAATAGGAATGTGATTAGGTATTTGAAAAATCGGTGGATATTAGGATCTGCATGTATACATCATGTTGAGAATTCTAATATGGATCATGTGACATATAGTGCAATAAGAATAAAGATAATGTAGAAGTAGTCTAGTTTGAAACTTATTGTCAGATTGAAGGAGTTTATTGAGAACCATTGTCAATTGGTGATTGTAGCTTCATGCCCTTAGAAGATGAATAGGGTGAGTGGGAGGATGCTAAGAAGGTGAGTTTAACTGTGTTTTTACATAGTGTGGGGAAGTTGCTAGTTTTGTGTGGGATATGTAAGTTACAGACTAGGGGGAAAGCAAATGTGGCAATAGATAGCAGTAGTGAAGTATTTAATAGATAATTAATTGACACAGCAGATCTCCCCCCAGGCAGTTAACCTATCTGGTCCCTTCTATTCACCACTTTCTGGGTCTCTCCACATCACCTGGCGATTATCTAAGGACAGTGGAGCTGCTCGCACTGGACACTGCCCTTTTGGTGGGTTATAAAACCTGTCTGCTGAAGCAGTGCATCTTTGTCAAAAATTAGCAAATTAATGGTATAAAGAACTAAATTTAGAAGTTCCCTAGGGCTACCTGTGGCAAATATTGAAAAGAAGGAGCATGTCTTTGAATTTTTTCTGTAGCTATATGCAGTTTGTAGTACTTTAGTGTTTCCATGGTCTTTTGTAGACATGCTTCTAACATTTGATCCTCAGGTGCACATCCTAAAATATCATCCATATAATGTAACAATATTACTTTTGGAAATGCTTTTCTTATTGGAGCAAGAGCAGCAGCAACATACATTTGGCACATAGTAGGGCTGTTTTTCATTCCCTGTGGCAAAACTGTCCATTCGTATCTTTTAGAAGGCTCAGCCAAATTAATACTAGGCACTGAAAAAGCAAATCTTTTCATATCCTCCTTATCTAGAGGGATAGAATAGAAACAATCCTTAATGTCTAATAACAATATTACTTTTGTAAACACACAAAGCCACAGGTAGCCCTAGGGAACTTCTAAATTTAGTTCTCTATACCATTAATTTTCTAATTTTTGACAAAGATGCACTGGCTCCCGCAGACAGGTTTTATAACCCACTAGAAGGGCAGTGTCCAGTGCGAGCAGCTCCACTGTTCTTAGATAATCGCCAGGTGATGTGGAGAGACCCAGAAAGTGGTGAATAGAAGGGACCAGATAGATTAACTGCCTGGGGGGAGGTCTGCTGTGTCAACTCAAATCTCTGGGACAGATTCTTCCTCCTGTAGAGAACCGTTGTCTCCAGACAGTTGCCATTAACTCTCGTCCAGAGAAGTGATTTTCCTTCCTGCAGAGAGCTGCCTCAAGTCTGGTCTAGAGCAGAGACTCCCTTTTTCCTCCAGAGCTCCCCTCTTTATCCTCCCAGAGAATGGGCATGGGATAATGCAAGGGCTTCTGGGAAGAGTTACTTCAACCAATGAACTTGCTCCTCCTAAGCATGCAAGCCCTTCCCCAGGAATTCACAAGTCAAACTCCAGGAAAGGCTGGAACTAGAAAATTGTTAAGTACCGACTTAGCACTTAGTAAAAACCTAATATCTCATTATCTCATTAGCACTTAGTAAGAACCTAACAATTAATTACTTTTATTTGGAATTGCACCAGAATTTTTGGTTCCTAAGACCAGTGGATGACTATTATCCCTTAAAAGTAAGAAAGCCATGGGTCTTAGGCATGGATTCTAGAGTTAGCAGTTCTTGTAACTTTCTTGGGCATATAAGGAGGTTTGAACTCCTAAATTTAGATTCACAATCTAATGTTTTTGTTAAATTATATTTGCAATATGTGGGGCCTAAGATGAATTAAGGCAAAATGGAAATAATTAGTAGGGGTAGTAGGTGTAGTGCTATTAATATGTGTTCTCAGGTGAAGGTAGGTTTGATAGGATTTATATGGTGGGTAAATTTGCCTCGTTGAGAAGTGATTAGTATGTGGAGAGAATATAAGGCAGTAATAACTGTATTAATAGCCAGGATGAGGGAGAAATTAGATCAGGAGAATGTGAGTTCACCTAGCAGATTGATAGAGGAGGGTTGGGCTAGGTTTGCTAAGCTGGCAAGTAGTCATCAGGCCATATCAATGGAAGTACTATTTGGAGGCCTCCAGTGACTATGGACACGTTCATAATTAGTGTTGGCTAAACAGAATAGTATAGAAGAGGTAAGTCCATGGGCAATTATTAAGACTATTGCTCCTATAAAACTAAGAGGGGACTGTATTAGAGCTGCAAAGATCACTAAACCTATGTGGCTTACAGAGGAGTAAGCAATAAGAGATTTTAGATCTGTTTGTCGCAGACAAATAAAACTTGTCATAATTATTCCTCATAGGGAAAGAATATGAATAGGTAACATAGGTTTGTTGTTACTGGTTCAGTAAAGGCTGTGATTAGTATAATATTGTAGCCTCTTACTTTGAGTAGGATGGCAGTTAAAACCATGGAGCCCGCAGTAGGGGCCTCCACATGTGCTTTTGGAAGTCACAGGTGAAGGCCCGTATAGTGGTATTTTTACAATGAATGCTGTTATACATGCGTATCAGAGTAAGATGGTTGATATAGAGGGATCTTGGGTTGGTGAAGCTAGGGACACAGTTAGTATATGAAGGGAGCCTAGATTTGTATGAAGATGAAGGAGGGCAACTAGAAGTGGAAGAGGTCCAATTAATGTATAGAAGAGGAAATATAGGCCTGTGTTAAGTCGTTCATTTTGGCTTCCTCATCATGTAATGATGAGGGTAGGGATTAGGGTTGTTTCGAATAGGATATAGAATATAATTAGCTCTGATGAAGTAAAGGCTATGATTAAGTATAGTTGAAGGATAATTAATATAGTAAGTAGTTTTTTTCGTATTAAGGGTTCATGGGCTAGGTGATTCTGGCTTGCAATTATTATTAGTGGGAGAAGGCAACATGATAGAATTAGAAGTGGTCCTGATAAAGAGTCTAGTGAAAAGGAAGTATTACAGTTGTAACCTAGGTCTGAGTTATGATATAGAAGAGTAAAGCTTCAAATGCTAATTAGAAAACTAGGTTGTAGTGTTAATTCAGATTCAGGATTTTTTGGAGTATCAGGTTAATGGGATAAGTATAAAGGAAGATATGAGGATTTTTAGCATTGTAGAAGGTTAAGGTTTTGGATATGGTCAGTGCCGTGGGTAGCGGAGATTTTGACCAGTAGTGTGAGGCCAATGTCTGCCTCCCAAGCTTTTATGTTAATTTTTTATTATTTGTATTTTATGTGTGTCTCTGTTATTTGAACAGATGCTTGTGAGTGAATTCTTGGTGCATCATTATCTTTAGGAGACTTCCTTTTTTCTTCATTACAATTTCTGCCTTCAGAATTTTATTTTTAAGAGCTTCAAATCTCTTCTGGATTAATTAGTCCTATTGAATTTTGTTGTCTCTTTTTCTCAAAATCTTTTATAAAATCTTTGCTAAAATCCTGGGTTCAGGCCAAACTTATTTCCAGTTGTTTTTTTTTCCTTTTTGTAATAAACTTTGAAGCCCCCATCATTTTTATTTTAACAACCCACATCTTTGTATTAGTGAAAACCATATGCAGAAAAGAACTTGGTTGGGGTTCCTCTACCTTTCTAAAGTTGAAATTATCTTAAGGATATTAAAGAAATTATTTGCTTTTCTGCTTCTAAAAAAGATAAATTAGTATAGTATGTCTTTGTATCTGTCTTTGTTCCTTTTCCCCAATTCTCCCTATCACTACCAAATAATGCCCTTTGTCATCCTTGTGATCTCTTTCCCAGCTCATTGTGTTTCTTCCCTCTAGTTCTTGGACGTCTTCCTGGATACTCTTACTTTCCTTCTTCTTTAACTATATCATTTCTTTTAAATTAAAGCAATTTTCTTTTACTTAATTTCTCCCCTCTTCCCCCAATTACATGTAAAGCTAGTTTTTGTGATATTTTGAGTCTCAAACTTTTTTCTCTTCCTTCTCTCCTCCCTCCCTGAGACAGCAAGCACTCTGATATAGGTTATACATGTGCAGTCATGTTAAACATATTTCCACATTAATCATGTTGTGAAAGACTCCTCAGGAAAAAAAGGAAAAATCACAAAGAAAAAAAGTGAAAATAGTATTCTTTGATCTGCATTCAGACTCTATAGTTGTTTCTCTAGATGTGGTCAACATTTTTAAGGTAAAATAAAGTTACTGAAACTTTTCACCAAGTTTCAATGATAGAAAATTCCAAGCATTTGATTTCATTAATAGAAGCAATTCTACCGGTGAGGAGCCTGCTTTCTCTCTTAATTCATTATGTACGGTAAGTGGTCTTGACAAAACAATCTTGCAGAGTTTCGTAAGATACTGAAAATTTAGGCAAGTTGCTCAGGTATAATTAGGATTTGAAACTAAATTTTTTGACTTGTTCATTTTGCTTGTTTTTCTGTGTTTTGTTTTTAAACTGTCAAAACTTTTTAAAAGTAAACACATTGTATTTTTAAAGTTCTTTTCAAATATTTATTGTTATATTTTATCTTTATATCATTTTATTTTCTCAATACATCTTCTCCTTTACTATCTACTGAACTATTCCTTGGGGAAAGAGAGGAGGGAGGGAGAGAAGAGAAAAAAGAAAGTAGGTTAGGGTAACTACATTTACTTAATTTGACAGTTGTAAAACAAATGTGGTTCACACTCATAATCCTTAAATTGTCCACTGAACAGGGAAGACTTAGTTTCATTTCCTCATTGGGATAAAACTTGGCTATTATAATAACAGAGCCTTCAGGTTTGTTTTAGGGCTTTTGTGTTACTTTTATAAGTTATAGTCATTTTGTGTTTTGGTTTCTTTCTTTATTTTATTCTGTGTCTCTTCATTTATTACAATTCAGTTACATTGTCATTCCTCAGTTGATGGGCTTCTACTTTGTTTACATTTTTTTGTATCCAATGAAAGTGCTAATATAACTTTTTTGAATATGATGTCTTAATTCTTATTGGGGTATATAATTAGCAGTGAAATATTTGAATCAGAGTATGTACATAAACTGTCATTTATCGTAATTCTAGGTTTGTTGTGGATTATACTAATGTAGCCAAAAGTAATTCTGTGTTACCAATTTGAATTTATGTGACAGGTGCAAAGAGAGTACAGGATGAGAAAAATAATTAATAGGATTGAAAATATTTACCAAAAGTTCCAACTTATAGATGTAAAAATAAACTGATAAATTATAATATTCACTTATGTTAAGAACATTAGAAAACAGGCATATAATTTAAAATTATCTAAAACCAAATGCTACAATGATATATCATAAGGAAAATTCTAGTTTTTCAGGTAAATACGTGAATATAGCAAGTTTATATGACTCCCAGTGATATTTGCAATAGGTTTGAAATGCAACTGACAGCAATAAGACGAGAGGAAATTAAATATTTCTTTATATTTAGAAAAGAAGCAAAACTATTGTTGATTTTTAATGTCATAGTTTACTTCAAAGAAAACCCCAGACAACCAGCAAAGAAACCATTGGGAAGTTTAATAGTTTCAGTAAAGTATAGACTGATTCAGATTAAATATGCAAAAACTAATTGTATTTCCACATAGCAGTAATCAAATCCTTTGAAAAAGTTTAAATGGAATTCACATACTAACTGAGTTCTTGCCCAAGTTTTCCTAATTTGTTATAGTGATTTTTGTATTTCTTTGGCAAAATTACCTGTTTTATGTGAATTATGACTTTGGAAATTCATTGTCACCTCCTGGAAACATCTTATTGTCTTAATTATTGTTAAGAAGTTGATCACCACTCAGCTTTCTTCTTCTAGCCCTTTAGTAGATAACCTTTGACTGCTTTCTGCCTTTTATGACCACATTTATTTCGTGTGAACTTTGTAGCCTTTACCCTCTTAAAGTTTAACTTCTCATCCTACTCACTGAAACTTATTTTCCAAAACAGTGTTACCTGATTTCTCAAATATTAGAGATTTTTCTTAGTGTTCTTCTTCCTTGTCCACTCTCACTTTTGATAATGTTGATCCTCCCTATTACTGGATACTTTCTTCTCACTTGGCTTCTAAGACACTGCTCTCTCATCACTCTCCTTTTATCTGTCAATCTTAACAATTTCTTCAAGTTCATGGTTTTTCTCCTGCACTCAGTTAAGCACAGGTATCTGTCATAGGCTTTATTTTATTTCTGCTATCTCCTTAGGTGATTTCATCAGCTCCCATGAGTTCAGTTAACATCTTTGAGCAGATAATTCCCAAATCTCTTTCTCTTTCTCTATGCCTAGTCTCTTTCCTGACCTCTAGTTTTGCATAGCCATCTGTGTGCTTGGCAAATAAGGCAGTCAATTTTCATCTATTTCATTATGCATAGTACCACAGACCTATGTTTTACCATCTTGGAGTCATCTGAAATTTTCCCCTTTTTCTCATTCTCTATACTAATTAGTTTCTGACCATGAAATCTATCTCTCCCATGTGACCTCTTCTCTTTGCTCCTGAGACCCTCACTTTAATTCATGCTCATTATAACCAGGTTTTTACTGTAATTTCTTCTTTGTGATTATATCTTCTAATCTCCCTTCCCCTATTTGATTTTCTTTATAGCATTATGTCTCTTTTTTATTAGTATTTTCAAAAATCTTCAGTGACTTCTTTTAGAACAAAATAGAAATCCCTATGCCTTGTATTTATTTGAGATCCTTTATAATCTAGTTCCAGCTTGCTAAAACATTAATAAACTATGTCCAATATTTGACTGATATCTATTCTGCCTGATAAATGTTGCATTTTCAAGTATATTCAAAACCACCTCTTCACCCTTAGAATATAGTCTCTTATATAATCCATCCTTCTTTATCTTCCCACAAGATACTTAGTTTAGGCACTGTCTTTCTGTAATCCTTCATCTCAGCATTGTTAGTGTTCTCCTTAGATTATCTCATGTTTATTTATATGTGTGCTGCATATCTCCCTGTAAAGCAACTTGAAGAATGGGACTTTTTCTGTGTGTGTGTGTGTGTGTGTGTGTGTGTGTGTGTGTGTGTGTGTGTGTGTGTGTGTGTGTGTGTGTGTTTTAATGTATTTTGGGAAGTTAGCCAATGGTGAAACCAATGTGAAAGGACAGTAATGAATAGTTCAGTTTGAATTGTCTCCAATAATATTCCATTAGAAACTTTATCATTCATATAATAATATTTTTCCTCTTCTGGTATCTCTCTCTCTCTCTCTTTTTTTTTTTTTTTTTTTTTTTTAAATTTTTCTCAGACTGTGCTTTGAATTTTTCAGTGGTTCCTATATATATAATACATAGTTTAACCATAGAAAGGTAGTTGATTTGCTGAAATTTATTTTAATACCAAGCATTAGGAAATGAAAATAAGAGAACTGAGAAGATTTTCTTTTGTTTCTTACAGAAGATAAAATTTTGATTCTATCTAAGAAATTAAGCTTTTCAAGAAATAATATAGTAACATTGCAGATGCCTATAGTATCGCCAGTAGCTGTACATAGTAGCAAATAACTTAGTCTTTATGTGCTTAATGTTATTAAAGTATATTGAAATTATAGAGTGATATTAGATTTAATCATGCTGGCCAATACAGAAAAATAGACCTCATTAGTAAAATGATTTTAGAAGACATTGCTAAAATTAAATATTTTTATGAATTGTTTTTTTTCCCTTTTTTAAAACAGAGGTGTATTATTAACAATACTCATCGCCTAGTGGAGCTTTGTGTGGCCAAGCTTTCCCAAGACTGGTTTCCACTTCTAGAACTTCTTGCTATGGCCTTAAATCCTCATTGCAAATTCCATATATACAATGGTACACGTCCATCTGAAACAATTCCTGCAGGTGTTCAGTTGGCAGAAGATGAACTCTATGCCCGTCCTCCAGATCCACGATCTCCAAAAGTGTGTTGGTTTGTTTTCAAAATTAATCCACTTGCCTTTTTACTCCAGCTCTATATAAAGTGAGATCATCAATCTATTGAAAAAAAATTGAGCAAGAATAATTTTAAAATATTTGACTTTTTAATTGTACCTGTAGAAACTATTTAGGCTACGTAGTCTATCTTCTAGTGTTAATTACCTTTGACATTATTCTACTTAAGAAATCAGTGACAATTAGTAAAAATTTTAAGATGGTGTAAAGAAATTAACTTTAGGGAACTTTGGTACTAATAAAACAAAAAATATTTAACTTGTAGAAATTTTAAAGTAAAATTATGTAAAATATAAAATGGCTGTACTTTTAAAGCAAGTTATCCTACTTTACTATTAAAATATGCTTGATTTTATCTATCTTATTCCCATGTAAGGAGCAATTTAATTCATTTGATGTGTGGTATAAGTTTTCATTTTTATCCTTCTGAAATCAATGAAATTTTTTTTTCAATTTTATTAGAGTATGTGTAAAAAAAAACAGCTTATTTCCACAGTTATTTCCATTTTTGTTCAT
This sequence comes from Sminthopsis crassicaudata, assembly GCF_048593235.1. Taxonomy (NCBI): domain Eukaryota; kingdom Metazoa; phylum Chordata; class Mammalia; order Dasyuromorphia; family Dasyuridae; genus Sminthopsis; species Sminthopsis crassicaudata. Next base: position 274,504,367 of record NC_133619.1, on the reverse strand, counting down.
CTAGACATTGTTTTTTTAAAATTGTCACTTATTTGATATTGACTTATACATAGAAGTTCTTAATTATTACTTTGACCTAAAAGTAATATGCAAGTTATAGCCAACATTTATTTAAAATTCACTTAATATTTGCTTTTCTTTCATAGAATTTAGAAGTTTAAATAAAAATGTGTTATTGGAGGTTTAAACTTAGTGTCCTTTCCTCTTTATACATTTTTCTATATCAAGGAAGAGGTTCAGAATCTTTATGCTGATCCTTTAGAAAAGGTTTTCCATAGTTTGCAGTTCTTGTTTCTTACTGGTTTGCTTTTGCCTTTAAATGAAAGATGAGGATATATATATTTCAATGAAGTGTTGGGTCTTTTATAAGCAATGTCAAGGAAAATTGAATTTTAAATTTTAAAGTAGAAATAAGAATTTTTTTTTCTCATTTGTGATTTTAATTTTTTTAACTTGTAGCTTAAGAAAAAGCCTTATGATGTAGAGTTAATTCCTGTTATGTTCCTTTGTAATAAACAAAGAATATTTTTAATTAGTCTTATGAAAATCTTTGTTGAGAAAGTACTTAATTGCTCGTTTCTATCTTTTTTTACTGAAACTGTCTATACAGTTAATTTTTTTTCCAGTTCCCCTAATATATAGGAATGAAGATTAGTTTTTTTGATAAGCAGAAAAAAGTTAATCTATCTCAAAGAATGAATAACTTATTTTACTGAAGCTTACCCTTTACTTACTCTCAACTGAAAATGTAGAAAGATTTTATTTTAATTTTTCTAACAAAGTCTCTATGGATGGAAGTTGTTTTAAAGGCTTATCTCTAGAAAACTGATTTTGTGGACCTGTGCAGGATATTAAAAGATAGTCATCAGTTGGATGTTAGCAAACACAGTTCCAAATATGAGATTCAAGGAAATGAAAATAAATGACTTGCTCTTATTCTCCAAAAGCATTAGGGGAAAATGATAAATCATCACAGCAATGATTCCCTGGTTTCCTTTGGAAAATTTCAAAGTATATAACCTTAGTCAGAGTTGTTCTACTTAGGTAGACATTGGAATATATCCTTTAGCCATCCCTTACTTTTTACCAAAAATCTTCAGATACTAGACCCTTCTTATATATGAATTTTTTTTTTTTATCATTCATGTTTAAGAAAATAAAAATAAAAGCTTGTAATCTTTCTAATTCTATCCATATTTAGAAAAGATACTGACTAGAAAACACAGAAACAAGTATGTACAACAAAAATGTTTGCCTCCCACATAGTAGAAGGAGGGATCCCAAGTTTGGAATAAAAATAAATAACTTATCCTAGGAATTGGGAGAAAGCAAAATTGTCTAAAAAGTACATTCTTTTTAGCAGACATTGATGCAACATTAAGAATCAGGAGTTTCTAGCATTTACTTAGAGGTATGATGAATTTTTCCTTCATTCTTCAACCGCACGTGCTGTGCCATAAGTGAGCATTTTTTAATGAGAATCACTTTTTTTCAATAAAAGTAATAAAATTAATGTGAGTTTGAGGACTACTTTAAAATGTAAGCTTAATGACAAAGGGACAGTTTTGCTTTTGTTTTTATCCCTAGCACTTGGGACAGAATCTGGTACACAGTAGGCAGTTAATGCTTATTGATTGATAATGCAGATAAAAACTTTTGTATAGTCTGAAGAAAATGTGCTTAATAAATTCAATGAATAGCATAAACTGAACTATGCCCAAAGTATTTGCCTGTTAGAAAATGCAGTGTATTTGAGTCTATCTGAATTTTTCTATCTTGAAATAAATGTCAGATTTTGACTTATTATGCTTTTGGGTCAATTCTTATTTAGAAGCTTCCATCTGCTTAAGGAACAAAGTTCAGGGGAAGCAGTATATTCATTTCTTCCTTTCCTTACATTGATGATTTATTTTTAAAGTATTTGGGAAATGGAGAAAAAAAAAAGTTACAGCAAAATTTTCTATACAAATTTATGTTCCTTTGTTGCCGTTTTTTGGATCTTTCCTAAAAATTAAAAACGTGCACTCTTGTGAAATTTATTTTTCCTTTCATATTCTTGTTTAGAAACATTTCTTCTAGCTTCTATTTAGTTTAAGTACCTCATAGTTATGCCTGGGCCAAGGAACTAAGTTCTATATTGTTTTATGGAATTTCCCCTGAGGTAATTAAGAATTGGTCCAGTTTATCAGAAGCAGGCAATTGTGGGAATAGGAAACTGACTCTCTTCTCTGGCCTATTGGCTGTGTTATACCTCTGGGGAAGATAGGGATAGTGGGGGCTTCTTGAGTTCATGAATATATTATTATTGCATATTGTTTCTAGTATCAAAAACATGCTTTACATGTGAGATATTGAATTAATCTCTGAGTATCTTGATAATTTGTAATTAAATGTACTTATATCATTATGATTTACACATAAGCAAACTATTTTGTGATCAAGTATCTTGGGCTTTCCTTTCTGAGTAAACTTTTCTCCTAATATGAGTTTTATTATAAAAGATAAAAATATTTAAAAGATACATGAAAAGCAGTAGCATTTTCATGAAGGGGGAAAGCTTGGGATAGGAGCCAGAAGACATAAATTTTCATTCTTTATTGTTTAGCAAATTAACTATGCAATATTGAACAAATCATTTTATTCTCCCTTATATAACAGTTCTATACAAATTTAAGGTATATTTTATAGACTAATAGTTTTAAAATGAGCTAATGCTATAAATTAATTATTTGAATTTCCTTATTAGTCCAGCAATCTTTCTATATAAAAATTTCATTGGAAATTAATAGTTGAGGTAAGTAATATTTATATGTGTACTAAAGAGAGAAAAAAATTTTTTTTTGTTTTTGTTTTATAGGGTTGGCTAGTGGATCTCATCAATAAATTTGGCACATTAAACGGGTTCCAGATTTTGCATGACCGCTTCATTAGTGGCTCAGCATTGAATGTCCAAATTATTGCAGCTCTTATTAAGTAAGCTAAACTAAAAATTGGATGTTTTATTCTAAAAATTCAATGTTGCTTTTGTAGATTTCTGATTGATTTTTCTCTGATAAATGATATTAAATTAGGATTGAAAATTGTATTTTCCTTCCTTATAAATATTATAATAATTTTTACAAAGATAATTTTATTTTAAATGGAAGTTTCACAAATTCTAATATTTTCTTTATTTTCAGACCATTTGGACAGTGCTATGAGTTTTTGACACTTCATACAGTGAAGAAATACTTCCTTCCAATTATAGAAATGGTTCCACAGTTTTTAGAAAATTTAACTGATGATGAACTGAAAAAAGAAGCAAAAAATGAAGCAAAAAATGATGCTTTGTCAATGATAATAAAATCTTTGAAGAATTTAGCTTCACGAGTCCCAGGACAAGAAGAAACTGTAAAAAATTTAGAAATATTTAGATTAAAAATGATACTTAGGTAAGATGCTCTTCATTTGGAATTTTTTATATGGGTTTAAAAAAAAACCACTAACACCAAGTTCTTCTTACAGGTTGTTACAAATTTCTTCTTTCAATGGCAAGATGAATGCACTAAATGAGGTTAATAAAGTGATCTCTAGTGTGTCATATTATACACATCGGCATGGTAATCCTGAGGAGGAGGAGTGGCTTACTGCAGAACGGATGGCAGTAAGTTCTTTTAATTTTTTTGCTTCTAATTATGTGTGCCGAAGGAATGGTTTGACAGAAATCAGATTAATTTTATTTGAACTTTGTAAAGCTTAGATTATAAAAATCTGAGCCATTTACAAAATTTTTTTTGTAGTCTTAATAACTTTCTGAGTTGATTGATTTTATTGCATAGCAAATATTTTGGCTTTGCTACTTGCCATACAGTAGTTGTTCCTTAGTAAAGTTAGTTATTAGAGTAGTATTTTAGTAGGTTTTTTTTTTTTTTTAAGAATCTTCAGAAAAAGACAAAATAATTGTGAATGAATTGCTTTCATTGAAATACATTGTAGGTACACCTTTTCTTCTTAAGATGTATGTGAGCTAGAGTTAAATAATTTTTACCTGAAAGATAAAAGAAATGGGAAAGAAGAGCAGACGTATAAAGATTAACATCTTAAGTAAATTCAGAGAACTTGAGGTAGAACAGGTGAACTAATTGGAGAAAGGTTTAAAGTCAAAGGAAATAAAGTAAAAAGGTATTGTAAACAAAACTGATTGTTCAAATATTGTATCACTTTAAAATAGGTACAACATATTAATCCAAATGAAGGGAATAAAAGGACAGAGAACTCAACCCTAATAATAACTTTAGATGTGAATGAATAAATCATTCAATTTTAAATAATGATTATATAATAACACATGAAAATAAAAGTCAATCAGCTATATATAGGGAGATAGAATGAAAATGATAGTCTTCAACAAAATTTATCATCAGATTATTCTCAAAAAAACAAAGAATTTTATTATGGAATTAAAGAAAAATTAAAATTCACAATATGAAACAAAATACAAACAGGGAAAAAAATGCATTATATTTAAAGAAATCAAAGGTAAGGAACCAATAATAAAACTAAGCATATATACACAAACTAGCTTGTATCTTTTTTTTTTTTTTTTTTTTAGAATTTTTTTCCCCACAGTATATATGCATGAGTAATTTTTTTTTTATAATATTATCCCTTGTATTCATTTTTCCAAATTATCTCTCCCCCCCCTTCAATCCCTCCCCCCGATGACAGGCAATCCCATACATTTTACATGTGTTACAATATAACCTAGATACAATATATGTGTATAAATACCATTTTCTTGTTGCACATTAAGTATTAGATTCCGAAGGTATAAGTAACCTGGGTAGACAGACAGTAGTGCTAACAATTTACATTCACTTCCCAGTGTTCCTTCTCTGGGTGTAGTTATTTCTGTCCATCATTGATCAACTGGAAGTGAGTTGGATCTTCTTTATGTTGAAAATAACCACTTCCATCAGAATATATCTTCATACAGCATTGAAGTATACAGCGATCTTCTGGTTCTATTCATTTCACTCAGCATCAGTTGATGTAAGTCTCTCCAAGCCTCTCTGTATTCCTCCTGCTGGTCATTTCTTACAGGGCAATAATATTCCATAACCTTCATATACCATAATTTACCCAACCATTCTCCAATTGATGGACATCCATTCATCTTCCAGTTTCTAGCTACAACAAAAAGAGCTGCCACAAACATTTTGGCACATACAGGTCCCTTTCCCTTCTTTAGTATTTCTTTGGGATATAAGCCCAATACTAGCTTGTATCTTAATTGATAAAAATAAAATTAATTTTATTGTGAAAAGCTCAATCATTATAATCCAATGTTAACAGACTTTAATAATTACATCAAGGGTGGATACATTTAAGAGAGATTAAAAGCAAAGAACTAAATAAGTTGTTATAAAAGTTAGAGCTCTGACAGACTTAAGATGTCTTCTATGTGGGGAAAGTAAAACACCTCATCTTTTCTAGACTGATACAATATAAGATAATGATATAGGGAACATATGTACAAGATAAAGATCTAAATGATTTTAATAAGAACAAATAATAGAAACAATTAGTAATTGCGTTACAGAAAATTATGAGAGAACAAAACAGTATTTCCAGGATTCACCTAAAAACAATCCATAGACAATAAAATATCTCTCTGAAAGCATTTTAACAAAAAAGAGAAGAGGATTCATGAACTCATTTATTTTATTTCCAAATATTAATAAAACATGGAAAGAAAATATTAGACATAGATTACTAAAATATTTTTTAAATATCAATATAGTTGATCAGTTAGAGTAACCTGATAAAATAATGCCAGAATAAAAAAAAAAATGAACATAACAATTACCTGCAAAAATACTTAACAGAACATAATATAGAAATATTAATACAACTAAATAGAATGTCCCTTTCAATTGTGAATTGATTTAATTCTAGAAATGCTAGTAATTGCAGTAAAGGAAGATAGAAGTCATGGTATAGACTAGCCTGATTGATTAAAAACAAAAAAGATAACTTTTTTTGTTTCTTATATGATGGTTTATTTAGAACACTAAGGAGAATCAACAAAGAGACTCATTGAGATGACTTAAAACAGCAGGGTATAAAATAAACAAATTTCAGTATTTTCAAACAGCAATGATAAAATCTACACCAAAATAGCTAATGGAAATTTCAGTGGAAAGAATTTTTAGAATGTGTAGATTGTCTGTGAATCAGTCTATCAAAATATAGGAATCAAATACAGACTGACATATATGTCAGTGGAAAGTAGGAAAAACCCAAATCTTAAAACTTTGTAATTATAGTATCAAGCTTGGCTTAGAGAAGAATTAGAAAAATAGTATTATCTTCCTTTTTCTTTAAAAAGGTGGAGAACTCTGAAATAGAATGGTGCACTGACATTGTTGATCTGGTAATTGGTTTTGCTGATCTGCTTTTTCCTCACATCATTTAAAAATTTGTATTGCAAAGGCTTAATCTTTAGATAAAGAAAATAATGGTGAATATTTTGGGGAATGAAAATAAAATAAAAACATTTAAGAGAAAATAATGTACACAAGTTAACTAGAAGATAGCAATGGATATAATTATATAATAAGAATAAAAATTATATAATTCTTTAGTGAAGAATTCTGTAACTCTTTGTAGAGATGAATTTGACATACTAAAAAAAAAAAAAAGACTTTATTCTGGGTTAAATACCTTCCTTCCATTGGGAGTCAGGGGAAGATTATGTGCATATTGATTTACCCTTTTCTGTTTTCCTGTGACATTTTTATAATTACCAAAACTTACAGTTTGTTGAAATTCTCATGTTTTAGTTTGATGTTAAAATGCCTTCATCTTATTTATGTTCTCTGACTTTATGTATATTAAATCATAGATTCATGAGATGCATGAGTTTAAATAGACTTTAGATGCCAGGGTTTTGTTTTGTTTTGTTTTCCTGTCTTTTTAGTATTTTTTTATTTATCCATGATATATATAATCTCAAGTGGAATATGTGTAAAACATGTTCTATTTACAGTCTACTGTAATATGAGCCAGTTCATAGTTAGAGCTAATGAAATGCTTCACTTTATCTGGTAGTAGATAATTTTCCTATCAGAAATTATTGGAAAATAGTACTGTGAAGGAGAATAATTCATGATTGTGAAGCTATATATACTCTGAAATTATTTTTCATTTTTTTTCCAAAGACTTTATTAAATGTTAAAGAAAATGTTAGTATATAGAAAAGAGTGGTACACTAGTTTGTGTAGGTGTGTGTGTGTTTGTGTACAGCATTTATTAAAGAAGAATTTTTCATTTTTTACTTTAGATAATTTTTCATTAATTGGATATATATTACTCTTCAACCTAGGTTTCACATTCAACATTTTCTATAAAATAGTTTATATCCTTAAAGATAAGATTAAAAAGAAATTCACCCTTATATTACTTCTAGATGGACTGCACCTAAAGTATTCAAACATTAAACAAATTAATAAGACCTATGTACCATTAATATAAGAATTTACTGAAGTGCTTTTTTTTTTTAACAGGGAAAACTTTATTTGTATGTAGCAGATTTAGTTTGAGAATTATGCATTTTTTTAAGCATGACATTATTTATATTGCTACTGTCAACTCTTGAATTTTTATAGAAAATTCAGTGGCTCTCTGTTACCTTTGGGATCAAATATAAACTTTTGGTTGGCATTTAATTAAACCTTTCAGAACTTTGTCACCTAACTTCTTTTGGAGGTCATATTATTCTTCCCTTTTTCTTTGATCCCACACTATTTCTCATGCACAATCCTTCACTTCCAATGTCTGGATTTTGGCAGAGATTGTTCTGTAGATTTGGATAATCTATCTTCACCTCAGCAACTTAGAATCACTGTGTTCAATTTAACTGTCATTTCGTACTTGGGAACACATTCTTCTCCCCCCCTCCCCCCCTCAGGCTGAGGTTAAGTGACTTGCCCAGAGTCACACAGCTAGGAAATGTTAAGTGTCTGAGGCTGGATTTGAACTCAGGTCCTTCTGACTTCAGGGCTAGTGCTCTATCTACTATGCCAGTTAGCTGCCCCTCCTCCCTTTACTGACCTGTGTATGTCAGCCCCTGTTCCATTTTTTGTTTCTATTTCCAGTATAGTTTCTGGAATATACTTGTTGATTTAATTTGTAGGAGTAGTAGGACAAGGAAATTAAAGAAGTTTCGCATCTAATAATATTAAGTCTTTTCATCTTAACAGCTAGATTAAGTATTTTAGAAATCAAGGATTTCCTTGTAGTGTTTAGTTCATATTTTTAAAATAAATGTGTGAAGCTCTCTGAATAAACCATTGATTTTTTTTTTTTTTTTTTTTTTTAAGCTTCCCTTATTTTACATTTACTTAATGGTTCTGCTTTTAAACTCATTGATGCTTTGAAACTGTACTTTGCATTTACATTTAGGAGTGGATACAGCAGAACAATATTTTATCTATAGTTTTACGGGATAGTCTTCATCAACCACAGTATGTAGAAAAACTGGAGAAGATTCTTCGTTTTGTTATCAAAGAAAAAGCTCTCACCTTGCAAGATCTTGACAATATTTGGGCAGCACAGGTAAGAATATGAATTAAACATGTTCCCTCCATAATGAGAATTTTTAAGTGTGTGGACATCTGTTGGTAAGAACTTAATTTTGTAAATCATATCACATTTTAAATGTTCATCGTTTATCAGTTTCATTTCATAACTTCAGTACGATTAGCCCTTTCAGCTATTCTATATAAAATAATTAATTCTAATTCTGAAAATTGTAGTTTCAAGACACACTGGTAGAATCAATTGGGATCCTATATTTTTGTGAGTCAAAGTGGGAATATACAATAAAACTACTTTACAATGTTATTACCTTTTTTTTTTTTTTGTTCTTTTTGAGAATGAGTGATTTTTATGATCTCCTTTGTGTCTAATCAGTTCACTTTTTCTAAAACTAGGAGCCCTAATTTTAAGTAGCCTTAGGATTTTAAAATTTTTCTCAAAGCAAACCTTTCATTTAGGATTTACATAAGGTTGAGTGTTTTGATTGTTTTCTTAAGTTTAAAAACTGTATTAAAATCATATGGTATTGAGTAGAAAGAATGGATGAAAGAATGAGTAAAGGACGGAAAAAAGCGGAATAGGCATTTATATAGCACTTGAAATAAACACCTGCACTATGCTAAAAACAAGGAAAAAAATTTTGTAGAGAATATTGGAAAATAATTTTTTGCTGAAGGTACTATTGTGCTCTACTGCATTAATAAATTGATGTCATCAAAACTAACTTGTTTTATTGGGTATGAAATCTATAAAGTCATTTCAAGAAGGATAAATTATTTAACTAATTCCTAAATTCAGAGTAGCATTGATAATTGTTCCATGTTTTATCTCAGTGACAGATTTCTAATCTATGGCTAGTCATGGAAGAATTCTTTAAGCTGTTTTCAAAGACTATTGTTTGGTTCATCTTTTGACTTTACTTCCATCTTTAAATGGTATTTAAATGATATAAGCCAATGTCCTTGCTAATGACTTTATTGTTGTTGTTTTTGTTGTTATTATTATTTAACATTGAGAAACTTCATTTTCAAGTCAATTAAGTGATTTTGATTAAGGTCAAGAATAAACTTTTGCCTGAAGTTTCAAAGTTTTTGCTTTTGTAGTTCATGGAACAGTGCCTTAAACCTTCTGTTTTTTGATAAAAATTTTCAGGCAGGAAAACATGAAGCCATTGTAAAGAATGTACATGATCTCCTGGCAAAGTTGGCTTGGGATTTTTCTCCTGAACAACTTGATCATCTCTTTGACTGCTTTAAGGTAAACATCCTTGAGTTATGCAAATTTATATTTTTAATCTCTAAATTTTAATTCCATTAACATAGACCATGAGCAAAAAAATAACACTTGGAAGGTAAATGAGAAATTCAATCAGATATCCTCATTATGTGGATTGTTCGTTCATTTTCTTCAAATAAGGAAAAAATTGTAAATGTGATTTATTGTTGCCATAGAAGATAGAGAACTGTCTTTGGAATCAAGAAGACCAGATTTCATAGCCTGCCTCTGACACAGATTCAATGTGTGACTTTGGACAACTCAGATTTAACCTCTTCCTGGTCCAGCAAGAATTCTGAGAAATATAAAGTTGCATAGAAGGTGCCATCCTGCATTGGTATAATTTTTTGTCCTCATCCAAGAATTACTTATGGCAAAGAAATTTTAAATCCAAGCAATGAAATTAATACTAATACCATACTTATTCTTTTGTCACACTTGTAATTATTGCAGACTTTGAGAACATCCATGAATCTGCAACTAAGTCAGAAAGCCTCTCAGCATCAAGGAAAATAAGTGTTATATATTCAAGGCAATTTATTCCAAAGCAGTAGAGATTTATATATGTAAACACTTTTTTTATTTAATCTAGGTCAGATAGGAGGTGTTTCTAGATTTAAATAGTTTGGTGTTATAAAGATGCTAGAAATAGAATTATGACCAAGAAAAATGATTGCTGATAGCAGTGATTAGCATATTGCTCTACTGGTTATATTTTTAGTTTCAGATTATTTGATATGACAGATGTACATATTTTAATAACTCCTTAGAACATCAATTCATTCTGACATAATGCTTTATATCTTTTATGTTGCCCCTTAGTTAAAATGTGTTTACGATATATGGAGGGTATTCATTTTACTAAGACAGATAAAGGTTTGCTAATTGTTATTAAATTAAGTTTTTAAAATATTTTAATTGATAGTTAAAGGGAAGAATTCCTTTTATCTCAGTTTTTCTCATTTATAGTACTCATTGCTCCTGATTACTTCAAAGATCTTCATCAGAGTGTATACTCCAATATAGATTTCAGGGACCTTGTGAATAAATAGGAGTGTAGAATTTGGAGCTGAAAGAAAACTCAGAGATCATTTAGTCTAATCTCCTTCATTACACATAAGGAACATGAATGCCAAGAAATGGTGAAATATCTTGCCCATGGTTAAAGAAGGTCTGCAAAAAAAGGTGGAATTTGAACCTCTCATGTTTGATTGTAAATCCAATACTTTTTTTTTCACTAACTACTATAGTTGTCCATATATAATAGGCCAGAGTACTTTCTGTTGGCACAGTACTTCTAAAACTAGGGCTCCTTCAATGAGGAGATTTTCACTTCACTTCAGTGAAGAATTATACTAATTAGGTTTGCTAAATGAAGTTTGACTGTATTAACATAATTTTTTGTGTGTGATTTTTAATAAATGTTAGATAAGCAGGATTTTTAATTACTTTCCCATAAATTTTTTATGCTGTCATTCTGTTTCTATTATACACTTTCCTGAATATCCTCAGGTTCGTAATTATTGATTGATATTACATATATTTTTTCCTGTGGGGGGAAAAATAATTTTAAAAGATTTATAAGCTAAATATACAGTTTATAAAAAAGGAAACCAACAATGTAACACAATAGGAAGATTTTAAAATTAGAAGAGAAATAGATAAAACTTCTCAAGGAAATTCCCCCAAACTATAGAATTCATGGGGGGAAAAAAAAACCTAATTCTCTAAAACTAACAAAATTGGCAAACTATTAGCCAATCTGATTTAAAAAAGGAAGAATATCAAATTAGAAAAATAAAAAATTGAACAAGGTAAAACCACAGTACTCAGAAGAAAGTAAAGAGCCAAGTAGAATCTCCTACGTACATTTAGAGATCAAGACATCCTTAGAATCAAAAGAATAAAGAACAGTGTACAAAGATATAAAAAATCCAAATTAACATTTCACGTGATAGAGATTTTAGATAATCTAATCTCAGAAAAGAATTGTAGACTTTTTAAGAATGAATATTCATGCCAAAATTTTTAATTCTTACAGAAAGATCACAGTAGTTTTCCCCCCTACTCTTCCTTTCCAGAAATAATCATAATCAAAATGAATTTATATTCGAGGTGCAAGAATGATTGAGCATTAGGAAAACAGTTGCTATTGTTTATCATATTGAAAGCAGAAACTTTCTGAAGCACGTGATGACATCATTAAATGGATAAAAAGCCTATGATAAAATACAATATTCATTTAATTCATATTTTCTTTAAAAAAAGATTACAACATACAGGCATAGGAAGATCTTATGAAACATCCAAATACTTTATATAACAGGTAAACACTAGAACAAGAAGTCTTAAGGTAGGATGTGTAAACTTTTGAAACATATTTTGATAATTGCATGTCATTATTATTTTACTTTGAAGTCCTGTGTTTTTTATATTAAAACATTCTAAGTAGTCCTTAGGTTTAACCAGATTGCTATACAAGGTCTATATATAAATGTTTTTAGAAACATTTTTTATACTAAAAATTTTCCCAATAAATATAAAAGCAAAGCAAAAGTCCCCTTTCTCTGTTATTTGAATATTGCAGAATTGCAAAAAATCGATAATATTAAGACTGGAGAAAGAAAAAAATCATAAAGATAGGTAAAGAGGAGGCCGAACTATACTTAAATAGGATAATGCTTAGGGAAACAAGAAGCAGATCAAGAAAATGAATATGTTTTGTGTAGTTGAAGGCTATAAAATGAACACAGAGTATTGCTTTAGCAGTTAAAGAATTCAGAAGATAATAACACAACTAATAAGTGTCTGAGGACACATTTGAACTCAGGGTTTTCCTTATTCCAACCCCTAGTACTCTATACTCCATCTACTGTGTCACTTAGCTGCTTCCATTACAACAATAATTACATAGTTAAACTATATGGGAGTCAATTTACCTAATAACTGAAAAAATAAAATTATAAAACATTCCTTAAAATAGTAAAAGAGAGTTTATTACTCAGTGTTCATAGCTGTCTATGCTAATATAACAAATAAGATACTACCACCAAGCTTAGTTGACAAATGTATTACTATGCAATTCATCCTACCAAAGAGATATTTTATTTGCATAATTCCAGACTTTAGAATTCTGATCCACACAATGATAAACCACAAGTCCCAAAGAATACAAATGAAACATGACATGTCGTGACAGATGCAATGAACTTACTATACAGAAATATGCAGTTATGCACTAAGGATTTTCTTTTCTCTTTTATTTTTTTATTTATTTTTTTTTTTTTAATGCTCATTTGAGGCTAGTTGTTTGTGGGAGGGAACTGAGCTAAAGGGTAAAGAAGTATAGAAGGGTAGGGGTAGAATAGGAATTGTAGTAATTCAAATCTCAAACTTTTGTGACACAGTAAGCATGAGAACATTTTGGTATTTCTTAAGAACTAGAAAAATGGATCAGATTAGCCAAAAATTATTGAACCCTGTGACTTAGTATCTGATAAACCTGAAAACATAAATTTACATAGGAAATTATTTAATAAGTGTAGAGAAAACTGAAAAGCAATCTGGCAAATTGAGCTTACAACAATATTTTACAAGAAATTTAAAATATGTGTAGAATTGATCTGACTCTTTGGAAATAAATTTTTAAGATGAAGAATAGAGATAATTACAAAAAGCATTTGATATTTCTTGAATGTGTATTTAAAGACTCTTCATATCAAATAAAGTTCTGATAATTCAAGATTTATAGGTAACCATGCCTAAAATATGTAAGAGCAAAGACCATTTACCAAATTAATATTACTGGTCAAAGAACAAACATTTCTCAAAAAGAGAATTATATTTATTAATAGCAAGACAAATGGGAAATTTCCTGTAACACTCAGCAAAAGGGTAGTCGGTGGTGGGCGGGGGGGAAGAATGTCTTGTTTAATGTAATGGATTTGGGACAGTGGGCATAAAGATTCCTTGTTAGTAATGCTGCAAAAAATGCAATTAAATGTTCATGCAAGTTTCCATCACTGAGCACATTTTTGAGGGAAGGTAATGCCAAATAGAAATGAACTGGAAACAGTGGATGCCCATCATTTGGGAAATGGCTAAAGAAATTGTGGTATAAGAATGTAATGGAGTATTAATCAGACATAAGAACAATATAATGGGTGGATTCATGTAAAATTATACACAGTGAGATAGTCAAGAACTAGGGAGGTAATTCACAGAATGAGTACAACTATAAGTATATAGAACTACTACAAAATGGTAGAAAGTATGTTTTCATATTATAATAGAACCATATTCGCCCACAAGACAAGGTATGAAATTTTTCCTCTGTTCACTTTCTTGCCGAGATGGAGTTCATGGTTGTGGAACATTGCATGTCTTATCCTTATCATGTCTATTGATTTTGCTGAGTTTCCTTCTCCTTCCTTCCCTCCTCTTTTGTTTTTGTGATAGGGAATTACTGCTTTAGAGAGATACAGTGGGAAATACAAGTGATGTAAAAAGAAAATATATCTGTAACATGCCCTCCTGGCAGTTACAATTATTAGTCTGTCCTAGGCCCAACAGAGTACCTTTGACCACTGACCTTTGCAGTGTCAACTCTACCCAGCTCACCTCCTCTGAGGCCTTCAAAAGTCTCTGGCCACAATTTCTTGAATCGGTAGTTTAATAACTGGTAGTGCACTCAAGATCAGCCACATGTAATCTTAAAAGCCTTTATTATACCTACTCACTTGATGCCCTGACTTGTTGGTTCCCAAGTGAACACCCACGTGTTCACTACCAAACTCCTTACCTCACTGGGCTATCCATCCGCTTGGCTTGGCTTGGCTTGACTACCCCAGGTTAGGGAGCCAGGTTAAAGAGAGTGACTGCTGTCTGCAGTGGGCTTATAAAGGGCCTGTGAGGTCACACACAGCCAACCAGGGAGAGAGTCGTCACCCATTACAAAGCATGTCAGTGTGGCCAAGATCCCACCCACAGGGCAGTCCTAATATCCACAGAGATTACTTCCGGGCCACTCAATCTCCTATTGCATCCTTACATGTATCAACAAAATTTATTCAAAAGTTACTTTTGTAGTTTTTTAAGGGACAGCCCTTAATATTCAGGTCAAGTATACATTTTGATTTTTTTGTGGAATGTAGTGAATAATGTATGTCTGAACCTAATTTCTATCAGAATGCTTACTTGTTTTTCTAGCAGTGGGTATCAGTTAGTGAATTTATTCTTTGATAAATTATGTTTTGTAAATTCTCTTTTTCTGGTCTCTTATGTTGATTTGCTTTTCTTAATCAAATGAGAGGTAGAGATTTTTATAAAAGATAGTTGTTTGGATTAAATAAACTTGAAAGCTTTTATGCAAATAAAATTAAATATTTACAGTAAGGGGGGAATGGATCAACAAAAAAGTCAGCATATAAAGTAAACAATATGAAGAATTAGGACTAATTTAACTCTGCTTAATAAGTGAATTTAATAAATATAGAAACAAAATTCTAGGGAAAACTCCCTATTTGAAAAGAACTGATAGGAAGATTTGAATGAAGCAGAAATTAGGTTTATAGTAGTAACTTATATCTTAATCTACATTAGATTCAAAAGAGACAAATAATCTAAATATTAAAAATCATTTAAAAATTTGAAGAGACTCTGATTAGATACCCTTTGCTAATTTGGGTAAGGTGTGAATTGTTAAAACACCAAATGGGAAAAGTATGTTTTAAGATATTGTTTACAAAAGAATTGTAAATTAATAGGTTGGTGGAATCTTTTTATAAAATATCTCTGAATTTCATTAGAATTCAAAGTCTTAAGATACACAAATAGCCCCAAAACTCTTCCCAATTAAAAAAAAAAAAAAGATCAAGAAGATCCAAAAAAATAACTATGGACAAGAATTTCAAAGAAATTAGTAATCATATAAAAGTCCTCTAAATCAAAAATAACAAGAGAAATGCAGGTCAAAGTAATCATGAATTTTTATGTCACAATCAGCAAACTGTCAGATAACTAAGGAATGGTAATAGTCCACGTAGAAAAAAACCAGAAAGACAGAAATTGTTAGGAAGCAATCTTTATGACAGGAGAATGTTGAAAACAAACGTAGATAGATGCCTGTTAATTGGGGAATAATTATATATTAATGGTTCATGAATATATTGGAATATTTCTGTGCTAGAAAATTATGAATATGATAAAAACAAGCATAGAAAATCTTGTATGAATTGAAGCAGAATTAAATGAAAGTTAAAATGGAAAAATATACTAGACAGTGACTATGAAAACATGCATGGAAAAGAAAATAAACCTTAAATTATTAGACTTTTTTTTAAGAGCTTTTTTACTTTTTGAAATATATACAAAGATAGTTTTCAGCATTCACCTTTGCAAAACTTTTCTCCCTATTTCCCACCTCTCCAAGATAGCAAATAAATCTTACATAGGTTAAACATGTGCATTTCTTCCAAACCTTACCATATTGTCATGCTACACAAGAAAAATCAGATCAAAAAGGGGAAAATACATCAGAGGAGAGAAAAAAAAAAAAAAAAAAAAACAAGCAAGCAAGCAAACAATAACAGAAAAAAAAAGAAAATACTATCCTTTGATCTACATTGTCTCCATAGTTTCTGTGTCTGACTGCAGATGGCTCTCTCCATCACAAATCCATTGGGATTACCTTGAATCACTTCATTGTTGAGAAGAGCCATATTTGTCACAGTTGATCATTTCATAATCTTGTTGCTAAGTACAATGTTCTCTTGCTTTAATTTCATTTCTTGTCTTTCCAGGGTTTTCTGAAATCATTCTGCTCATCATTTCTTTTTTTTTTCTTTCTTTCCCCCCCTCTCCCCCCCCTGAGGCTGGGGTTAAGTGACTTGCCCAGGGTCACATAGCTAGGAAGTGATAAGTGTCTGAGACCAGATTTGATCTCTGGTCCTCCTGAATTCAAGGCTGGTGCTCTATCTACTGCACCACCTAGCTGCCCCCTGCTCATCATTTCTTATAGAAGAATAATATTCCATTATATTGATATGTAATTATTTCCCAGTTATTTCCCAACTAATGTAACCCTTAAGATTATTTGAATTTTTTTGGGGGGGAAAAAAGCTTTATTTGATCAAGCTCAAGAAGATGAAAAGATGATGCTCTATATTCACTCCCCCCCCTTTTTTTTTTTTAAATTTAGGGATAGGAGGTCAGATGTAAATAAAACAGAATATTAGAATTTTTTCAATCAGTGAATTAAACTCAGTTCTTTTATTTATTTATTTTTAAAATCTTGCAAAGGGAGAACTTAGTGAGATTTAGGTGGTATAAAAACAAGGTTATCAATAAAAAAATTTTTTTTAAAGAAAGGTTGTTGCTAATTATAAAGCATAAATTTGCCCCCCCCCCCCCGAAAGACTTATAGGATTATAATATCCTCCACCTCTGCTGAGGTAGAAAATTTGGGTTCAGTTTTGCAGCATTTTGCATATAATAACCATATTTTCTGGATTCTCCCCCCTCCCCCCTTTTCTTTTTTGTTACAAGGAATGGCTTTCTGGGAAGGTTATGGAAATAGGGAATTGTAAGCAATACAAAAGCAAAATGTATGAATTACAAACAGTTTTTGAAAAATAATTTTAAAAAAATATACTCCTACCTACTGAGAAGTTACCAACTCATAGGAATTATCTTAGTAAGTTTGTGAGACTATTACTTTGTTTTTGAAGGGGAGTAGTCCTAAAAAAATGTAAAGCCCTATTTTTATCAGACACTTTTTATTTCTGACTTAGTCATAACACAGTCATAAAGGAGAAAAGTATGACTGAGTCTTCTAAAACTTGACTGTTATTGTTTTTATGACAATTGGTTTCACTAACTATTGCTTATTACATGTTGTGGATAATTTTTTAAAATAGCTAAATATTTTAATTGTGCTTTTCTTATTATTGAAATTGAATATTATATTCTCCCACCTTAATGGTCAAGGAATAATTTTGTTTTCTTATTTCAAGGCTTGAAAGATAGTTAAATGATTCTTATTTCTTAATATGGAAATGTCAAAAGTCAATATCTTTTTTTCCAAAGCAGTCTAATTTAAATAATATTTTTTAAAATCTCATTTTGGTTTTAATATTAAGATAAATTTTATTTTGAATGAGCGTACCTATCAGGTAGAATCTTTTGGTATGAAATTAATTTTTTTTTTAAATATGGAAATAAGACTGAAATTAATTCTTACATTTCTTGAGCATAATACCTCTTCACATCGTAATCCTTTCAGATTTGTCTGACTTTTTGTGACTGTGTTTAGGGTTTTCTTGCCATAGATACAGTTTGCTGCTTTTTTTTTTTTTTTTTAACTGATGAGGAAACTGAAGCAATCACAGTCACACAGCTAGTGAGGGAGGTCAGATTTGAACTTATGAAGATGAATCTTCCTGGTTTTTGGTCTTATGTTCTTATCTACTGCTTCACCCCGATGACCCCAGCACATAATATTCATTTACTAAAATGCTTATTGACAGAGAAATTTATTTCAATGTATAGTTTTCTTTTCTTACCTAGTATCATTCTCATCTTTGAAAATTTTGTGGTTTTGTCTGTAAATTTATTTTTTCATTTTAATTATTATTTGTCTGTTGTGTTAAAGAACCAATCCATACTTCTTTAACCTTTTCATTTGCTTTTTGCATAGGAAGCTTAGTAGCCTTTCAAATCAAGACTACATTTATCAATAGATTTTTATCTTTAATTACCATTATATTTATTTATAATTATTTGAAATTCTAACATTACATAAGTGTATTCTGAATTTGTCTGAATATTTCTTTACTAAGATGGTTATTAATTTTTTTATAACACATATTTTTCTCCAGTAACTTTATTATAAGTTCTGAATCCTCTCCCTTTCCCTCAAGATGTAATGTTTTTCAAGCAAATTTAATGTAATAGCTAGCATTTATATTGTGCTTTAAAGTACATAAAACACTTCATGTGTAATATCTCATTTGATCCTCACAACCACTTTGTAAATAGGTATTTATCCTATTTTATGGAGGAGACTGAGAGAAAGTTATGTAACTTGCCCAGTCACACACCTAATATCCAAGGCAGCCTTTGAGTTAAAATTTTCTAGCACTATCCATTACATTATCTAGTTTCATATTTTGATGACAGCTGTCTATAAAACTGAGAAATTGACTTGGATTATTAACACAGCATAATGAACTTATTTTCCAGGCAAGTTGGACAAATGCAAGTAAAAAACAGCGTGAAAAATTACTTGAGCTAATACGTCGTCTTGCTGAAGATGATAAAGATGGTGTGATGGCCCATAAAGTATTGAACCTATTGTGGAACTTGGCCCATAGTGATGATGTACCTGTTGATATCATGGACCAGGCTCTCAGTGCTCATATTAAAATCTTAGATTATAGTTGTTCACAGGTAACCATTTGCTAGTTTGTTATTCTCTAACGTGTTTTTTGATTATTTGGTTTATTTAGTGATGAGACTTCCAGATTACAGCATTGGTATTGGAGTAATCTCTGTGAGTTGATCTAATTTCTTTCATTGTAGGTATTTATGTTAGAGTAGTTCTCATTACCATCCTAGGTTTTAATTATTGAACATTCTGAACCCAATTAAAGTAAATTAGGATTTACCACTTTTCATGCCTTTCATTTAACAAATATTTGTGAAAATGCCATGTTCCATAATTTAAACACACTACTTGGAAAGGCCCCATAAATTGTAAAACAGTCTTTTCTTAGTTTGCTTGGTCATAATCAGATTTATGATTCTGGGATGTTAGTTGCCAATAAGTTTACTCTTATTATTATGTTAAATATATATATTGTTTTTCCTGAATAGTGAAATTCACCATATATTTTTCTTTTTTTTTTTTCCCTGAGGCTGGGGTTAAGTGACTTGCCCAGGGTCACACAGCTAGGAAGTGTTAAGTGTCTGAGACCAGATTTGAACTCCGGTCCTCCCGAATTCAAGGCTGGTGCTCTATCCACTGCGCCACCTAGCTGCCCCTCACCATATATTTTTCATATAAAAATATGTACTTGGATTATCTATTCCTGAATGAATATAGATGTGATTTCTTCCATCGTCAATGTGTAATAACATCTCATTTATTGAATCCTGTTTTTTCTATTTATGGCTAAAATAATTCTTTTGTGAAAATTTTGATCAATTAATTGAATTTTTACTCATGACAAAGTGTAGGAGTTAAAATTCTGGTAAACTGAAGTTGTATATTCTATATATTCTACCTGTGATACATCAATCCCTGTAGTTTATCACTTTGGGACTGGACTATGGATTAGAAGTCTCTCTTAAAAGAGGGAATAATTGTTTCAATCAAACACTGAAGGACTTTATCTGCTATTTTAAACCTATTTTCATCTGATTAAATTGGGATGCCTTAAGAACCTAAAAAAATTTTTTTTGATGAAATTGAGAACATAAAATGTTTAAATTCTCTTCTCTAAATATTTACTGTATGATTGGTATATAAATATTTATATTCCTTCAATGTGAATCATAGTTTTAAAAGAAAATGTCTGAAACAAGGACATTTGCTTATTTAGAATTACAAATCAAAGAACATTAAAATTTAACAGCACATTATGATTATTATTTCTTCATTCACACAAATGAAATGAGAGTAGCAACATACCCCCAAATTTTATCCAGTTTATGTTTCAGTTGTATCTGACTGTGACCCTATTTAGTTTTTGTTGTTTTTGGTTTTGTTGGGGAGGAGGGCAAAGTTACTGTACTGCCATGTCTTTTTCTAGGTCATTTTATAGATGAGAAAATTGAGGTAAAGAGGATTAAATGATTTGTCCAGGGTCATACATCTGGTAAATGTCTGAGGCCAGATTTGAACTCCAGAAGATGAATCTTCTTAATTCTTGACATTCTATCCACTGTGCCAGCTAGCTGCTAACCTCAAGTAGTTCATTTTAAATAGATAAGATTTTTTTTTTTTTTTTTTAATGATTTTAAAGGTTCGGTATGTTAGAAAAATTGTATTCCTTACTAGTACTCTATATTAAAATACAAGCATTTGATAGCTTCCTTAACCTATATAAAATAATCACTTGAAGTCATATCCAAAAATATTAGAATTATTGTCCAGATTATTTGACTGATGTAGTCTAGTTTTCGATATATTAAATTATCATACAAACTTAGATATTTTCTTTTGTCTCTCGAAAAGTTATCAAGTATGAGTTCCACAAAGGTGTTTCTACTTTTTCTTTGAAAATTAGAATCTTTCAAATTAGAATTCTTTTATTGCCACAGGTCTACATTAAACTATGAAATTTTATTTTTAAGGATCGAGACACACAAAAGATCCAATGGATAGATCGTTTTATAGAAGAACTTCGAACAAATGATAAATGGGTAATTCCTGCACTGAAACAAATTAGAGAAATTTGTAGTTTGTTTGGGGAAGCTCCACAAAATTTGAGGTATGGATCTTTTTTTCCTCTTTCTGTCTCTTTCTTTCTTCTCCCTCCCCACTTCTCCCCCAGAAGCACATTTTAAAGTAGGTATTATGTAGATAACTTTATTCAGAAGGTTATAAGTTTGAAGACAAAACTCTTGTTCTTTGGAAATGATTATTATGGCTATTATTAGTTCAGAAGTTTTTCATGAAAGAAAAGGAAATTTAAGTTGAAACACCTATTATTTCAAATAAAAAGCAATGCACTTCAATAACAAAAGGAGTATTAAAATGTTAGGAAGTCATCTTTAAAATATTGGAAACTAAATATCTTAAACCACTTGACAATGAAGTTTGTTTTGTTTTGTTCTGGTTTGGTTTGGTTTTTGAAGTAGTTTTCTTTTCAGTTGCAGCTTGGTAAAAACTAAGAATGAAATGACCACATAAACTTATTCCTATTTAAAAACTGAGCTGGAATAGGATTTGAAATTTTAAAAAACAATTTTAAGAGTCTTGTGCTAATTAATGTATGTTAAGGTACCTACCAGAATTTTGAAATGGATTCTTTCAAGTAACATCCTTATGTTTCCTAATTATTAATTTTTTACTGTCATCATAAGTAAATGTATACGTATATTGCATTCTCATATGCAATGCAGAGAAACATACATACACAGCTAATTTGTCACTAATTAGAATCATTCACAGAAGTTTTTGTAACCAACCTTTTGTTTTATTTTCCTTCCCTTATTTTAATAAATTGGTATTTGGGGATAACTTGGAAAAAATTGGTTTTGTTTTTTGAAGTTTTTATAGTGCAAAGCCTTATTTTGCCCTGATAATTTTTAATCATTTGTTTAAAAATCTGTACAGAGTTTGTTTTACAATATATTTTGCATGTTACATTTTCTATTTCTTTAATAATACTATTTTCATGTGATTTTGTTATTGACATTAACTTAAAATTAGAGAGTGATTATTACACTTAGAATAATTTTTTTTGATACTTGTTTATTCTCAGAACTGAAATGATTCGTGCATCTTATAAGAATTTTTAGCTCCCTCAATTCCTTCCTCTCTTCTTTTAAAAGCTTTTTGAGTATAATTAAAAACTAGGAATTTTAGGCATTTAATAACTTTAGTGACTTGATGTATGATATTGTCTTCATTTGAATAAGTGAAAAAATCTAGAAATGAATCTCTTTGTCCCTTAATTGATTTTTATGGTGCTGAGATTACAATTAATATCCACAAAATGGAGATAGTTGAGTGTTATTGAAAGAGCTTTGAATCTAGGAATTTAGATCTTGGGTATCATTTTGGGGGAAAGGTGGGAATTGTGAAATGACTTAGTATTTATTTTCTATAAATTAAGTGGAAAGTGGGTTTTGAAACTATTCTTAGTATATGAAAACTGTAAAGGTCTTGAGAAATTTCATGCAGAAATTCTTTTGAATATTCTTTTAAAAATGTGTGTGTGTGTATATATGTATTTAGTAATTCTTAGTTTTTCATCCAAATGTTGCTCAAAGAATGGCTCACATATTTATTTAATTGTCACTTTAATAAATAAAGGCTAAACATGGAAATATTGGTAAACTACCATTATTTATAACTTACTCTGTGCTATTTAATAACAACAAAAAGTATAAATTTGGATATAGAGCAATAAAAATCCAGTGACATGGAACATCAGGACAAATGTTAAAATTTGGGGGGGGGAACCCAAACATTTATGTACATTACTTATTGAACTTTTCCTTCAGATTTAAATTAGCCATTCATAGAGCAGTGTCTTAGAATCCTATCTGTTCCAAAACTCTTGGAATCTAAATTCATTCTAATTTTAACCCTTACATTTTAGGCACATGGGATATTTATCCCAAAGTAGTAAGTACTTATACATTATTCTCCTTTTCAATGTATATAATATTATGGGTGGTGATAAAATCAGGCAATAAGATTGCATTATCATTTTAGGGTAGTGAAGAATAGAAAGTAGTTGTGATTTTCATTTATTTATAAAACATCAGAAAGGGGTAATTATTATTAAGCTGTATATCAGATATAATGTTACCTCTTAAAAATTCTTACAGAGTCACAGGAAGATGCTTACTTTAATATTTATTACAATTGCATTCCAACTATATCTACTATGTAGTGAAATTTTTATAAGTTCAAGTTATAGAAATGTAGTGCTAGAGCTGGAAAAACTTCAAATCTATCTAGTCTACATCCCATGTTTCACAGGTGAGAAAGATGAAACAAATTTAGTGGTGTGTTTAAGAACACTTAGTTGGTTAAGCAGCAGAGTCCATCTTCAAAGTCATCATTAGAGGGATTTGAGTGGGATGCTATTCATTTATTTCAAAAGCATTTCCAGTACATTCTTTTAAATGAATGTATCATTGAAATAAGTATATTATCTCCCAAGGTGAGAACTCAGAAGAATAACATCTTTAATCCATGATAAGCTTATATTTTTCTCTAGGTGGAAATTTTCAAACAATTCAAGAAATCATTGTAACAATTTTAGTTTATTGTAAACATTCTGATTTTTCTGTATAGCAGATTAATTTAGTTAAGAATGAAAACCTTTAGGGAACTGGTTTAAAACAATTTAATTTTCCTACTAGAATCAGACCTTGATTTTTGATACCACCTAAACTAAAGAACCAAATAAGTGTCACCAATGGAAATAACAATACAGGATAATGAAGACATTGAGCAATTGACACTTTAAAAAAAAGAAGAACCACCACTACTTATAACTACTTAAATTTTTTAAAAGTCTCCATTAATAAACACATGGGCCTCTTTCACATAACAACCTTTTTTTAATAATCTTTCTTGCAAGCCGTTCATCAAAAGTTAGGGGTAGAGATCGCCACTTCATTACTGTTGTGGTGTGAAGAGCAGAAACTGGAAATCATTAAGGCTTTTCCAGAAATCAGGGAACGAAGAAATTAAAGAGAATGCTGATAAAGATTTTTCTTATTCAGTAATTGTGTGAGAGTGAGGAGTCACTTGTAATAAAACTATGTTTGGATTGTTATCCTTTTGAAACAGTATAAGCAAACTTATGTCTAATTGATTTCAACATTAATCTTTTTTATGTTATAATGAAATATGTTCCATTTTTCAAGCTAAATGTTAAATAAAAATGGGTAAATACATAATAAATTCAGTAATTTAATGTGATATGTAATACTTTTACATGCTGTTTATTTTTCAGTCAAACCCAGCGAAGTCCACATGTGTTTTATCGTCATGATTTAATCAATCAACTTCAGCACAATCATGCCCTAGTTACTCTTGTAGCAGAAAATCTCTCTGCTTATATGGAAAGTATGAGACAATATGCAAAAGGTAAGTTTAATTAAAGAGATCCCTAAACTGAAATAAACAGTTTAGGATGTATTATTTCTTTTTTTGTTTGTTTGTTTGTTTTCAGTATTTCTTCATTTGTTTTTCCATATTTTAAAAGTAAAAGATTATATGAATAGCCCAAATTTTATACTAGTTCTCATGAAACAAAATATATTTTTTTCCACATCTCCTCCATACATATTTATCTAATTTAATATAATAGTTTTTATTTACCAGATATATGCATGGGTAATTTTACAACATTGACAATTGCCAAACCTTTTGTTCTAATTTTTCCCCTCCTTCCCTCCCCCAGATGGCAGGTTGACCAATACATGTTAAATATGTTAAAGTATAAACTAAATACAATATATGTATACATGTCCAAACAGTTGTTTTGCTGTTCAAAAAGAATCAGACTTTGAAATAGTGTATAATCAGCCTGTGAAGGAAATCCAAAATGCAGGCGGACAAAATTAGAGGGATTGGGAATTCTATGTAGTGGTTCAGAACTCATCTCCTAGAGTTCTTTTGCTGGGTGTAGCTGGTTCAGTTCATTACTGCTTTATTAGAACTGATTTGGTTCATCTCATTGTTGAAAATGGCCACATCCATCAGAATTGATCATCATATAGTAGTGTTGTTGAGGTATATAACAATCTCCTGGTCCTGCTCATTTCACTCAGTATCAGTTCATGTAAGTCTCTCCAGACCTTTCTGAAATCATCCTGTTGGTCATATCTTACATAACAATAATATTCCTATACCACAATTTATTCAGCCATTCTCCAATTGATGGGCATCCACGTAGTTTCCACTTTCTGGCGACCACAAAGAGGGCTGCCACAAACATTCCTTGCACATACAAGTCCTTTTCCCTTCTTTAAGATTTCATTGAGATATAAGCCCAGTAGTAAAACTGCTTGGTCAAAAGTGTATGCACAGTTTGATAACTTTTTGAGCATAGTTCCAAATTGCTCTCCAGAATGGCTGGATGTAGTCACAATTCCACCAACAATGTATCAGTGTCCCGGTTTTCCCACATCCCCTCCAACATTCTGCATTATCTTTCCCTGTCATTCTAGCCAATCTGACAGGTGTGTAGTGGTATCTCAGAGTTGTCTTAATTGCATTTCTCTGATGATAATGACTTGGAGCATCTTTTCATATGACTAGAAATAGATGAAACAAAATATTAAGAGAAAGGCCTCTAAATTGTTCCGTAGTTCTTCAGTAGAGCACATACCCAAAGGCATGGACAAGAACTCCATCGGGTAGAAGAGATGAATGGGTTATGATCTGTGCTAGTGGAGGGACTAAACACTAGAATGAGATCCTGATCAAAATGTTTTTTTGAGAACACAGATATTGTAGGAGGAATGAGAAGATGAAAGAGAAAAACTCTAATTAATTTGATTTTAAATAGCACTTTTCCTTCCCAAATTTTAAGTTATTCCAGAACTCTAAACACCAGCCTGTCATTACAGGAATGTTGACTTAACTGCCTTTCATCTTAACAATTTGTATTTTGTTTATACAGAAGCACTCTCATAGCCTGTTGAGTTGAATGGGGATGTTTTCCCTTTTAATAGAATTTGGACCTGAAAGGGACCTCATCTACCATTTATTATAGATGAGGGTAGAAAGACTTGTATCTCAGAGTCATACAGTAAGGAATTAAATATAACTAATATTTGAACTCAGCTTATTTCCCCAAAGTGTTTTTTATGAGAATTAGAGAAATGGAAGATTTTTCTGCAACCCTCTCCAGGTCATATAAAAAGAATCATCATTGTATAAACCCTGATGAGTGTGGCCCAGCCTCTGCTGGGCAGATCTTCACCACCTCTACAGACAAGCTATTCCACTTTTGGACAGCTCTAAATGTGTACAAAGTTTTTCTTAGCTTAAAGGATCTTAAATTGGCTTCTTTGCAACTTTAACCCACCATTCCTAATTCTGCCCTTGGGTCAAATGGAATGAGTTTGATCCTTTTAAAAGTTGACAGCCCTTCCAATAACTGTCAAGCCATTTCCTCCTTAATTCCCTTCTCCCCAAATTGTTTCTTCTTAGAGTTAAAAATGACAGATTCTTTTAACTTGTTCTTGTATGTCCTGATGCTCAGGGCTCTTCCCCTGCTTGGATCCTCCAGCTTATCTTTGTCATTCTTAAGTCTCCCTGCATGAGGTCTAACTACCATAATGATAATATATACTACAGTGCTCAAAATAACACAATTTCTCTTTATCACTCATTCAGCCTCTCTCTTCCCCTCCCTCTTTCCCCTATCATATATATTTATAAGTCTTTTGTCTGTTTTAGTTTTCTCATTCCTTCCTTACCTGACAGCTTATACTGGATATTGGAATATTGGATTTCTGTGTTATTTAACTAAGTATTAATGTATTCTGAGTGACACTTTGGAATGTTTCTGCTTTTAAAGTAAGGGTTGTAGCCTAGGCTTTTTATTTTTATTTTTAAAATTTTTTTCTATAATAACAGCTTTTTATTTTTCAAAATACCTGCAAAGATAGTTTTCAACCTACACCCTTGCAAAGTCTTGTATTCCAAATTGTTCTCATTCCCTTCCCTCCCTCCTCCCCCTAGGTAGCAAGTAATTCAGTATAGATTAAACGTGCAATTCTTCTATACATATTTTTACATTTATCATACTTCACAAGAAAAATTAGATCAAAAAGAGAAAAAAAATTAGAAAGAAAAACAAGCAAACAATTTAAAAAGTGAAAATACTATGCTGTAATCCATATTCAGTCCCCATAGTCTTCTTTCTGTGTGTTGATAGATCTCCATCACAAGTCTGTTGGAATTGGCCTGAATTCCCCTCATTGTTGTTATGAGAGAGTCCATCAGAACAGATCATTGTATAACATTGCTGTTGCCGTGTAGAATCATATCTTGGTTCTGATCACTTCAGTTAGCATTAGTTCATGTAAGTCTCTCCAGGCCTCCTGGTCGTTTCTTACAGAACAATAATATTCCATAGCGTTCATATATCATAACTTACTCAGCCATTCTCCAACTGATGGGCATCCACTCAGTTTCCAATACCTTCCAAATACAAAAAGGGCTGCCACAAACATTTTTGTGTATGTGGGTCTTTTTTTATTATCTGTTTGGGATACAGTCACAGAGATATTACTGGATCAAGGGGCATGCACAGTTTGATAGCTTTTTGGACATAATAGAAATTGCTCTCTGCCAACAATGTATTAGTGTCCCAGTTTTCCCACAATTCCTCCAACATTCATCATTATCTTTTCCTATCATCTTAGCCAATCTGAGAGGTGTGTCACTATACACAATGAAGTACCACTGTACTTAAATAATTGTCTTAATTGGCATTTCTCTGATAGTGATTTAGAGCATTTTTTCATATGACTAGAAATGGCTTTAATTTCTTCATCTAAAAATTGTTCATATTCTTTGACCCTTTTTCAATTGGGGAATGCTAGGGTTTTTAAAATACATAGAGAAGCACTGTGATGAACGGCAAAGAACAGTGGTCCTAGAGTCAGCAGGGGCCCAGAGATCATATCTTGCTTCTGCCACTTATCTATATCACATTGAATAAACCTCATAATATCTTGGCATCATTTTTTTTTTCATATGTTAAAGTGAGATTAGATTAAATAGTGCTGAGGGTCTTTTTCAGCTCTAGATTTTTTATTTTTTTATTTTTTTGAATGTTAAGAGTACTTCATTGTATTCTGAGAAAGTGATCGTGCTAGGTTTTTTGTATTCCTAATAAATGAAGCATTATTTTAAGCTATAGAGCTGCTATGTGTGATCCCTAAGTCTTAATGTGATTTAAAATTGCACTAAGACTTTTGGAGTACCTTTTATTGTTTTTGTCTTATTCTCATAATACTCAGATAATCATGTCCTTGAACACATATATAGCATTAAATTTTTCATTTTTTTTCACAATCACCCTGTGAGTTTAAAACAAAAATAAAGCTAAGTAGCTAGTTTATTCAGTGACTTTTTTCAAGTCCATACTTTTATTGATAGTTTTTCTTTTTAAAATCAGTTATTTCTGCTCCTTTTTCTCCTTTCCCTTGAGGGGGTTTTATATATTAGTTTGTAACAAAGAAAAACCATCAAGCAAAACCAACAGATGAACTGACATGGTCTTGCAAGGTATGCATTATTCTGCTTTAATAATTCTCCAGCTCATTTCTTAAACTGACTTTAGGATATATTTCCTCTGAATAAAAAAGATTTTTAATAAGTTTGTTATGTGCAGGACATTTTAATTAAGCTCTAGGAATGCATAGGTAGAAACTCAGTCTCAACGGTAATGTCTATTGGAGTTGGAAGTGTACTTGTATTCATGTAATGTGCTTACATTTACTCATTTATATTCTAAGGATAGAAAGTGATAGGGGAAAAGAAGACAAGTCAGTATGAAATAAATTTAGAAATGAAAAAGAACCTTTTATACTGAGGTTTGTCAACAGTCAACTTTATGGAAGAAATTGCATCTCAGCTGAGCCATGAAGGAAAAAAAAAAAACTATTATATAAGATGACATGAAGAGGTTGTGCTTGCCACTTATTGGGATTTAGATGAATTGAAAGAGGGAGACAAATGAGTTGAACAGCTGTACCATTGTACAGTCTAATCAGAATGAAGAGCGTAAAGTTGACACATGGGAAATCTAGAAAGGTAGTTTAGACTCAAGTGATGAATTGCCTGATTGGAGTGTTTGTATTTTATCTTTTTTTTTTTTTTTTTTTTTTTTTTTTTAAGCAGGAGAAAGAGCATGGCCAGATTTGTGTTTTAGGCCTTGGTTTTATTTTCTCTTTTTTTTTGGAGGGAGGGAGAAAGTATTTGAATAAAGCATTTATAATTTTTTATTTGTTTTCTTAATTGGTAAAAAAAAAAAATAGATTGAATTACCACTTTTCTGGAAGCTGGAAGTTCATCAATGTGGTCTGTATTAGGCTTGTTACTTTGATATTCCTGGAGGATAGATTGTAGAATGGAGACCAAGACCTATATCAACACTAAAATAATTACTGGAAGAGAGGATAAATGTCTGAAGTATGAATCATTCAACCAGTCAAATATTTCTTAAGTATCTATTATTTATCACTGAGATACAAAATAGAATGGACAGAATGAAATAGACATGAGACTTGTTTTGGAAGTAGACTTTCCACATGATTGATTAAGAATAAAAGATAGTTTTGGAGCTTTGTACCTTGGGTAGCCAGTAGAGAAAGAGTGTTAAGATATTAAAGGAATGAGAAAAGATGATGAATTCCATTCTGAATTCTTGTTGTTTGTGGTATTGTATAGGTTAAAATGTTAAGCAGGCATGTGGCTATGTAGGGCAAGAATTAAGCAGAGAAATTATGATTGAATATATAGATTTGCCAGTCATTTGCTAAAAATGACAACTACTTCCATTAGAGCTGGTGAGATGGGGGAAAAAATGATTTTTAAGGAATTAAGAGAAGGCAACTTCACAACAAATCCACAATTTGGAGATACAAACCAGCAAAGGATATAAGGATGAATTACTAGAAAGTTATAATTATGAAGGGAAAGTATATTTGTTTTCTATAATTATATTACTTTCCCTTCGAAAAGAGAAAAGAGAAAATATACAAAAAGAAAGAGATTAATAAACTGTGTGAAACATTTAACAAAGCCAGATATATGGATTGCAATCATTGATAATCTTTGATAGAGCATTTTCAATGGACTGGTTCAATTGAAACCATATGGCAAGCGGTTAAAGGGTAAAAGTGAGGAAGTCAATAAGAAAATCAGTTGACTAACATTTAAATAAAGCTATTTGCCATGCTAAATACTGTAGTATTAAGAGCATTGGAAATACAAAGACAAAAGACCATCCCTATTTTTAAGTAGTTAATGATGACTATGTTAGCACCCTGGATACCTTAGAATCAGCCTGAGTCAGGATAAGTAAAAGTCCTTGGTCTCTATTCTTTGTCTTTAGAGGTAGCAGTGAATTGGATGGAAGCAGAATCTTCACCACCTGCCTCTTCGTCTCCCACCCAGAGTGAGTCTAGCTAGTCTCATTTCATCCCCTAGTCCCTCCCACTATTCCCTGTAAACCCCAAACTATTGGGCCAGCACAGGATAGTGGGAAGGGCCATTTTCAAAGCATATTCTTATAGAGTATTGTCCAATGGTAATTAGCCTCAAGTGCTCGGTTGTCTGACCTCAGTACATTAATTCAAGAGTTTCAGCCCTTTACAGTTAATGATCTAATGGAATCATTCAAATGGTCAGATATTATTTAGGTGTCTACTATTTGTCTTTCACTGAGATATAAAATAAATGGACAAAATGTAATAGACATGAGACTTGTTTTGGAAGCAGACTTTCCGCATGATTGGTTAAGAATAAAAAATTAGTTCTGGAGCTTTGTACCTTGGCTGGCCAATAAAGAAAGAGAGAGAGAGAGTGTGTAAGATTACAAAGCAATGAGAAGTTTAGGGGAAAAATGATGAGTGGATATGTAGAAAGAAGATATTTGCAGACTACTACATTGGAGATTATCAATTAAAGGAAAGCACTACCATTAAGGGAGATGACAAAAAGTTTCCTTTAAAAGCTGGGATTACAGTTGGGACTTGAAGGAAGCCAAGAAGCAGAAATAAGGAAGAAGAGTATTTCTGTATAAGAGCAGGTGTTTTTGTGTACGTAAAAAGAATTACTTCTCTTTTAAATGTTTTGAGTTATCTTTTATTTATTTTTTTTAGGTGCCAGTCTAGTATACAATTAGAAATGTTCAATAGCACTTGGTATTGCAGACTCAAGCTCAGGAAAAAATAGGACATAATATATCTGGTGGTCATCTGCATTGAGATAATTCAACTCATGGGAATATAGAGTTACTAAATGAAAGAATATAGAGAAAAAATAAGAATTGAGACAATTAATGGAGGGGCACTGATAATTGATGACCATGACATAAATTCCATCAAAGGACAGTTAAAATACATGGAAAGAGGAACCCAAGGCATGCATGTCATTAAGAACCTGTAAAGCATAGAATTTCTAGTAGGAGTATTATTTCTTTCCATTGTATCTTCTTGTCACTGTGGTATAACTCTTAAGAAGCTGAATCACTGTCCCTGCTGCGATTCAATTTTTGAACTTAAGATTATTTCATTTTAAAACTTCATGTATTTGTTTTTGATACATTGATTCTGCCTTTAGGAAAAAAGTAAGTTACTATAGGAATGAAATATAGTCATCTTTATGTCATTAGGCATTAATCTTTTAATAGACTTTTAATAGTTGATAGACACTTTAAATTTCAAGTCAGCATTGCTATATTTGGATATATGTGTGTAATTTATGATTTTCTTAATTTGCAGAGCATGGAGAATATGATCCACAAACTGTAAGACCAGGAAGTAGATATAGTCATGTGCAAGAAGTCCAAGAACGACTTAATTTCCTAAGGTTGGTTTTATTGTTATTAACTTATTATTGTTTTTATTATTACTTATTAGTTTTGCTTTCTTTAAAAGACAGATAAGGAATAGGAAATTAATTAAGTTGATTAATTAGCACAAAACAGTTTTTTATTAGGTTAGCATTTGACTTTATATTACATAAAATTAAATGCTCTCCCACATCTTTGTATCTTTTATGATTAAATATTTAAATTCTTCCTTCAAAGAATATCTTATATTGACCCTTTGTAGTTGCTCATTTTTTTGTTTTGAAATACATTCTAGAAATTGGATTAATTTGAGAATATTAATGTATTGATGGTGGTGTTTCAAATGGAACATTCCTGTACATATTAGTTGAAGAAGTAGTAATTCTTATATTTATAGTTAATAGATTAAAAATTTCACAAGTTATTGTTAGAAGTTCTGGTTTTTTCCTGCTTCTGTTCACAAAAGTTAATATCTTTGGGAAATTTCCTTCTTAAATTTTATTTTAAAAATCTATCCATTGACTTAACTAATATTTGATTATTTGAATCTAATTCAGTGTATATTGAGGGGATCTGAAAATAAAATTTTAAGATGTTCATATTTTAGAAGTTGACTAACTTTTAAAAATATAAATGGATAAAAATACAAGTGACCTAATTAAAGGGAAGTTTAGTGTTTAAAACAAACAAGCAAAAAAAGTCTGACTTATTTCGGGAGATGTGGTTTCTAGACCAGTCTTTGCCATTAAAGAACTGTGCAAGTCACTTCTACTTTGGTGGAGTAATTTTCATCTCCATATAATGAAGCAGATGATTGGTAAGATAATCTTTATAGACCTTTCCAGCTTTTTCACTGTGATTTTGTGGACTTTAGACATATTCTAAATGAAATATTAGTTTTTATTTCTACATAAGAATGATAAAACTAATTATTTACAAGTCAGAATTTTTGTAAGTTATTTCTTTGTTATATTACAGCAGTATGTCAGATTTGTATGTTGTGCTCTTTCATATGTAGCTAAGTTGCTATAAGGCGTCTTGTTATATTAACAAAATATTATGTTTTGATAACTTAAAGGTTAAAAATTCACTTTTTTCTCTTTTTACCCTAATTAAGTTAAAAGAAATACTTATATTCTTATGGCATACTCATATTTCCTTAAAATTTGAGTACTATTTATTTCCAAAAGGAATATCAAATAATGTAATAAGTATAACAACATAATGCAAAAATATCTCTTCTGCATACTATTCTGCCTAGTTCATTCAGTCTATCAAAAAACATTTCTTTTATGCCAGGTACTGTTCACAGCTGGGAATATAAAGAAAAACCTAGAAATGGTTCCCAATCTCAAGCAAATTATTATAATGGAGAACATATGTGCATAAATAGGTAGATAACAAGATACTTACCTAATAGGTTGAAAATAGTTTTAAAGGGAGACATTAACTACTGGGACAAATGCCCTGTAGATGGTAGCACTTAAGTCTTAATTTTAAAAAATCAATGATTCTCAGAAGGAAATGTCAAGATATGAAAGCATTTCAGACATGTGGAACAGTTAATACAAAGAATGAACATGGGAAATCAGAAATTATATATGAGGAAACAAGAAGGAAATCAAAATGGTTGAAAGTCATGTGAAAGAAAATTGGTTAATTAGGAAAACAGTTTAAAAAAAATTTTTTTTTTATTACAGCTTTTTATTTATAAGATATATGCATGGGTAATTTTTTAGCACTGACAATTGCAATACCTTTTGTTCCAATTTTTTCCCTTCTCCCCCCATCCCTCCCCCAGATGGCAGGTAGACCAATACATGTCAAATATATTAAAGTATATGTTAAATACAATATATGTATACATATCCATACAGTTATTTTGCTGTACAAGAAGAATCGGATTTTGAAATAATTTTCAATTAACTTGTGAAGGAAATCAAAAATGCAGATGGACAAAAATAGAGGGATTGGGAATGCTGTATAGTGGTTCACACTCATTTCCCAGAGTTCTTCTGCTGGGTGTATCTGGTTCTACTCATTGTTGAACAAATGGAGCTGATTTGGTTCATCTCATTGTTGAAGAGAGCCACGTCCATCAGAATTGATCATCATATAGTATTGTTGTTGAAGTATATAATGATCTCCTGGTCCTCCTTCTCCTCTGCCCCTTCTCCCTTAAGTTAAAAACAGTAAGCAAATACCCTTTATAAAAAACTAGATTTCTTCAGCTTTATCCTAGAACTTCTGACTTCAGCCCCTGGAAAGAGAGTATATTGGAAGCCCTTTAACTTAAAGCTTAGATATAATTCTTTCAGGAGATAAAATCTCTGATTCTGAAAATAGTTTCATCTTATCTTGCAGCAGACTCCAGATACCAACCATTTAATGATTAATTCAACTTGCAATTCAAGTAACAGATAAAAGGAAAGGGACTCTTTTGCTTGGCTTTCTTGCCTCTTGTTAATTAGCTAATTTTATTATTACTTTTCCTGAAAAAATATTTATTTTTAACATAATCTGTTTTATTGTAAGCATCTTGAGGGCAGAGACCTATGTTTTACCTAATTTTGTAATTTACCAAGGGACCTGCCCCAATACCAGTTCCTCATAGTATTGATTCTCAGAAATGTCAGCATCTATTGGGGAAATTTATAATCTCTTAATTGGATTATGACCACAAAGAAGAGACTATATTATCCCTTGATTTTGGGTTTTTTTTGATGATTAGTAAGTAGCTAAAAGTAGAAAACCTGTCTGGTTCATATTAGTAAACAGCTTTTCATTAAAACCTATAACATGTATTATCTTGTGTAGTGCTCACAACCCAGTAAAGGAGTGAGACCAAATAGTGTTGTGTTCTATTTTATAGAGAATAAAGATCATAGAGCTTAAGGGATTTGTCCCAGGTCTTGTGCTTCACCCTATGTCTACCCATCATCTACTCTCCTACAGTTGCCTGAATTCCACAAGAAAGAAATGATGTTAACTTATTCTAATTAGACCCTAACTATATAGTGGGTAACCATCTCCAAGGCTAAAATGTTTTTGGAGACTATATATATGGAGACTAATTTCCTTCCCAACCCCTTCTCCCCAAACCTTCCTTTCTCCTTCCCATCTCCATGTCACCTTTCCATCCCTATCCCACTTTACCTATGCTTGTTGTAATTTAAAGCTGATAATTTTGTACATTAGTGCTATGGAAATTTCTTCATTCCTGTCATTCACAAATGTTTGTTTTTATTTTTTTTTTCATTTCTGTATATATATATTTCTTTTACAATGCATTTTGCTGTATTTTTATCTTTACATCATAAACATTTACAGATTATTTTTGCGAGAGATCTCTTGTAACAAAACAAAAAAAGGTTAAGTTCAAGTAGACATAGTAGTCATAATATTTTACATCTGTAACATGGCCCTTCTTTTAAAAAAATTAACAAAAAAGAAAATTTCTTTTGAACATATATTCATGGTCAGACAAACCAAATTTCTCCTACAATAGCATACATGAAACAATATTTGTTTCATCCTGTGTCCCAACTTCTTTGCAATGGAGAATATATTTTGTCATAATAGATTTATCCAAAATCATCAATAGTTATTGAATTGGTTGTAGGTATCAGCTTTCATAAGTGTTTCTATTTACACTATTGTATAAATTGTTTTGATTCTGCTCATTTTCATTTTTCTGAATTTATTGAAGTCATGATTATTTAGTGTTATTATATTGATAACAAATTTTTTGTTTCTGTCCACTTAGCTCCATATTAGTTCATAAGTCATTCCATGTCTTTTTAAATTTCTCTATTGCATCTTAAAAGATTCATATCACAGTCTTATGCCAAAACTTATCCAACCATTCCTCAACTGATAATTCTTTGTTTCCAGTTTTTTGTTTTTTTGTTTTTTTGTTTTTTTTACCACCATTAAAAAGCTGTAATAAGTATTTTTGTACTCTTTTTTCATCTCTTGGATGTAGACTTGCCAGTGGTGTAAATGCTTTAGATATTTTCACTTTTTTTTTTTAACTAAATCTTACTTTCCATATAATAATTTCTCATAATGCATGAATATTTTTAGAAAATATATACTTGGTAGAATGAAGGCTAATTTTATTGGCTATGATATTTGTATTTGATGTTAATAACTATTTGTATTTAGAGGATAGCCATCCAGAATTCTTATTGGTA
Organism: Sminthopsis crassicaudata; assembly: GCF_048593235.1. Lineage (NCBI taxonomy): Eukaryota > Metazoa > Chordata > Mammalia > Dasyuromorphia > Dasyuridae > Sminthopsis > Sminthopsis crassicaudata. The sequence continues at coordinate 274,468,027 of NC_133619.1, read as the reverse complement.
GGATGAGGATTTGAAACTCCCCTCTAATTCAGAACATGTGAATACAGTCATAATTCAGGAATGCTTTTAGGAAAAGACTTAGGTTCAGAGTAGGCTCTGCTCTTATAATTGAACTCATGTTGCTTTTCTGGAATTAGGTTTTCACATGAATAAAATAAGTATATACAGGATGGGGTGAAAAAATTTTTCAGCCCAAGATAATTTAGATCTGTGGGAAAGGTTTATTGAGCTTAGGTAAGACTGGCGTGTATTATAGAATGGGCCTTACCCAACAAATCAGTAGTACTTGGTGCAACTGAATTAAGTGGCAGAGGAAGCTGCCTTCTGAGGTCTCAGCCCACAAATGATAAAGGGAATTGGACAATTGGTCAGAAAGAGATTATAGAGGTCTTTTTGCTGGCACTGGCAGCAAGGCTTTGATGTATTATCCTTACTTAGTTCCCAGATCACAGTTCTAGATGGTAGGCAAATCCTACCACCAGGCAAAGAGGAACATTAACATACCAGCCAAAGCTAGTGGCCACAGGGGAGCTGGGACTCGTCACAGTACCAGAGCAGAAAAGAGTACTTGTAGTCACTCATAGACCAGATCTCTATAAGCCAGAAGAATAATAAACACACCTATTCTCAAATCATATTTGTAAAAATTAAAAGTTTACAAACTTCCAGAATTGACTTTGAAAACAGAAAACAAAAATTCTGAAGTACCCCCTTCACCCTGGGAGCAGAGCCCAACTTTTATATAAAGCTAAATATCAAGCAATAGACAGAAAATGAGCAAAGGAAGATTATGACCATAGAAAGTTACTGTTGTGATAGATCAAAATACAAACTCGGAAGAAAACGATAAAGTCAAAACTGCTGTATACAAAGTCTCAGAGAAGAATGTGAATTGGTTTTACCCTTAAAAAGAATTCCTCAGAAAGAATTTTTAAAATCAAGTCAGAGAGCCACAGGATAAATTGGGAGAATAAGTAATGATGACAAAATCATGGGGGAGGGAGGAGAAAAGGGTCAACAGTTTGGTAAGGGAGGAACAAAAACTTAAGAAAATAATACCTTAAAAAATAGAATGGGCAAAATGCTAAAAGAGGTACAGAAATCTACTGAAGAGTAGAACTCCTTAAAAAGTAGTATTGGCTAAATAGAAAAGGAAGCACACATGCCCCAAAGGAAATTCTTTAAATTAAAATTAAAATTCTTTAAAAATTGAAATTAGACAAGTGAAAGCAAGTATCTTATTGAAAAAATAACTGACCTAGAAAACAACTCAAGGGGAGATCATTTAAAAATTAATTTTCTACCTGAAAACTATGATCAAAAAAGAGCCTTAAGTTGTATTTTAAGAAATAATCAAACTACTTTGATATCTTAGGTCCAGAGAATAAACTAGAAATTAAAATAATCTACCAATCACCTCCTCAAAGAGATCCCCAAATGAAAATTCCCAGGATATTATAGTCAAATTTCAGGATTCCTCTCTTAAAGAGAAAGTATTACTAGCAGCTCAAAAGAAGTAATTCATATATGGAGCCACAGGTAGACTTTTAGTTTTTACATTAAAGGAGCAAAGGGATTGTAATATGATATTCCAGATGGGAAAGAAGGTAATGTTTACAACCAAGCATAATTCTAATAATCCTGAGCATAATCCTACAAAGGAGAAAAATAGTTTTTCAGTGAAGCAAGACTTTCAAGCATTCCTGATGAAAAGACATAGAGCTAATAATAGAAAATATGACTTTCAAATATGTTACTCAAAGAGAAACATAAAAAGGTAGAAGACATCTGGAAATCATTTGGAATTGAGTTGCATTCCTACATGGGAAGATGATACTTTAAATTCTTAAGAATCTTATGGTTATTAGGGCAGTTTGGAGTAGACACGGACAACATGAGTGTAAGCCAATTGTATTGAGAGGATCCTCTTAAAAAAATAAAATAAAATAAAATTTCTGCCCAACAAAGAAGGATGCATTGGATGAAAAGGAAGAGAAAGGTAAATTAAGGCAAAAAATTTCACATAAAAGAGAATGAAAGAGTTTTCACAGTAGAATAGAAGATGGGGGAGGTGGACAGGAGCCTTTGAAGCTTATTCTCATTAGAATTGGCTCAAAATGGGATTTACATATGTGTTCTCATAATTAGGAATAGAAATCTGCCCCTTACATGAAAGTAAGAGGGGATAAGGATGGTAGGGAGGGAGGGAGATTAAAGGAGGGCAGAAGCAAAACTTGAGGATGGACAGGGTGAAATTAAGAGAGTAAAATAAACGGGAAAAATAGTAATCATAACTGAAAAAATGTTTATAGCAAGTTATCTATAAAGCCTGATTTCTCAAATATATAGAGAACTGAATCAAATTTATTTAAAAAAAAAAAGCCATTCTCCATTTGATAAATGGTCAAAGGACATGAACAGGCAGTTTTCATTAAAATTACTTAAAACTATAGTCGTGAAAAATGACTTAATCAGTTTTGGAGTAATGCAACTTAAAATAACTTTAAAGTATCACTCATCACCTGTGAGATTGACTAATGGGAAAAAAGGAAAATTACAAATGTTGGAGGGTATGTGGAGAAATTGAAAGACTAATATGTACTGTTGTGGGCTTTGTGAACTGATACTCAATCATTTGGTAGAACAATTTGGAACTATATGTTGAGGGTTATAAAAATGCATATTCTTTGACTCGGCTATACCACTGCTAGATATGTATCCCAAAAAGATTAAAAAAAAAAAAAAAAAGGTCTTTGAATGGTTGCAATGAATTGGATATCAATTGGGCAATGCAATGGCTGACAAAGTTATGGTATATGATTGTGATGAAATATTATGTTTTTAATTTTTATTATTTTGTTATTATAATGATGAGAAACATACTCCTGGGCAAACCTGGACAGACTTACATGGACGAATAATGCAAAGTGAATTGAGTGACTTGGCTATTTTCAGCAGTATAATGATTGAAGACAATTTAAAGGACTTGATAATGAAAAATGTTATCAACCTCCAGAGAAAGACCTAATGGAGTGTGAATACTTAACTTTTTTTAGCTTTTTTATTCATGTTTGTTTTTAGTTTTTCTTTCATAATATGAAAATATTTTAACATGACTACATATGTATATAGATATATAGATATATACACATATCTCTCTCTGTATATATATATATATATATATATATCTGTATATATATATATATATATATATATATATATATATATATATGTGAAATTATGTAAAATTACTAGCCTTCTCAATGAAGTAGGAGGTGGGAAATGGAATTTGAAACTCAAAAAATTTTTAAGTCAGTGTTAAAAATTGTTGTTACAACTGTTTGGACATATATACATATTTTGCATTTAATTTATACTTTATAACATTTAACATGTATTGGTCAACCTGCTATGGGGGGGGGGGGATAATTGAACAAAAAGTTTGGCAATTGTCAATTCTGTAAAATTACCCATGCATATATCTGGTAAATAAAAACTATAATTAAAAAAAATTGTTATGTGCAATTGGGGAAAAAATAAAATATTAGATACGACTAGAAATAAATAGCGGATGATCATGACCAAAAGAAAAAATTAGTCTTGAACATTATTATTGTTGTTATTGTTATTATATAGTCTTTCTGGGTTTAAAATTCTGTGATTTCTTTTTTTTTTTTTTTTTTTTTTTTTTTTTTTTTTAATACAGTGATTAAGTGGGGAAAAACCACCCTTGTTTCATGTAGTTTATATTGCAGGTTTGGAACAGAGAACTTTCCCTGGGGCCTTAGACAAACAGAACCTTTGCCTTTTGGTTTGTGTAAAGAATAAGCTTTATTATATTTAACCAGCTTTCTTTTGTGGTTTTCAGTTCTTTGAGTGTTGAAATTATAATTAGAAAATGGGCAAAGGAATGGTGAAAGGGAGTGCTTAAGAAGAAGAGAGAGTTTACAGCAGAGTTCTCCATCACAATGATATCTTGATTCATTATTGTCTTTATTGAGATGACAAATCTGTTATGATATTTAGTTCTTAAAAAAAGGTTAGATTATGTACATTCAGTGTACTTTGTATATAGTAGGCCTGGATTTGACAGCTCTTTATTAAACATTCCTGCTTTATATAAGGTAACATGCATGTTTTTATCTAAGCTTTTAATTATTTAGAAAATTCTCTTAGTGGGATATCTCAAGTCTTTTTTTGGTTCTATATGAAACAAGACCTTTTTCATTAAAAGTGTAAAAAACAAAAAGAAGGAAAATATTTTCATTGCTGAGTTTCATATTCTTGAATACTTTTAAAGAAGAGCGCACATAAAATATAGGCCTTGAATATCGTACAGGTATTCAGTAAATGTTAACTGAATTGAAAAAAAAAATTCTGTCTGAACAGAAGGAATAGTAAAATTTGTTTTAATCTATTTCAATTAATCTGTTTTAATTACATTTGAAATGTGATTATGATTGATGTGTAATAGATAATGAACAACTAAATGGTATAGTGGATAGAGTGCTGATATTGAAGTTAGATCCACAGACATATGTAATGACTGTGTTATCCTGGGTAACTCATGTTTTAGTTTTCTCACTTGTGAAATTGGGGTGATTAAAGCACCTGCCTCATAGATGGATCCAATGAGCTTCAATTTGTAAAGTTCTTATTACTATTCCTAACACACACACACACACACACACACATTAGGTGCTATGTAATTGTCTAACACCCTCTATTTCTATTTAATGCTGTTTTTAGTCTAAGGGCATTGTGATGTATGACATATTAATGCCTAATTTCTTGTCTCTTTTCAAGATTTTTATTGAAGGATGGTCAACTATGGCTATGTGCTCCTCAGGCAAAACAAATTTGGAAATGTTTAGCTGAAAATGCAGTTTACCTTTGTGATCGTGAAGCCTGTTTTAAGTGGTATTCCAAATTGATGGGAGATGAACCAGACCTGGATCCTGACATTAATAAAGACTTCTTTGAAAATAATGTGCTTCAGCTCGATCCTTCCCTATTAACAGAAAATGGAATGAAATGTTTTGAGCGTTTCTTCAAAGCTGTGAACTGTCGAGAAGGGAAATTAGTAGCAAAAAGGCGAGCCTATATGATGGATGATTTGGAGTTAATTGGTCTAGATTACCTTTGGAGGGTAAGTATAGAGTTGTAAGTGAATATAGGATTTATAACATTTTTTCATCTGTCATAATTGCTATATAGCTAAGAAAATAAAATGTTGACAGATATTTATGATTAAATTTGTGCCTAAGCTGAGGAGTTATTTTCTTATTTCATTGTTCTTTGCTATATAGTAATCTTTGGACATGAAGTTATTTATTTATTTTTTGTCCCTCCAGATTTGCTGTCTATTATCATAACTTGACAGAAATACCAAAGTTGTTTTCCATTGTTAAGAGTTCTCCATTATTACCCATATGCTTTCTTAGATTGAAATACTTGTCCCATGTCCAGTCAGGTTTGGAATGGCCATCTTAGTAAGTGTTTTGAAGTATTTAATGCTATATCCAGTTTAATGTCAACCATTCTGTATTCTTTATGAAGAAAGTTTTTTCAGATTTTATAAAATTTTATAAAATCAGATTTTTATAATTTTTTCAAGTACTGAAAGTCTAATTTTTAAATTAGAAACTAAGTTACTGTTTGATAAAATATAGATGATCCCCTCAAAATTCTAAGTTCTATATAGTTCTTTTCAAACTTACATATATGGTTTATTATTTACTCTTCCTTGATTTAAAGTTCATTTGGAATAGTACCTGAACTGAAAATTGACTACTAAGATGTTGGTAATCATGGAAATCATGAAGAGTATAGATGAATGCACCTTTTTTTTCATAATGTAGTTTAAACTGTGTCTTTTCTACACTTAAATATGGCTCAAATGATTCTCATTTTACTATTTGACTAAACATGTTATTTAAATTCAAGCAATGTCTAACCTGCTTGTCAGAGATATTGTAGGTGTAATATTGATTATATCTTTTTAAAATTTTTTTCAGACTTGTATTTTCTAAGATTTTATGCTTCTATGAATTTTAATTCTCCCTAAATTTGGTATTGCCTTAAAATCAACTTGCCTTTGATCATCAAATTCTCTATATGAAAATACCACAAGAATCATACATATTTCTAAGATTTGATCAAAATATATGTTTTGAATGTATTAACACATACATATATTTATGACTCCAGGTTGTGATTCAGGGAAATGATGACATTGCCAGCAGAGCAATTGACCTCCTTAAGGAGATCTATACTAACCTCGGACCAAGGTTGCAAGTGAATCAGGTAAGAGTATTTAGGAAATAAATACTGATATTGGACAAGTTTGTCAAAACTTGCAATTCAGCTTTTTAAAAGCTTTTTTGCTCTTTAATTCTTTATGAAGTATAATTGGAGGTACCATATATAGTGGATAGAGAGCCATTTAAATATTATCTTTGATATATATATTACCTATGTGACTTTAGCAAATCATTTATCTACTTAAGGCTCTCAGCCAGTGATGTCAAATTAAAATAGAAGTAGGTATGTATTGACTTAGAAAACTACAAATGAATATTATCTGTATTGTATTGTATTTTTATTTATTAAATTTTTCCCAATTTTTAATCTGGTGAGGAGTATTTGCCACAAATTTGACACCTGCTTTTTCTACAAATTTGAAAACTAGGTAGAACATTCTCTATAGAAATGCAGTAATAGGTCTAATCTTTTTTATGTAAATTATTCCTGGTGTTTAATAAAGAGGTCTATGTTATCTGTCAAGTTAGTGGTCTGTGGAAATCAAATAAGTAGTATTATATAAATTAAGGTAGATTCAATGCATCTTGCTGCTATGTTACAAAATTGGATATATAAAATTTTTAAAATTATACTTCTATTTTGATTGTTTACAGTGTTTCTAAATAAAACAAATTATTTTTGTTCTTTCATACTTTGTTCTTCACTGTATGATAAAAAAATACTGGTATGATAGTCAATATGCATATGCCTTAAACAGTTATAATAACATTCCTCACTTTTTATACCTTGAAGTTACATAAATCCATTTAAGTCTTGGATTTGGTGCCGTTTTTTGTTGGCTATAAATATCAACCTTTAAAAAACAAAAATATATTAAATGACTAAGGAAAAAAAGGGCTGTGTTTAGATCTTAGCTTCTTAAACTGGGGTTAATGTGGAGATCACAAAATTATGATTTGTTTGTTTGTAAGTGTTTGATCTATTTACTTTTTTAATATGCATTATATACCTGGGATCACATAAACATTTCTCTGGCTTGCAAATAGAAAAAGTTTAAGAAACTTTGGTCTATATTACAAAACTTCTCAGTTTATCTGAAGTTTCACCAGAAATGTTTTTGTTTCAGCTCTTGTTGACTTATTTTTAATTTAATAGATTATTTTCCTGATTGATGGAACATACTGATCATGTTTTAATCTTGGATAAGTAAATTTTCCATAATGCATGAAAGTCATTAGTTGCCAGTTTTAGTTTTCTAGATATAAAAGATTATAGTAGAGATTACATGAAATGGTAATAATCATTAATCTGTACTTGCCCCTCATACACCTATCCTAAAAGCTTTTTAAAATAAATTTTTGGCGTTTGTTTTTCTGTTAGCTACTTCTAACAAAAATGAAATATTGTTTAAAAAAGGAATTATGTGCCATTCAATTTCTATTTAGTAAGACATATAGGAAGTAGGACTAGGAATTTTGAGATTTGGTTCTTAACCCTGGTTTGCAGGCAATTCATTCTGTGACTTTTAAGAAATCCATTTAGGCAAATAGGTGGTAGAGTTAATAGAGTATTGGACTTGAAGTCAAGAAGAGAGTTCAAATTTTGTGTGAGCCTGGGCTAAGCTAATCACTTAACCTCAGTAAGACTAACCTTATTAGATTATTGTGAGGGTCAAATGGGAAAATATATGTCAAACACACATTTTGTAACCTTAAAACGTCATATTAATGCTAGCTCTTCCACCCACCCCACCCTAAGTTCAATTTTCCATATTGATAGAATTAGGGGTATTTAATCAGCTGACTTTTGAAGTACATTCTAATTCTGGCATTCCACAACTTTAAATAAATATATTTTTAAAAATTTCAAGTCAGCAGTTTTAACCAGGCTGATTTGGGCATTTTTCTTTAGGTAGCAATCCATGAAGACTTCATTCAATCCTGCTTTGATCGTTTGAAAGCCTCCTATGATACATTATGTGTTTTGGATGGTGACAAAGACAGTATTAATTGTGCAAGACAGGAAGCAATACGAATGGTGCGAGTGTTGACTGTTTTAAGGGAATACATAAATGAATGTGACAGTGATTATCATGAAGAAAGGACAATTCTACCTATGTCAAGGTTTGTGAGAACATGTGAACTATTAAAATTTTGTAATGATTATTCCTTTTAAAATTTTTCATTAGCTATCTTCAAAAACTTAACCAGAAAAAGGTTAAATAGTATAGTCTTTTATTTTTTCCTTTTTCTCTCCAAATATTTTTGATAAAAGAATTCCTATTTCTTGTAGCCTAGTTAAGAGAAAATTTCATCTTGAATTTTTAAGATTTTTCTAATTAGAATAACTAGAATATATTAAAACTTTTTTTGTTGTTGTTGTTTCTTTCCTTGACACTTTTTTTGGGAGGGGAGGGGGGGAGGAGAAGGGAAGAAGACCTAATTTTTGTAATTTTTGTCTTAATTTCTATCAGAATGAATTCCATTCCCACCCCCGGCAATTTTTTTTTCTTTTATCAAATAGTGAATTCTTATTTCAGAAGCTTAACTGTTTCCATTTATCAAACACAGGTTTACTATAATACATTTACTCCTGTGCATTGTGTGTCTACTCTGTTCTACTGATCCACCTTTCTGTTTCTTAGCCAGTACCAGATAGTTTTCACAATTACTGTTTTATTATATAAAGATCCAATACTGCTGTTTCCTCTCATTACATTTTTACTTAGTTCCTTTAATATTCTTGACCCCTTCTTCCAGATGAATTTTGTCATTTTGTTTTGTTTTGTTTTTTTAGCTCAACAAATTAAATTTTTTTTGTCAATTTAATTCAGATGGCGTCAAATAAGTAAATTGATTTAGGTAGAATTGTCATTTTTATTATATGCGCTTTCCCCACCCATGAACAATTAAAATATCTCCATTAAAAAAAATAATAATAGCGTTTCCTTTCCAAATCATGCAAAGAGTTTTCAATATTCACCCTTGCAAAACCTTGTGTTCCAGATTTTTTTCCCTACTCTCCCCCAGCTCCCTACCCTAGCTTGCAATCCAGTATAGGTTAAACATGTGTAATTCTTCTGTACATCTTTCCACATTAATCATGCTGCACAGAAAAATCTTGTCAAAAAGGGTGAAAAAATGTGAAAGTAAACAAAAACAACAAAAATGGCAAAAATACTATGTTTCATCCACATTCAGACTCCATAGTCCTATGGGTACAGATGTCTCTCACCATCACAAGTTTATTGGGATTGGCCCTCAATCTCCCTCCCCCCTTCATTGTTGAAAAGGGCCACTAACTACAGAATCATCGTATAATCTTCTTGCCATGTGAATGATCTCCTCTGCTCATTTCATTCAGTATCAGTTCATGTAAGTGTCTTCAGGCTTCTCTAAAATCATCCTGCTGATTGTTTCTTACAGAACAATAATATTCCTATACCATAACTTATTCAGCCATTCTCCAACTGATGGGCATCCACTCAGTTTCCAGTTTCTTACCACTACAAAAAGGGCTGCCACAAACATTTTTGCATCTGTGGATTCTTTTCCCCTTTTTATTATCTTTTTTGGCATACAGGCCCAGTAGAAACACTGATGGATCAAAGGGTATGCACACCCTTTGGGCATAGTTCCAGATTGCTCTCCAAAATGATTAGATCAGTTCACAACTCCACCAACAATGTATTAGTATTCCAATTTTCTCACACCTCCTTCAGCATTTATAATTATCTTTTCCTGTCATCTTCGCCAATCTGTGAAGTGATACCCAAAGTTGTCTTAATTTGCATTTCTCTGATCAGTAGTGATTTGGAGCACTTTTTCATATGACTAGAAATAGTTTTATTCATGTGAAAATTGTTCATATCCTTTGACCATTTTTCAACTGAGTAATGACTTTTATTCTTAAGAATTTGAGTCAGTTCTTTATATATTTTAGAAATGAGGCCTTTATCAGAACTTTTATGTGGAAAAAAAAATTTCCCAGTTTTATGCTTCCCTTCTAATCTTGGCTGCAATGGTTTTGTTTGTAGAAAAAGTTTTTAATTTAATATAATCAGAATTATCCACTTTGCATTTCATAATGTTCTCTTGTTCTTCTTTGGCCATAAATTCCTTCCTTCTTTACCTATTTGAGAAGTAATTTCTTCCATTGTTCTCCTAATTTGTATCACCCTTTATTTTTCAGTCATGAATCTATAACTACCTCATCTTGGTATAAGGTTTTAATGTTGATTAATGCTTAGTTCTTGCAAGTAGTAATTGTTCATTATGTTCATCTACTTTCTGGGTCATTTAGGCAGGTATATTTCCAGTTATTTTAATATTGCCTATGTTTATTTTGGTGTATTCGGGGGGAGAGTAACTGGGGTTAAGTGACTTGCCCAGGGTCACACAGCTAGGACGTGTTAAGTATTTGAGGCCACATTTGAACTCAGGTCCTTCTGACTCCAGGGTTGATGCTCTAACCACTATTCCATCTAGCTGACCCCCATGGTTATTTTTAATGGGGTATCTCTTATTATTTATTCTTGTTGGATATGGGGGGGTTGAGAGATAATGCTGATGATTTATATGGATTTATTTTATACCCTGCTACTTTGCTAAAATCATTGTTTCAGATAATTTTTAGTTGAGTTTCTAGGATTTTCCAAATATGTATCATACTGCCTGTGTAAAAAAAAAAAAAGATAACTCTTGTTAATCTTTCTGTTTCTTTTTCTTCTCACTGTCATTGCCAACATTTCTAATATAGTATTGAATAATATTGTTGATGATGGGCATCCTTGTTTTACTGATGATCTCACTGGGTTTCTAGCTTATTGTCATTACAGGTAATGCTTGCTGGTGGTCTTATCCTTTTTAAGGAAAAATCCTCATGTTTTCAAGTGTTTTTTATAGAAATGAGTGTTGTATTTTATCAAAAATCTTTTATCTGGTGTTATAATCATAAGATTTTGTTACTTTTGCTAAAGATATAATCAATTATGTTAATAGTTACCTTGTGTTAAACCATCCCTGCATTGCCAGTATAAATTTTACTTAGTCTATGACTTTCTTTCTTTGTTTTTATCTTTCATAGTTTAAGTATCAGCAACTTAGTTGTTTCATAAAAGGAGGTTGTTAGGACTCATTTTTGCCCATTATTTCAAATTATTTAATTTTTGGATCTTTATCAAATTCATTAAATCAAAGGATCTAATATTGATCTTAAAATGTTTGGTAGCATTTACTTGTAAATCCATCTTGTCCTGATAATCTATTTCTTTATTTGATAATCTGGTCAGTTTATATTTTTGTAAATATTCTCCCATTTCACTTATATTGTTAAATTTCTGGCAATATAATTTTTACATTTACTTTTATTCATCTCACCTTCTTGAATTCTTTAAACAAAATTGACTAGAACTTTAGTTTTCTTTGCTCTCTTTCATTGCACTTTTATACAAATTTCAACTGTCTACTGAATGTTTCTACATCTCTTGTCAGTATCTCAAACTTAGCATGTTTTAGACAGAGCTTATCTTTTCTTTAATAACTATTCTTTTCTCTCAATTTCCTTTTTTTCTATTTAGGGTTTCATCATTCTCTTGGTAACTTCAACTTAAATTTTATAAATTGCTTTGGAAGCAATTGGTGATGCAGTGGGTAGAGCACTGGACCTGGAGTCAGGAAGACTCATGTTCATATTTGGTCTGATGATATTTGTTCATATTTGGTCTCAGACATTTACTAGCTATGTTACCCTAGGCAAATCATTTAATCTCTCTGTGCCTCAATTTCCTCATCTATAAAATGGGATAAAAACATCACCAACCTCAGAGTTGGGATTCTTGTAAAGCACTTAACACATTGCCTGATAGTCAGAGCTTGATAATTGCTTATTTTCTTTCTTCCTTCCATTGCTCCCCATATCTTATCAGTTAGTACTTCAGGTCAATTTTGCTTTGGCAGTATTTCATATTTCTCTGCACTTTTGTTTTCTCATTACTATTACTATTCCCTAGTCTAGTTCTAAAATTTTCTTTCCAAGTAGTCTTGATTATTTCTAGATACTTCCTTCTGTACCCTAGTCTTTACTATAGTCATAGAATTCTATCTAATGTATAGTTTAGTTGATGTTAACTTGTTTTCAGTAGCCTTTGGTTTCCTATTTTCAACCAAAAAAAGATCCAGACTCTTTAATTTGGCATTGTACTCTAGAGTCTTAAAGCTTCTTAAATTGTGGGTCACAATGTGGGTTTTCATAATTGAACATAAATTATTATCAGTAAGTGTTTGATTTGTTTATCTATTTTATATATCTATATTCCTGGGGTCATGAGAGGAAAAAATTTAAGAATCCCAGCTCTAGCCAAAACTAATTTATACATTGTATCTTGAGTGTAGTTTGAGTTTTCTCTAAAGCAGGGGTTCTCAAACTACGGCCCTCGGGCCAGATGCTGGCAAGCTGAGGACGTTTATGGGTCCCACCCGATTAAGGCAAATGGGCTGAGGGGTAGAGACAGAGTGTGAGTTTTTGTTTTTACTATAATCCGGCCCTCCAACAGTCTGAGGGACAGTGAACTGGCCCCCTATTTAAAAAGTTTGAGGACCACTGCTCTAAAGATTAATATATTTCAAACCTGGTAGCATAAAGGTAAAATTATATCACTGAATGTTTATGGATGGGGTTTATGGAAGTGGTACATATCCATGTGCCAATGGAAAATAATTTTTTTTTTTTAATATAGTAGTGTCACATTTTGAGGGGGATATATATAGTATTGAAAATTTTATTTCCAATATCCTGAAAATATTTATTGTATTAAGATATTTCTATCCCATAATTAATCTTGAAATAGTAACAGATTTTTCAGATACAATTAGTCCTATAGCTAATTGAAAATGACAGTGGATAATCTGATGGAACATCTTTATGTGATTGTAAACTTGTTCTTTTTGCAGAGCTTTTCGTGGGAAACACATCACTTTGGTAGTTCGTTTTCCTAATCAAGGCCGGCAGGTAGAAGACTTGGACATCTGGTCTCATACAAATGACACAATTGGTTCAGTAAGGCGATGCATTCTCAATCGTATTAAAGCTAATAGTGCCCATACAAAAGTAGAGCTTTTTATTGGTGGTGAACTGGTGGATCCTGCAGATGATAGGAAGCTAATTGGACAACTAAACCTAAAAGATAAAACGGTAAGTATATTTAATTTTCAAATTTAGTAAGAAAAATTTGTTTTTGGTTTATTTTGGAAAAAAGGTTATTCATTTGAATGACTCCATTTTTGAACAGATAACTTGATTTCCAAAACCATGACTTTATCTTTTTACTTTATTATTTTTATAGATATAAGCAAATAAGGTCTATTTTCTTTTGGAAATATTTACCTTATCTTTATTTTAATATATAATACATTTCCAGCTAATTACAGCCAAACTTACACAGATAAGTTCCAATATGCCTTCAAGTCCTGATAGTTCTTCTGATTCATCAACTGGTTCTCCTGGTAACCATGGAAATCATTATAGTGATGGTCCCAATCCAGAAGTAGAAAGCTGTTTGCCTGGAGTGGTGAGTAAGATATAAACTAATGAGTACTGTCTTAAAAAGTACTGTCTTAAATTCTCTGCAGAATGTTCAGTATTAAGATAGAGCTTGCTTTTAATGATATTAGATTGTAATTGAGATAAGACATGAAATTAATAAATTAAAGAATTACACAGGTATTCTACTTATAGATTATGGATATGGTTTAACTTTTTAATTGGTTATCAATAACTTAGAATGTCTTATAAAAATGGTCTGTTTTAAGACCATCAAAAATAGTTTTAACCATAATTTAACTGTTACGATATATCTTTGTGTATATAAAGGTACACACTTTAAAAAATATTTGGGTGCTTATTTATTTCATGTCTTCAATTTACAAACATTGCCTTATAAATTAGAATTTATAATTTCATCAGTGTTCTCTTTCATTATGCTAAGAACTCTTCTTATCTCCTTGTAGCAATAAGAATTAAGGATTTCCCCATTCCCATTCCTACCTCCACCTCCTATGCCCCCTTCATTCATAGAACAATCAGTCCAAGCAAGAGGTGATCATTCATGCTGAGTTAGTTTTGTAAATCAGGCAATTTCTATAGTGAGAGATAATTAATAGTATAATCTAGTAATATATGGACATCAGAAGGCAGTACATGAACTGTGAAGGTAACAAGTACAATAGGGGGTATTAAGAAAATGAAAACATAATCCTTATAAGACTGTAAGGGAATAATTTTGAAAGACATCACTTTGGATAGGTGATTTTAGCTGAGTCTTGGAATTTAAAAAATGAAATGGGGTGAGAATTTCAGGGCAAAACTGGATAGGAATATGATAGAAGATTATAAACCATAATTTCTTGGATAATATATAATAGACTGAGACATTTTTTAAATATGTATTTGGTCCATTTGTTAAATAACTGCTTTGAATAAAATATCTAGGATACTAATGTTTATGTGTTATTTTATTTTAGATAATGTCAATGCATCCCAGATATATTTCTTTCCTTTGGCAAGTTGCAGACTTGGGTAGCAGTCTAAACATGCCACCCCTAAGAGATGGAGCTAGAGTACTTATGAAACTTATGCCACCAGGTGAGAAAATTTATAAATGACTTTTGGTTAAATAAAATATTCGTTTGAAGTATATTCCATATGTGTAGTGACACACAGGTGGCAAATGTGTTATGTATTAATGAAACTTCTCTTTGAGAGATTACAGCATTGTCTTGATCATCAAAGCTACTATTGAGATTTTCAGTCTTTATTCTCATTCATCTTTGTAGGATTTGGTACTGTCAATTGTTTCCTTCTCTTCCTTCTCTTTGCTCCTCCATCTCTGTCATCTTCACAGACCTTTTCAGTCTCTTCCAGATTTCTAAAATGTTTCTCAAAGATTTCTTCTTGGGTTCTTCCTTTTCTTTGTACAAGCATTTCCTTTCAACAATCACATGCTACTCCCAAATCCATATCTCTAGCTCTGATCTCTTTTCCCAGATATTGTTTCTCAACATCTCCAAAACTCATTGTAGTGTTTTTAGCAATAAATCTTCTCATATTTCAGATTTAACCCTTTTTGTCATTGGCAGTACCAGTCACACAATATTCCATTTTCAAAACACTTACACTGATTCTTCTATTTACTTCATTTTAATGACCAATCATTTACAGTGTCCTATCTGTTCTGCCCATGCAACATTTTTGTACCCATACCCTTGCCTAGCACTTACTTAAGTCTTTTTATATATTCTCAATAACCCTACCTTTTCAGTTTTACCTCGTAATAATAGTATTATTTTAGATTACTTAATATCTTACAATTATATATATTAATAACCTAGTTATTCAAGCATAATAAAAATATATTAATACCATTCCCCTCTATATGTATTATGCTTTAAGCTCAGTATTTATTTTATACCCCATATTTTCTAGTTTTTGTTATCTTATTTTTACTTTTCCCTATATCTATTTTATTCTTCAAATACTTTAAAGACTTTATTCAAATGTTCTCTTGCAGTAAGCCTTCCTTGATATGTCTTTATCCATTCACATGGATAAAGACCTTTACTTACCATTTCCCAATTCATACTGCTCTTAGCGGGAGAGGTTATGTCTCATCTAAACTTCTTAGCTTCTCTTTTGCTTAGCTGGGCTTTGCAGATAATAGGCACTGTGCAATGTAAATGTTTGTTGAATTGATTTCACTCCAAGACTTTTGGCACTAATATTGGGAAATATGGTTGCATTGACTGAAAACAAAACAAAACCAATATCTTTAATATCAAATTGCTAAGACATAATTTATCATGGAAGTCATCGTCAATAACATTTCAGTTTTTAAGGTTTATTTATTGAAAAGCACCTTATAAATATCTCATTTAAACCTCAACAATTCTGAGAGAGAGGTGCTGTTATTATCCTTCTTTAAAGATGAGGCAACTGAGGAGGTCAGGTTAAAATATTTAACTTTTGTTAAGTACTCAAGATCATGCACCTAGTGTCTTGAGATCCAAACCTTCTTGATTTCAAGTCTAATACTTCATCTATTAACTCATCTAGCTTCTTCAATAATACAAATAAATTTTTCCTATAATATACTTTAGTATTTCACTTTTATAATTCCTAATGATAACAGTAAAGATCTATATGTATCTACATGATAAGTCTTTATCAGGCTTTTTAGGTTCCTCAAATGGCAATTGGACCCATTTTATGTGTATTCTGGAGGAATATGAGCAGTGAAACATCTGACCAGATGTTAATTTATGTCTTTGAACCTTTACAGAGGAAACTCTAAACTCTTATCAAAAAAGATCAACTGAGTTATGTTTTAACTCCTTATAGTTGTAGTTTTTTATTTTTTTTTACAAAGCCAAGAAACCAGTTTCCCATAACAGCATGATACTATTCTTTTTCATTGTGATGTTCTTTCTTATTCTTTTTTTTTTTTCTCTCTCTCTCCCTCCCTCCCTTCTCCCCCCCTCTCTTTTTCTCCAATCTCTCTTCTTTCTCTCCTCTCTCCTCTTTCTCTCATTTTTTGTGGAGGCAGTTGGGATAAAGTGACTTGCCTAGGGTCATACAGCTAAGAAATGTTAAGTGTCTGAGTTCAAATTTGAACTCAGGTCCTCCTGATTTCAGGGCTGGTACTCTATCCACTATGCCACCTAGATGCCCCATATGATGTTCTTTTTTGAAAAATTATTTGGTTTCTGAATTTTTTGAGCCTTATCTTAGTTTGCCTTTTCATCTTCCCTGCTTTCAATCTACATTGTGTTTCATGTCCCTATCTAGGGACAAAATAAACTTTTTTTTTTTTTAATAGCTTGTTGCTAAATACTAAAACCCTTATTGTATTTTTCCTAATCAGAAAAATAATTTTTCCTTATTCTTTTTAGTTTCTTCTCTGAATTTTCCCTCCAGAATGAAAAATATATCTTATTTACACATTATATATTTTTTCTATTCTAATAGTGCATTACTAAAAGTGGCTTCAGATAGTGATTTAGACAGAAAAGATGGCTTTTGAAACTTTTCTGAAGAGCTTATATTCTTTTCACTGGAAAGCTTTTTTCAGTTTTTTTTTGTGTGTTTTTTTTTTTTTTAATTTGCGTTTTAAACTGTATGTCTTTGCATTTTTATGTTACTTATAAATCATTTTAATTCAAGAGGATATGTAATGTCCAATAGCAAGAATTATGTAGGATTTTAAAAGCTAAACGAGAGGCGTTTATATTTATTTGATCCTGTTGGCAATAAGGAGCCACTGAGTTGATTGATTAGGGGAGTGACTTGATCATGGGACATTACTTTGGCAGCAGTATGTAGCATAGATTAGAGTAGAAGGACTAGAGGCAGAAAGACCATTTCAAGGATTCGTTGTAATTAGTCTTAAGTGATCTGAATTAATAAGTTTAATGAGGGTTCAAAGAAGAAATGAAAGAATAATGAATGATCATTTTCATTACCACTTGCCTTATCTTTTATTAACCAATATCAAAAAACTAATATTTTCTTGTGACTGTAGCCATGATGTTGCCATGGCTTGGAAGTTTGTTTGCAAGTTTAATTTTAATGCTACCAGTTAAATTATTGAGAAACCATAATGTTTTGGTGCCCTTGCTAACCTATAAGCCACAGTTTAATGCTTATATTGCTTATGTTATGAAAAGTTTATGTAAATGTATCATATTGGTAGAATCTTAGATTGTTATATAGAGTGATGTTTAAATAGTGTGTTATACTTTGATTTTCTGCTTTACAAGTTTTTTAGAAGGCATAAAATAAAACTTGGATAGTTAACTTTGACTTTTTTTTTCTTACTGCATAGATAAATAATATAAAAACTGTCGTCTGGCTGGAGTAATCTAGAATGTTTTCTGTAGACTAGATTGTTTTTTGGTAGGAAGTAGAAATAAGCTCGAGGAAATGATTTAGAACAGCAATTGCAGAAAAATTTGAGATTTTTTTTTCTTCAGATATATAATAGATCTCTAGTTATCTCAGTAGCTATGTACAAACTTGTATTTTTTTTTCCTTTCGGTGTAACAAGTGGTTGCACTTTATTTTGACTGCTATGTAATAGAGAACATGGTTTATAATGTGAGTGTAGCAACAGTACAGAAGTATTTATATTGCTTGTTAAATGTTGAATAATCTTTGTTGTTGGTTAGTTATTATTGTGTGGGTATTTGAACTATGTTGCTTTCAGACAGAAACCCCCAACCTTTTTTTTTTTTTTTTTTGAGGAGGAACTACTTTATTTTTATTCGTTAAGGATGGAAATGCAAGGACATAGATGGGGTAGCAGGGAGAATGGAGATGGTACCTGAAAATAATAGTTAGAAGATTGAGAATCCTTGTGTTACTAATATCTTCAGTAAGTTTGGAAAATTTGTGGTGTGGTTTTGTTTTGTTTTGTTTTGGGGTTTTGTTATAATCACATGGATACCTAGAGAAAAACAGTAATATTTCTATCTTATTTTGGTATTTGCATTGTTCTTTACAAATATTGTATTTGATTCTTACCACAACTCTATGAGGTAGGCATTAATATCCCCATTTTACAGATAATAGAAAACTAAAGCTGAGGGAACTTAAGTGACTTGACTAGCAGCGTCGAAGTTTCTTGGCTCTAAGTCTAACATTTTATCCACCATGGCAAAGTTGCCTGTCAGACGTAACTCTTTGCCAATCCAGATATTTTGACCCCAAATTTTTGAATTTAGTAGTTTGAGTCATGATTTTTAATCTTATAATTTGGTGCTAAATATTTAAATTAAATCTATTCATAATACTTTTTAAATTTTCAGATAATACTACAGTTGAAAAACTAAGAGCTATTTGCTTAGATCATGCAAAACTTGGAGAAAGCAGCCTCAGTCCATCTCTTGACTCACTTTTCTTTGGTCCCTCTGCCTCACAAGTGCTATATCTAACAGAGGTTTGTAATAGTTTTCTTCCTTCTTAACTTTTTTTTTTTTTTTTTTTTTTTTTTGCCTTTTGCCTACCTTAATGCTCTTAAAATCGCCAAATTATTGCTGACTGCCGTTGGCTATGGCCATGTTCGAGCTGTAGCAGAAGCTTGTCAACCAGTTGCAGAAGGCACAAATCCCATGTCACCGGTAAAAAGAAAAATTAATAAAACAATAATAATAAACAACAATAGATTGTACTATTTTCCTTAACTTGCTTGCCATACAAATAATTCTTGAATTTACTTATAAAAATGTTTAAAGGTGTTTTAGAATATTTTTGGCCCAGATTGAAAACCATTATACGATTCTTGTACTGAGTTTTTCCACTGCTTAAAATGTGATACATGCCTTGAACCAGACCAATGCTGGTATTGTTCACCCCAAGAAAGGTTGGTTCTACCAACTAAACTCCTTATGGTACATATCTATTTTATTCTAACCCCATGTTTTGTCTTTGTTCTCATTTTGGTATATTTCTCCAAAAATCTTCTAGAGATCCAAAAGATTGACTATAAAAGTTCTCTCTTCAATCTGTTCCCTTCTCTCCCTTCTCACTGTTTCCCACCCCAAACCAACCAATCCTCCAAAACCCATGACTTACAGGTACTACACTTGAATATGTTTTGCATTGTACTTTCTGAGCTTCTTTAGAGAGAACTGGCAGGGTATTCCTTACTGTTATGATCTCATCACCAATGTTGCTGGATGGATTTATAATGTATAGGAAAAAGTATTAAACTTTTCTCATTTTCTTTTTTCCCAAAGAATTATCATTCAGAAATCTTGAGGGGAAAAATATAAATATGAAGGTTTTCTCTGATAAAAGTCATGATTCAATTGCTCTTGATAGTATGGAGGTTACCCTGATAGGATAGGGGTCAACAAGACATCTAGTTCAGCCCAGTCTTGAACCAGTGCACTTTTTACTATACCATGTTACCTCTCTGAGTTTTAAGACTTATGTATGTTCATATGGGTCATGCCAGAGATATATAAGCTCTGGCAAGTTCTTGGAAAAGCCTTGAATAGGAGACCTGGTAATAGATTTTGTGTCTCTTATCCATGGACCAGTCTGGCTATATTTAGAGTTTTGCTGCAGATGAATTTTTTGGTTATAGCAATTCTTAAAAGTTTTCCTATCAAATATAGAAGATTTGATAATATTAGCTATATATGCAAATGAAATTAAAAATCTTTTAAATGTCTTGAATATACAGTAAACTTTTTTACTTGTCAATTTCAATTGTAAGTCTGACTCCCAAAACTTTTTTCCATAGATGTGGTTCAGGTTTTCATTTTGTGGGACTTTTTTTCCCCTTCAACAGATAAATCAGGCTACTCATGATCAAGCAGTGGTGCTACAGAATGCCCTTCAGAACATTCCTAATCCAACATCTGAATGTATGCTTAGAAATGTGGCAATTCGCCTTGCCCAGCAGATATCTGATGAGGTTAGTATTATCCTTAAATAGCGTTTAGTTTCTGGTTTAAGGAAATAGTTTTATTGGGAGAAAAGAAATTTCTGTGGCCAAGTAATTTACTTTAACTGCCTATTATTTTTCTTTTGTATATTGACTCTAGAAAACTAAAGCATTTACTAAATTTTTTGGTTGAATTTCTCCTTAAGTTCAGTAGAATGATAAACTACTGCTTTGAATATTGTTGATAACATTTCATACTATTCCTATAGCAATCAGGTTTGCAGATTTTTTTCATTTTTTTTTTTTTTTCCTATTTTAAATATATGAGGAGTTACTAGAATAATATATCAAGTGCCACAAGGGAATATATAAAAGCATTAAGTTCCTCTGTGCTTTGCAATTATGTCTTCTATTAAAAGAAAATGGATTTATTCCAGTGATTAAACTTTGATAACCTTGTAAACTTTTGTAAATCCTGAGAACTATTTTAGTGTTTTTTCTGTTTCTTTCCAGGCATCAAAATATATCCCTGATATTTGTGTTATTCGAGCTGTACAAAAAATTGTCTGGGCATCAGGGTGTGGGTCAGTACAACTGGTGTTTAGTTCAAATGATGATATTAGTAAAATTTATGAGAAGGTAAGATTAAACAAATGTATTTATTTAAAATAAAGCAGTTGCCTTTTTAGGATATAGTTTTTTAAATGACCATTTACGATTTATAAATTAATTGTATATTTGGTTATCATGTGTTGACTGTAGTTCTTAGTATAATGATTTCCAGGACCCTATTATGAAGGACTCCTTTTTGGAGGGGAATTCTCCCAAATAAAATGGGTGTGTTTGTTTCTAGTTAGTTCACAATTGTACGAATGTGATGTTAAGATTTTTCATGCTTTTCATACAACTGTGTGGCTGGAGAAGATTGTTACCCTCCCCCCCCCCAAAAAAAATGTCCCTCTTTTTCCTTCTTCTACCTTGATTGAAAATGCCCTTAAATAACATATAGCTTGTTCTCATAAAGATTTTGTAGAGCTGAAAACTCTATTTAATAGGTCACTCTTTTAAAATATTCAGGAATTCCTTCAAAACCTGCTATATACTAGCTTGGTGTTTGGTCCATAGTATCTAATGCATCATCCAGAAGGCTAAGTATAAGAAAACAACATCAGATTTGATCATTTAGAATTTCTTGGTACTTTAGAGCAAGCAGTTTCCATTGAGAAATGAGATTAAATAAGGAGTGAGATCAGATTGTAGAAGGTTAAGAGCTTAGAGAAGTGAATATACAAATTTTAAAAAGCAGTATATCCAATGACTTCATTTAGAAGTACATGAAGAACAGAAAAGTATTGTGAGAATAAGTGTGGTAAAGCATGACTAGTGATAGAACAAGTCGATCAAGGCATTTGAGAATACTTAAATATAGTAAGTTGAATTGATTAACCATAGACCAAATCAAGAATAGGAGAAGAAAATTAAATGAGAGCAGAATAATATACCATAAGAAAGTACTGAGGGATGGATGGATGGATGGATTGTTACAGTGAGTAGGAAGAATAAGACAAAAGAAGAAATAGAATGATAGAAGCTTAGATATCAAATAGAGGAATGTCAGTTTTTGAACAAGTATATACACTTCTTGTGGTTAATGGGAAGACCCAGAGTGTGACCTCTCTGCTTGTGACAGTGGTAGAATAAAGGAATAGATCATGAAATTTAAAGAGGTTAAAAAATTGAGAAGTTAAGGATGCTTAAAGAGGCACCCATGTATATATTGAAGAATGTTTAAAAGCAAGAGTTAAGAACATGAAAGTAGATAAGTGTGGTAGAATGATCTGGAATTAGTATATAACAGTTACCCTGGTTTGATTAGAGTGGAACAGCAATTCTAGGAAATGATAGAAATTCCATACACAGTAGAAAACATGAACAAGCAAGGTTCAAGTGGGAATGAATAAAAATAAATAAGAGAGTAAACCTGGTAGGTACTATATAAATACCATTCCCTTTGATTTTTCTCTTTCCATTAAGAACTGGTGATTGAATTATAGAGGAATAGAGATAATAAAAATGTAATAGTAATTTGTTAGCCATAACAATGGTGTAATGGGTAACAAATGAATTTTAAAGTCTACCATCTCAAAGAGATATAGTTGCCAGGCAAGAACTATAGATTTTAAGCTTCAGTCACTCATTCTACCCATTTCTTTTGATCTTGCTGGGGAAGGTTTTGTGCAAGCGTTAAAAGTAACGCATTCTTAATAGGACCTCTCTAATAGAGTCAGAAAGTATTGTCAGTATTTCTTTTCTTCCCCAAGTTTTTGGTATCCTATTTTTTTTCAGTTATCTTGAACTAATGTCTTGATTCTCTCACAGTTATTATTTTTAACACAAATATATGTATGTAACAAATAACATTATATGTATGGTTAGTCAGGTTTTTTCCTGTCAGTTTAATTAGTGGTGTTTATGTAAGAAAAATACATCTGGGATTGTGATATTAAGTCTAGATAATAGTGGTTCTGCTGTCATTGATGAGGAATATTTTGTTTTATAAATCTCAACAGATATTTTTACAGTTTTCATGTTTCTTCCAGTTTCATCTTTAAATGAAGTTGGCATGAACTGGCTTAATTTGGCTTAAATTCTTGCTAAGTTTTCTGCAAACTTATTTCCTCTTTTGCTTTTCATTTATATCTAAGACCAAAATAGTCATAATTTATACCATCATCTTCCATATCTTACTACATTGTCTTTCAAGTTTATTACTTTTTAAATTGATCTTGGCCTTTAGGACCATTTTTTTCTGCATGGGAAAGAAACCCGACATTATCTGACAAAGCGTAGTTTCTAGGTTTGTATGGTGGGTTTTTGTTGTTGTTTTGTTTTGTTTTGCCTCCATGTTGTGGAGATCCATTTTTCACTGTTAAACTCCATTAGAAACAGCCCTCAGTTTGCGGTCTGTTTTGTCCACTTCCTATTATTAAGCATCAAGAGCTTAAATAAATAGATCATCTTATAGTGATTCTAATTACACTTTGTTTCTTTTTTCTTTTTCAATTTTGTTTTGATTTTAATCTCATTTAAGTAGTTGATAATATATATTAATATAGATGCATGATTCAAAAAGGACCAAAAAATTAATTTATAATGCATGTCTGACCATGTTACTTCCCTATTCCCTGTTACCTTCAGTATGAAATATAAAACCTTGTTTGGACCTCAAAATCCTTCATAACTTATCTCTCCCCTACCTTTTTTGTCCTTTTATAACTTACTCACCTGTATGTAACTCTGATAAAGTGATACTGGTTTCCTTGCTTAAGGTACTCCATCTTCTAACTTTTGATTTTCATTGAGTATCCACATGCCTAAAATTTTATTCTTTCTCATCTCTGCCTCCCAGTATCTCTGATTCTTTCAAATTTCAGGCAAAAACCCATATTCTTCAAGAATCATTTCCAGATTCCCCTCAGTTCTATTGGTTATTTCCAAGGTGTCCTGTATATATTTTATATAGTTATTTGCAAGTGGTCTGTTCCATTAAACTATGAGCTCCTTTAGGACAGAGACTGCCTTTTGCCTTTGTACACTTTGCTCTTAGTACCTGCTACATAGTAGGTACTTAATAAATGCTGGTTGTTTGACTAGCTTTTTAATGTCTTTTAATGTTTTTTAAAAAAAAAAAAAGTTTCTATTTGTGTGTGTGTGGCTGTTTGGAGCTCACTATGTTCACTCTTTCTCCAACTCTCTTCTTAACGTATTTTTGATCCGTAATTGTGTGACTTATATTTTGTCTACAGAGCTTGTGATTTCTTAGCCCTGGGTCCTATTCTACAGCATTTTTTCCCACCATTTTCCTCTTTTTTTTTTTTTTTTTTTTTTGCATTAGTCATTGAGTACTGAGTTATATGTTGGTCTAAATAGAATAGAACCAAATTGTAATCAAGTATTTCTTGAAATGGTGTTTTCTGTTACTTTTGGTCACACAGCAAAACAAATCTGACCAACTTTTTCATTTATCTTTTCAAAGAGAACCATCATTCTTTCTGCTGCAATTTGCTATTATCTCATTTTCATTTATAGCAGGAATATTGATGTGATTCATTTTCTCTAATAGCTTGTCATTTTGATGGAAAATAGATAATGATCTTGATTTAGGGCCACTTAATGTTTATTGGTTTTGTAATGTTTGCCATGATCAAAAGTTTCATGCATAAGAAACCTATCTTTCTAATGAGAAGCAGGCATACTTTTTTTTTCTATTATGATCCTTGCAACTTTTACAGCATGATAGAACCTACCTGAAATTTTATATTCTGGTGTTCATAAAGACTACAAAATTTACTCTTTACCAATGATGCATCCTTGAGTCTTTTTGTTTAGGCACTTGTCAATAATGTGACAGTTATTTTCCAATGATCATCTTAGGTATTTTGATAACTAATTAGAGTAAGCAGCTCAGAAGCTATGAACATAGGTACATACTTAGGTGGAGTTATAGCTCTTGTATGGATAGTTGTGAGATGGCTTCCCTGAAAAATGAAAAAGTTATGTAAGTGATGACTTTTGAGTAATAGTTTCCCATAAACAAACTATAAATTCTCCCAAAGCACCTAGTATAGCTGAGCAAGACTGAATTTTATTTTATTGTTTCTTTTTAATTATGCTACTCAAATGACAAAGTGAATCTTTTTTATGTTACCACAATATGGTAACCTTGGATTATTGGTTAGACTTGCAGTGATTCCATATTGCCTATAAAATATAAACTCCTTAATCTGATAGTTAAGACCTTCGAAAACCTGAATACATCCCACTTTTCTGCCCTTTTACATTTTATCTAAACTGTATATATATATATTAACCATGTTTAACATATATTGGATTACTTTGGAATTGATTTGGTGTTGATTGAACTGTTAGTGATGTTACCTGTAATATTTTGAAATTTAAATACTATTTAGAAAAGGAACCAAAATAATTTTAATTCATGTTTGTATCTGTCTTTTACTCTAGCTTAGCACTTGCCATGTAAGCAGGCACTTTAAGTTGAATTGTATAGAATATTATTCAGTGCAAGTAAAGGTAATCACAAAAAAAGGTGTTTTTTGGGGAAGGGAAGGTTTATTTGTTTTGGTAAGTAAATACTTTAATTCTCAGTATACAGCTAAAAATCATTTAAGTTTCTAATTGTATCTCCATGTAATTTCTTGTTTGTAATTTTACAGACGAATGCAGGGAATGAACCAGACATGGAAGATGAACATGTTTGTTGTGAAGCATTGGAAGTGATGACACTATGCTTTGCTTTGATTCCAACAGCCCTAGATGCACTTAGTAAAGAAAAAGCATGGCAGACTTTTATTATTGACTTGCTCTTACATTGTCATAGCAAGTAAGTATTTTTAAATAATTAAAGCATACATATTATTGGTTCTCATTTATGGCAAATTAAGAATAATTGAGTTGATAGTGAAAATTTTGTCCATGAGAACTACCTTAAGTGTGTTAAACTGAAGTTTTCTTTGCTTATACTTAAGCAAACTTAAATTAATTTTAATCCTTAATAAAAATTTCCCATTATTACTGGGTATAGTATAATCCTTGAAACCTAGAATGTTGAACATGTGAATTTTGCATTATTTCATCATTCAATATCATCACTTAAAAGGATTATTTTTACTGGAATTGCTATGAGTAATTAATAGTTTTAAAATTTGATACTACCCTAAGTATATGTTTAAATATTCGGTAGTAACTAAAAAGCTTTGATTTTTATCTGTCTATATACTTCTGTCTTTCTTATATGAAAATAGAAGAAAGTAGGGATTAAAAGTAGTAGAGAAACTTCCCCTCCCCCTTTCCTTATTAAATGTTGTTTCATCAATTGAAATTCTATTCCCCTATGTCTAGTTTAGTTTTCATCTAAATATTTATTCACTTTTGGTGTTCTCATTGTGAATCTAGTTAATATTGTTCTAATCAGATTTCACATAAACAAACTAGCCAGTTACTCAACTAGCATTAAGTGCTGATATTATGCTAAACTCTGAAGATAAGAAGAAAAGCAAAAGACAGCTTTTCTTTTAAGGCATTCAGTTTAATAGAAAAGGCAACATGCAAATAACTTCATACATACTAGATAGACAGATATGGATATAGATAGATATTAAATTGACGGTAGTCTAAGAGAGAAGGCACTAACATTAAGGAGGATTGGGAATGATTTCTTTCAGAAGATGGGATTCTAAGTATTACTTGAAGTGAGGTATGAAAATAAGATGATAAAATGAAGAAGAGGGAAAGTGTTCCAAGCATGGGGAACAGCCAGTGAAAATGTCTAATCTGGATATGTAGTGTCCTCTATAAGAAGCAAGGAAGCTAATGTTGTTGGATTACTGACTGTGAAAGGGAATAAAATAAGTAAAAACTGGGGAAAAGATGGGGTCAGATTATGAAGGGATGATATTTGGATTTGTGCTTTTGAAAAAATCAGTTTGACTACTAAGCAATTTGGAATGAAAACAGACTTGAAGCAGGGAAGAGTCAAAGAAAACTCATGAGGTACAAACCTGTATGACTATAAGAGTGTTGATATCCTTGTCAGTAATAAGGAAATACAAAAGGAGAAGGTTTTGGAGGACAAGAAAGTAAGTTTAGTTTGGACAGTATTCAGTTTTAGATGTTTATACAGAATGTTCAGTTTGAGATGTCTGTCAGGTAATTGGAAATTCAAGACTGGAGGCTGGGAAAGAGAGAAAACTGTCTATACAAGTAAATATATAAAAATGAACACCAAAATGACTTGATTTAACAAAATAAACAAGTGAAAATAGCATATAAGGTGAAGAGAGTCCAGGACAGTGCCGTAGGGACAGTCTGAGTTATTGATTATAGCCTTCATGGAGATCTAACAAAGGAGACAGAAGGAGCCAGTCATACAAGAAGGAGAATATGAACAGAATGACATGGAAAACAGGAGAGAAGAATATATTAACA
Organism: Sminthopsis crassicaudata; assembly: GCF_048593235.1. NCBI lineage: Eukaryota > Metazoa > Chordata > Mammalia > Dasyuromorphia > Dasyuridae > Sminthopsis > Sminthopsis crassicaudata. The sequence goes on along the minus strand of NC_133619.1, from coordinate 274,440,315 downwards.
ATAGTGCCAGAAGCTCCAGAGAAGTTAAAAAAAGATGAGGACTGTGAAAATACTATCAGATTTGGCATCTAAGTGATCAGTAGGATCTTTAAAGAGAGCAATTTTGGTTGAATAATGTGGTCAGAAGTCAAGCCTCAAAAGAACTAAACAGGAAAGGAAATAGGTACTGCTCATAGACAGCCTTTAAAAATAGAAAGTTTAGATAATAATTTGATTTAAAAATAGAAGTATGAGTTTATTTTAAGTTTAAGATTTAAAATTCTAGAAGAGTTTTCAAGAAGATGATTGAGGAGTCACCTGACCTGTGCTAAATCTATGTAAGCTGATGAGATCACCAAGGGAAGAAAATCACCAAAAACCAACCAACCCCCCCCAAAAAAAAAAAAAACAAATCAAAAAACAGTCCTTTGGCCAGAAGTTGGAGCATCCCAATTCAGGCCTTATTGTGTCTAACTCTCCCTCTTCATGCATCACAGCACACCATTTTCTTCTATTCTCTAATATTACTTAAAAGTCTGTCCAGTTCATATGAATTGTTTCCATGCCACTATCCATCTAATCTTCTGCCCTCCCCTTTTCCTCTTGCATTCAGGCTTTCCTAGAATTAGTCTTTCCTACTAAATCCTGTTTTCTCAGTATGTGGCCAAAATATTTAAGCTTCAGCTTCAGTATTTAACCTTCAGGTGAATAGCCTGAATTAAGTTTTTTTTATGTATTGACTAATTTGAAATCTTCAAAAGCATCATTCCACAGCAGTCAGTTTTCTTTATATTCCAACTTTCAAAACCACAAATTGCTACTGGAAAAACCATACTTTTGACTATATAAACCTTTATAAGCAAGGTGATGGTATCCTTTCCATTTTACCATAGCTTTCCTTCCAAGGGACAAGTGACTTTTAATTTCATGGCTGCACTTGCTATTTGCAAGGAACTTTTGAGCCCTCGAATATAAAATCTGGCATGGCTTCCCTTCCTTCTCTTTAAAGTAATTAGAGCAGTTGCCAGGATTTTAGTTTTTGATGTTAAGCTTCTAGCAAGCTTCTATACTTGTCCCTTCTATCCTTACCAAGAGGCTTCTTAATTCCTCTTCACTTTCTACCAGCAAAGTGATATCATCTGCGTGTCTGAAATTGTTGAGATTACCCTTCAAGCTTTAATTCCAACTTTTGATTCATCTAGCCTGAAATTTCATGGGATGTATTCTACATGAATTAAATGAATAGGTGACAATATGTAGATTCCTCATACAACTTTTTCAGACTTTAACCAATCACTTGTTCCATGGTGGTTCTCACTGTTGCTTCTTGGTCCACATATAGGTTCCTCAGGAAACCATCCCTTTGAGGGCTTGCTGCTTTTTCTTTCTTTTTTCTTTGCTGAGGCAATTGGGGTTAAGTGACTTGCCCAGGGTCACACAGCTAGGAAGTGTTAAGTGTCTGAGGTCAGATTTGAACTCAGGTCCTCCTGACTTCAGGGCTGGTGCTCTATCCACTACGCCACCTAGCTTGTCCCTCTGTAAGCCTAGCTTACAGAATCTTAAGCATTATCTTGCTGGTATGTGAAATGAGCATGATTGTTCAGTAACTTGAACATTCTTTAGCATTGCCCTTGTTTAGGATTGTAGCATAAACTATCATTTCCATTGCGGTGACCACTGTCTAGTTTTCCAAATTTGCTGGCATTTTGAGAACAGCACTTTAACAGTATCATTTTTTTAGGATTTTAAATAGCCTAGCTGAAATTTTATTATCTTTATTAGACTTTTGTTAGCAATGCTTCCTAAGTTCCATTTGACTCCATTCTCCAGTATAACTGTCTCTAGATCAGTAACCATACTGTCTGCTTATCATTGATATTAAGATTTTTCTTATTATATAATTATACAAATTTTTCTGTGTATTCATTCTTGCCACCTCTTAATCTCTTCTGTTTCTGTTAAATTCTTTCAGTCCAGCGTTATTTTTGAGGCTGATTTAACTACTTGGTAATGAGGGAAGAAGGGAGCTTACAAAATCGCGAGTATCTTCTCTGCCATCTTGGCTCCACCCCCCTGTTTCTGTTAAATTCTTGAAATTATTAGGTTTGAATGAAACTTTCCTCTGAATATTTTCTGGAAGAGATCTCCTATCTTTCCCACTTTTTGCTTTTTATTCTTTGTACTGCTCATTTAAGAAAAAGTTTTACTCTTTGCTACTTATTTGGAATTCTACATTCAGTTAGGTAGTCCTTTCCTTACCGATTTTGGAAAGCCTTATCAGACAGTCATTTTGCTTTCTTGCTCTTTAGGATGTTTTTTTTCATTGCAGCCTTCTATATAACATCGTGAACTCCTATCTATAATTGTTCTGGCCCTTTTATTTACCAGATCATTTGCAGCCATGAAGGACTAGTTATGATGAAATAATAAAAATCTTTAGTGAAACCAGTCAAGCAGGACAAGAAAGAAAAAATTCTTGGATCTAGCAATAAATAAATGAAGGAGTGAATGACTTGCTGATTTCCAAAGAAGTTTCAATTAAATGGTAGAATTGAAGTAGAATTATAGAAGGTGAGAATGCGGTGGCAACATGTGTCAATAGCATCTTTTAGGATTTTGGCATTTGAAGGAGAGAAGCAGCAGCTTATAAGAATGTATCAAGTTTCTACTGTATGTCAAGCACTGTGTTAAAATGTTGAGGATACAGAAATAAAAATCAAATAACCCCTATCCTCAAGCAAGTGCAAGGCAGAGCATCTCACTCAACTCCTGTGACTCTTTCTTCCGCCAGTGCTTTTATCTAAAGTAAATTTGTCTTTCATTAATCTCTAATCAGTGAAATAGGTTGAATTGTTAATTAACAGATTACCTGTACTTTTTATATTAGATCTTCTACTACCTCTTGTTCCTTGAGGCTCAGGAATTCTCATTTCTGTTGTTTTATTTGATGGTGATTTATGATTGTATCCTTAGAGAAATATGCTAAATTTAGTAACATCTTTAGGAGAGCTAGTAGCAAATGTTACACTTAGACAAAAAGTCCCCTCCATGTGGAAAAAGGCACAGGCCTCCTAATCTGACTTTTAGGAAATACGAATTCTCTTGTACTTTTGGTATTCCGAATTAAGCATCACTGATGAACTAACTTCCTGTATTGTACAGTGGATTAAAATTTTCTTCATAGGCTTTTTGTTTCACTAATGTGTAGGTTTTCTTTTATTTCTTAAATTCCAGCATTGCATGGAGTAGTGCCTTCTTATTTCTTCTGTGGAGATTGGAATGAATTCATGCTGTCAGTTCCTTAACCTTATCCTCAAACAAATGCAAAAGGATTCTCACGTTAAAAGTTGTGGAGGACAATATTTATTTCCTACCTTAAATAGTATGCTGCTTCTCCTGAGTATTTTTTTCTCATGGAAAGATAATTTTTTTCTTTATTCAAATGAGCTACCTTTTGAAAATCACAGCAATTCTCTCAAAGAAAATTTTAAAATATTTCTTAAGTTCATTACAAATATGTAAAAACAATTTTAACATCATCCTTAAAAATTTTCAAAAAATTTTAAAAAGTTTCAAATTCTCTCCCCTACTCCTCTCCACCGTTATTGTGAATGTAAACAGTTCAACATAAGTTATACATGTGTAGTCACATGTATATTTTCATAATAGTTAAAGAAAATTTAGGCCAAAAAAAATTAAGAAAATAAGAGAAAAAAAATATGCTTCAGTTTATATTAGGTCACTATCATTTCTTTCTCTGGATATGGATAGCATTTTTCATCACTTGCGTTCGGTTCATCCTGCAGCGCCAGTTCTGCTTACCAAAAGTGGCCCACTAGGCACTTGCATTCCATGCCCGGCTCCAAGCCAGCGAGCCGGGCTTCTTACCCATTGAAAGTTTGAGAATAGGTTGAGATCGTTTCCGCCCCAAGACCTCTAATCATTCGCTCAGTGTTGTCTTGTATCATATTGCTGAGAATAATTATGTCAGTCACATCTGATCATCTTATAACATCGCTGTTTGCACATAGAATGTTTCACTTTCCATCAGTTCATAGAAACCTGAACCAGGTTTTTCTGAGAGCATCCTGCTCATCATTTCTTAGAGCACAATAGTATTCCATAATAATTGCTTGTCATAATTTGTTCAGCCATTCTCTAATTGATAGGCATCCCCTCAATTTCCAATTCTTTGCTCCCAGAAAAAAAGAACTACTATAAGTATTTTATACATATTGGTCCTTTTTCTTTTTTATTTTTATCTCTTTTTGGATACAGACATAATGCTGAAAGGTCCACAAAGAGTATATGCATGGTTTTACAACCTTTTCAGTGTACTTGTTCTACAGAGTAGTTGCATGAATTGACAACTTCACCAATACATTTATGTCTCATATTTCCTACATCCCTTCCAACATTTGTATGACATCTTCTTGTGAATGAGATTGGCACCTCAGTTTTTATGTCACTATTTTTGTTTAAAAAAAAAATTTCAGTACATGGTTTGATTTATTATTTCTGAGAAATTACTGAAACAAAGAATTCTTTAAAATTTATATCTGGGTCTTTTAAAAATTAATTAGCTAATGGTAAATGAACTAAACTGCATATTGTGTAGTAATATGCTATTATTATTCCTCTCCTAGTCATACTAATCCATTTGAAGCCTAATTTAAAAGGAAAAAAATTGTTGGGTCATTTCCATGAAATGAATAAAATTTCACTTGTTAGATTGCAGAATAGCTAATTACTTGTTATTTTTAGCTAGTTCAAAGGATTTTGTAAAGAAACCATTTCATAAACCTTTAAAACATTGCATATATCTAAGTTGTTATATGAGTGCCAAAAACAAAAAGATCTTTTTTACATCTGAGATCCCTTTGATCCTGTGAAAGAAAGGAAGATTTAAATAATAGGAAATGTATTCACTGGAAATAGTGACAATAAAGATCTTCCTATTTGGTCTATACCAAAGTACCAAGAGGTATATTAGCAAAGTAGACAAAATAGTAATATTTGAAGTTAGCAAAAGATATTAATTTTTAAGAGAAAAAAATAAGAATGAGAGGGGACTAGTTTTACAAAATTTGAAAATGTATCAGATATCAAAACTATTCAAATATTCATTGCTCATTACAAAAGAAGAAACTAGATCAGTGGAACAGATGAGACAAGAAAGATCCAGGAAGGAACAAATATAGTTACAGTATTAAACCAAACAACTAAAGATAATGGGAAAAGGACTTCTAACAAGATCTTTCGGGGAACTACTCTTTGCCTAATCTTTGTCTAAAGATGGCTTTAGACCATATACCACAATAAGGCACAAATTGATATGAAACTTGAATGTAAAAAATGTCATTTTTTAAAAGGGGAAGTTATGTAGGCAGACATAATCTATTCAGTCTAGCTAATGAAAGAATACAACCAAATACATAGTTTTATTTTGTTTAAGTCCTTATGCAAAGCACTACAGATTCACATATGAAAAAACAAATGGCAATCCCTTCTTTTGAGCTTAAGATCTATTGGATTGTAACTTGTATAGAAGAAATACATAGGAAAAAAGACAAAGAAAAGCCGCAGACAGAATAGTTCAGGAATATTCAAGGAAGAACTACATAATTAGTTGCCAGTGGGGAGTTTTGTCTTATATTGTCTAAGTTATTATGAATCAATGAACACTACACAAGGAAGGTTGCAAGTACCTCAGATTAGCCTGAAAAAAAATGCATTATTTCACTGAGCAGAGATTCACAGGTGAGCTGCTACAACTTTGTTATCCTTGGTTTAAATTGTAAATTCCAGTTCTTCCTCCCAATTGCTAGAAGACAGCTTATTTTTCTACAGGTTCATCACTTTTTGAAATGAACCTTTATTGCTAAACTGTTTTTACACTAGAAAATATACTTTCTTCCATCTAATTTATTTTTTCTTCATTAAAAGATGATTTGTCCCAAATCTCACCTTCTAGATTTTAAGTCATTTTATGTTTCTTAAACTTTGGCAAGATATTAAACATTGTACTATAATTTCTTTGAAATTAAAAGTATTTTTAGGCATCCCAAAAATATAATGAAAAAAATTACAATATGTGTTTAAATTTGATTTTTTTAAAAAAATGTTCTTTTTCTCTCACTTTATAAAAAGTGAAACCTAAATGTTTATCTATAATATATCATATTTTACAAGGACCCTAATCGTAAAGTTTGATATTGAGGTCTGTCTCATTATCATTAGATAGCATAAATACAAAGAGAAAAGCAAGGAAACAAGAGTGTTGTTTTTGAGTCAAGGGAACCTCACCATGGAAATGTTTCATATATGGTCAAGGGAAAGAGAGAGAATGGATGATTGTGAATTTATACAGTACCGAAACTGCACTTGACTACTAAGAAGACTGAATGTATTCTTAAGCCTTTTCTTAAAAAAAACTTAAAGTATAGGAAATTCTTACCCTCATGGTTACATAATTGTTTATAATTCTTTAAAAAAGAATTCATATGATGGTAATAAAAATCAATTCTCCATTAGGTTATTTTATCTTTAGTGCTTTTTTTTCTGTCAGAGTCTGAATTGTTTTATTAGACAACTTGGTTGGCACAATGGATACCTCTTTGGATTTGAATTCTGGAAGTCAGAAAGACCTAAGATTGACGTCTGCCTTAGTAGCTATGTGACCCTCTCTCTCAGCAATTTGAGTTTCTACATTTGTAAAACAGTAATCAAAGTACCTAACTAGGTTTGCTGTAAGATTTTTGTAAAGTGCTATAAATGCTAACTATTCTTATGTGGATTATATTTATAGATATTTACTATATTATACATAAAAACTAATTTTGAATTTATACATCTTCTAAAAGGGTTTCAGAGATCCCCAGGATTCTCTGAACCACACTTTGAGAATCACTGATCTAGATAACTTTCTAAGACTCTTTAAGTTGTAAAGAAGATGTCACCTTGCATTGGAAGAGGAAAGATCACAGTTAGAGCTCCTGTCCCCTTAGCTTTAATTGAGCAAGTCTGGTTAAAAAAAAGGCTGTCACACATGCTAGTGATCGGTAAGTCAAAAAAGAAAAGTGACTGAATATTTTAACTGAATAAGATTAAGTCAAGTATGAAATGTAATGGATACAAGTACAATTAGGAAGAGATACTCAAACATTTTAGCATCTATACTCAGTCTGCTAAGAGTCTTGTTCTTCATTACCTGTGTCACTGGATTTTGTAAGTAAAATGCTTTGTAAACTTATCAAGCTGTTATTTTGTTCCTCTTGTAGCTTACAAACTAGCTTTGTCTTAATACGGGTTTGTCACAACTTCATTGGAACAGTTTCTTCATCTGTAAAATGAAGTTATGTTAGACTCTAAATGTTAAGACTCACTAAAGAGTCTTCTGGTTCAAAGGTACTTTGATTCCTGTTGCAGTGCAATGTTCTTTTTTTCTTCTAGGAAATTAATGTCATTTTGCCCCTGTTAAATTGTAAAGTTAATAAGGTATGAACAACACAATTCTGTCTCTCATCATCAGTTATAAAGAGTAGGAGAGCTTCCAGAAATTTCAGGCACTAATCCTTTTAGAAGGTTTCTTTGAAGGAAAATATTTTCCACCGTATTGAAGTAGCTCTCTAAGAGGAGTCCTGAAAGCACACAGTCATCTTTTTTATTCAGGAGAATGGATTTGGGTCTTTGTTCATGTTATAAAACCAAACTTAAAAAATAATTTTCAGAGGTGAATCTCTTAAATGCTTTTGTTACTAATCAAATAATATTCAATACCTTAAAATAAGAAAGGAAAAGAACTTGGTGAAAGAATTATGTTAACATTTTTTACTATTTAATGCTTTGTCAAATACAAGTTTGAAAACCTTCAAACATTAATTATTTTCATTTTCAGAACTGTTCGGCAGATGGCACAGGAACAATTCTTTTTAATGTCTACCAGATGTTGCATGGGACACAGACCTCTACTTTTCTTCATTACTTTATTATTTACTGTTTTAGGGGTAAGAATCTAAATATTCTAATTAAAATTAGTAACATTTTATCTACTAATGACATTAGGCTAAATATGTTTAGAACAAAAATATTGGTGATTTTCCCCCCATAATGTACATGCTTTTTGACAATTTGATTTAGATAAAATTAAACTTTTAATTTTGTACTTATAATTTTTGTAAGAATTTTATTTAATTAAAATTTTGTGACCTTATAAACAAACTAAAATTTGACTTAGGAAATGTTAGTTTGAACTCTCATCTATTTTAGTTGAGTGACTCAGTCTTTTTTTAAAAAGTGCTATGGACACAAAGGAGAAGTGCGTGTGTGTGTGTGTGTGTGTGTGTGTGTGTGTGTGTGTGTGTGTGTGTACACCTGCACATACATTAATACATTGTGGTTTATGTTTCAGAGTACAGCAAGAGAGAGAGCTAAACATTCAGGAGATTATTTTACTTTATTAAGGCATCTTCTAAATTATGCTTACAACAGTAATATTAATGTGCCCAATGCTGAAGTTCTTCTAAACAATGAAATTGATTGGCTCAAAAGGATCAGGGTAAGTTTCAGTGAATAATTTATCATGTTAAAAGATATAAATAGGCCATTTTTGTTAAATCAGTTTAGAAGCCCACATTGATGATAAGATTGACATATGCATTACCAACCAGAGAGCTAGCTCAGTGTTTAGAAACATCTAATATTTTGTTTGGATCATAGGCAAAAAAGGTACGGCATCTTATTGGTGTAAAATACTGCAAATTCTGCTAGCTCTCATCCATAGTGATAGTCACTTTATTAAAACACCCTATTTCCTTTTTTCTCCAATATTTTTAAGATTCAAAGCAGAAATTATTTTTAAATTTTAATTTGTTCTTAATTTAAAAGGATAATTATGATTAACCAGAAGCTTCTTTATGAATGATTTGTCTTTTTCATCCATGAATATATATTTCAGTTTCTACTCAAATGTTCATTTAATAGACACTTGAAAATTTTCAGTTGAGATACAAAATTTATATATTGTTTCTAAATTCAATCTCATTAAGAAATTTGAAACTTCCCTGATCGTCTGATATACATATAACAATGTTTTGTTTTGACTTGTTTTTTAGTTTTCCTTTTCTGTCTTTTTCTAGTTGGGTTTTTCTCAGTTTTTTATTTAATTCCATTAAAAATATTATAAAGAACTTTAATCAGGAATGTTATATAGTCATTTTGCATTATTAGAATGGTAGGACGACAAAAATGTGTCCTGGGCACATTTTGGAGTATACTTCCAGAGTTTTTAAATATAGTCAACATTAATAATGTGATTATGACCTACATTACTTAATACTTCCTTCCTGTTCCTCAAATACCCATGTGCATATGTACTCATGAATTATTATTTGTATTGTATGTAAAAGTGACACCAAGCACAGTGCTCCAGAGTGGATGCTTAATAAATATTGGTATGGTTTTTAAAACACTATCTCATCAGCTTTTTTTTTTTTTTTTTTTTTTTTTTTTACTGATTGCAAATATCTTTTCTTGTCTTAGGATGAAGTTAAACGAACAGGGGAAACAGGGGTGGAAGAAACAATCTTGGAAGGTCACCTTGGTGTAACAAAAGAGTTATTGGCCTTTCAAACTCCAGAAAAGAAATACCATATTGGTTGTGAAAAAGGGGGTGCTAATCTTATTAAAGTAAGTACTATCTCTGTGAGTTTTTTAACCCTCTTATTTGAAAAACTATGTATTCTGTTGGATGATTTAATAAAATTGCCTTAATTAACTTCATGTTTCTTGAGGGAAAGCTTTTTGGTACAGACCTAGGATTAAGAATAGTAAAGAGGGCATTGGACTTGAAATCAGAGTTCTAGATTCAAATTCTGTTTCAGAGAATTGCTCTGACCCTGGACAATTAGCTTCACATCTCTAGCCCTCAGTTTCTTCCTTTATAAATAAGAGATAGATATATATATATATATATATAAAAAGATCCTTTCTAATATCCTTACTCCATTATGACTGCATCTACATATTCATTCCAGGGCTTTAGAAGTAAAATTCCTCTTCCTCCATATTGCTTTTCCAAACTTTCTCTAGCCCATTTACATGCCTGCTTCCTTCCAAATTCTTTCTCACAAGCTCAACTCCTCCCAAATTAAGCCTTTCATCTTTCCCTATCTTATGGTAGTAAGAAGTAACCTTTATCTTCCACTATGTCAATCTTTCCACTTATATCTTAATCCCATCTCCTTCCTTGTACTTGGGTGCTTGATGAGCTCCTTTCAAGTCTAATTTTTAATCTCTCTTAATCCTCTCCTTCTTAGACCATAAAATATACCTAGATCTCCTCACCCTTAAAAAATTCTTATTTGATCCTATTGTCCTTTTTGGTTATCTTCCTATATTGATACTCTAGGCTTCTCACATCCATTCACTTCACTTTATTTCTGTTCCCTTTTTTTTTTTCCTGAGACAATTGGGGTCACACAGCTAGGAAGTATTAAGTAAGGACAGATTTGAACTCAGGTTCTCCCGACTTCAGGGCTGCCCTGTTCTTGTAATTCGATGGTAAATCTAATAACTTTTTTCTAATCTTTCTTGACTGAGTTAATTACAGATTTGTGTTCTCATCATAAATGATCAGATTCCTTTTACTACTTCCAAACTCATTCTCTGCAGCACTTCATTTCTCTAGGTTTTTTCTTTTTTCCTTTTTTGTAGATTTTTATATGCTTAGGATTGTGTAAAAATTTCTTAGGTGAAAAAGAATTGTGGAAGGAAAAATTTTAAGAAGCTCCGATATATTCTATGCTCGAGTCTGATCAGCCAGTTGGGCACACTGTACCTTGACACCAATATAGTGATGTCATTCTGGTCGTCTTTGAACACAAAGGACCATAACCAACCAACTCTGTGTCTCTACTTCTTTTTCCTTTCACTCTCTTTTAAATCCTTTGCAATCTGGTTTCCAACCAGAAATTGATCATTCAATTGAAAATATTATCTCCAACCTTTCACTTTTCCTCACCCCTTCACCCCCCCCCCTATGTAAAAGTTTGCCAAGTTTTATCACTTCCACCTTTCATTTGAACCCTTCTCTCTACTTACATGGCCTCTAGCCTAATTTAGGCCCTTATTACCTCTTGATGTCCCTACTTCAAATGTCAACTCTTCTCCAGTCTTTCTACTCTGCAACTTTTAGATGCACAGTTCTGTATGTGATGCTGCCCTGCACCATCAACTCTATGATCAAATTTAGTTATTTTTGTTTTGACATTTGAATTCCTTTATAACCTCTCTCACCTCTCTCATCTTCCTATCCCCCAGTCTTTTTCTAGTTTTGGGGTGTGTGTGTGTGTGTGTGTGTGTGTGTGTGTGTGTGTGTGTATGTGTATACACACATCTTTATTCTCCTTTCTATTCTCCTCTGTGATTTTGTCAAACTGGCATCTTGGTATTTTCCCCACATTGGTTCCCCCTCTCTCCTCTTTCCCCTGCTCCCATCCTGCCTTCTTCCCACCCCTATTTACACAGGCTGGAATGTCTAATACTATTCCTCTTCAATTTTGCCTCTTGGGGGCAACTTTTTAATAACTTCCTTTAAATCTTACTCCATATGCCACTTCCTTTAGGAAATCTTTCCTGATTTCCTCCATTCTTAATTCCCTTCACACTAGCTACATTTTAAAATTATATTTTTATTTACCATCTGTGAACATACTAACATAACAGTAAGTGGTAATTTCTTAGGGCATGGACAATGTCACTTTTATATTGGCTAACACACATTGCCTGGCAAATGGGTACTTAAGTGCTTGTCGATTTATTGTTTGAAGCAGAGATGCCATGCTTATTTGGGAGATTTTGTACATATGAATTTATATACTTAACCTTTCAACTATATGATATTAGCATTTTATCTTATTTAAAGTACATCTAGAAAATGAAGGTAAATTAACTTTTGGAGTTTAATATTTTTAAAAATGAAATTAATTTAGAATTATTTGATATAGTAATGTCTATAAAATCCATCCATGTAAAAAAAAATAAAAATTATCAGTGCTTTGAAATAGAACAAAAAAATGTATTTTGAATTGGTACATAAACTTCTAGACTTGGAACCTGAAGAACAAGGTTCAAATCCTTGTTCTTACAGATAGTTTCATTGTGATCAAAGGTAAGTCCCTGAACTTCAATTTCTTCTCTTGTAAAATGATAGTAGTAATAATCGTAGCACTCATTTCTTCATAATATTTTGACAACTTTAAAGTAAATGTTAGTTTCTATGATGATGTCCTAAGAGATACATAATCTTTAAATCTTAAAAAAGATAATTTCTTTTTAAAACATTTATTAGTTTCTTTGACTTCACTTACTAATATATTTCTTTTTTTAACTTTTCAGGAATTGATTGATGACTTCATCTTTCCTGCATCTAATGTTTACTTACAATATATGAGAAATGGAGAACTGCCAGCTGAGCAGGCCATACCAGTCTGCAGTTCACCAGCTACCATCAATGCTGGTTTTGAGCTGCTTGTAGCATTAGCTGTTGGTTGTGTGAGAAATCTCAAACAAATAGTGGACACATTGACAGAGATGTATTACATAGGTACAGCAATAACTAGTACGTAATATCTTTAAATCATTGGTTATTTTATTGCCATATTTTTTACAATAGTATCTTATTTATTTCCTTTTTGGTAGAATTTGTAGTAAATATGCATAGTTACTACCATTATGCTAAGAACTTTGAAACGGAAAAATTTACTCAAAGTTACCAAATTTTTAATATTAAATGGTTATATTTTCATGTTACAGACTATTGGTAGTTTAAATACCAGTAATCATAATGACATTTCATCTATTTGGAATATGGCCAGTAATCTTAAATAAGCCAAAATGAAATCTGACTAGACAAAATGTGTGCCTTAAATTCAAAACAATAAAACTTATTTACTTTTCATCACATGAATATAAGAAGTATCCTGAGGCTTCTCTTCAAGCCTCTCTCATCCAACTTCTAGGTTCTACAATTCAGATTTAGATTTTTAGTGTTAGATGGAGGTTTAGCTGTCATCTAATCCTATTGGTTGTTTGTTAAAGGAATTTCTTCTAGAATATCTCTAATAGATAAGCATCCATTCTTTTCATAACCAGATTTAGTCCTCTCATAAGACAATCATCTTGTTACATTTTACTAGCTCCAGTGTATTTTTTGATATTGGTTCATTTTTACTTCTTCCCTCTGAAATTATGCCTTCCTCGTGGTCTCCCAGCTCTCAATATATCAGCATACATTTTAACATTCCCTCATATAGATTACTCTTTCCATTTTTTTACTGCACTTATTTCTCAGAGTATCTACTCTGCCTCCCCTACCCATATTCATACCTTTTGATGTTGCTGTCACAAAGAAATTGCCACATTTTTACGTACATCAACTTTGAAATTTCCTTATCTGATCAGAATCTTTTGTGATTCCATCTGTTAAAATGTTTTACTATGCTCTATCCTGCTTTTTTGTCCTCACCATCATCTCAGATCTTTCAAATCTTCAGTATTTTCCCAGGTCATGTCATTTATTCTTGCTACATATGCCTTCCTTCCCATTTTCGTTTTCTTGATGTTTGATTTTACAAAGTCTTGTTGTTCAGTCATGTAACTTTTATGACTCCTCTGGACAAAATACCACATCAATGCTGTCTGTGGGATTTTCTTGGCAAGATACTGGAGTGGCTTGCCATTTCCTTCTCCGGTGGATTAAGGCAACAAACTTTTAAGGGACTTGCCCAGGTTACAGAGCTAGTACCTTATACTGGATTTGAACTAAGTTCTTCCTCAATCCAGCTTTTTATCCACTGAGCCACCTTGCTGCCTCTCTACAAACTCTATTCACTTTTTTTTCAATCCTTTGTTCTTTTGTGTAATTTTTGTAATATTTTATTATTCCTTCCCAAACCCCAACCCTGAATGACTCCTATCATTTTTCTACTTTACTTCCATTCACTAGCATGTAGATGGAGCTGTATAAGAAGTCACTGACCGTGTTGATTTGATCCACTCCAGATTGATGTTTTCTAATGTTAACTAGAACCTCACTACAGCAAGGCCTTTTTTCTACTCCTTAATGGATTTTTTATCCCATTTACTATAGCAGTTGTCCAGAACTTCTCATTTTTCCTCCATCCTTCCACTTTACCCCTAGCTTTCTTCCTCAACTGAAAGAACATTCCTTGAAAGGAATCAGTAGTATCAGTGGAATTATGGTCCCTGGAAATAAAATCATTCCCTGAAATCTCTCTTTTCTTCTCATCTCACATGCCTTCGTTTTTCATTTCTTTCTTCACTTCAGGTCTCTAATCAAGATGTTGTCTCTTTGTGAAGACCAGTCTCTTGATCCCAGTCTCTATGCTAATTAGACCCCAGAATAATTTCCTTATCTCTCCTTATTATCTAGTTTCTTCCCTTTTGCCTTCTAACCTCACCTGTTCTTCCTCACCCTTAATATAACCTCTGGACTCTGTCATCTACACTAGCTGTCATTTTTCTTTTCTCCTTCCTTTCCTTTTCAGTTGAACACCTTAAATGTAGGGTGGTCTCCTTCTGTCTTCTCACTATTTTCTCAACTCTCTGTCCAACCTCACCACTGAATTGCAATAGTTATCTCCAAAAATTATTATTGGTATTAATGTGCTCTGATCCAATGGACTTTTGTCACTTCATATCCTTCTTTACTTCTCTGCAACTTGTGACACCAGTAATCACTTTTCTCTGTCTGGATATTCTTCATTGCTCCTTCTATGTCTTATACTGTTTGGTATATAAAGTAGAAACCTTTTCAATCTCCTTTTCTGGTTCTTCATTTATGTTATGTTCATCAACTATCTCTCATGTATCTGTCTTGTGGTTTTTCTTTTTTTTTTTTTTTTTCTTTTCTTTTTATATTTTCTTACTTGGTGACCACATTAACTCCTATAGTATCAATTTATCTTCTTGCAGATCATTCCCAGATCTTTATGTTGATTTCTCTGAAATCCAGTCCTGCATCACCAGCTATCTATTGAGTCTTTCAAACTCAGATATCCAAAATAGTGTTATTTCTGGCAATTTGATGATGTAATAGATAGTGCGCTGGCCCTGGAGTCAGGAAGATCTGAGTTCAATGAAATCTGGCCTCCAATTTTTAATGGCTGTGTGACATCACTTTTATATATGTTTCCATTGTTGTGAGGATCAAATAGTAAGTATAAAGCACTTGATACAGTATCTATCTCAGAGTGGGGGAAAGACATGCTAGCTATTATTATTATTATCATTATTATTATTATTCCCTTCTCTTTTTCCTTTCTCCCTTTCTTCAGTGTCCTCCACGCCATTTAGGTTTACAGACTCCATGTCACTGTCAACTCAGTTGCAGATTCTTATTTTTAGAATATTTTTCATCACCTTTTACTGGGTTCTCATCTCCAGCACTACCACAATATTCTTAGTAAATGTAGGTTAAGTCTTTAACCGTTTTAATTTATCCCCCAATTCCCCAGTGTGATTTTTTCAAAGCCTCAGGTTGAATTTGTCTTCCCCAACTCAGTAAAATTGGATTGACTTTTTACCTTTAAGATCAAATATAAACTTCTTTATCATTTAAAATTCTCTGGGTATCTAGCCCTTTCTCACATTTCCAGTCTTAAACTTTACTCTTATTCATGAGTTCTGCAGATATCCTGGCCTACTTGTTCCTTATACTAGGTTCCCTATTGCATCTTTGTATTATCCATTCCTTGTGCACAGGATCCTACCTCCTCCTTTCTGCTTCTTTACTTTTAAGGTCTTGCTTTGCTTTTGAAGTATAGGGGGAGCTGTTCCAGGTTTCCTTTGCATCTCTGAGCCTTGGCTTTGAGCACAGCGCCCCTTGTGTTTGCAGGGTGGTAGCTTTGTCTGCTGTGCCCTGGACTGCCCACTGATTTGCTGCTGAGCCAGTACTGAGGGTCATAGTTGCTGATTGTAATTAAGACCTCACCAGCTTTCCCAGAGTCTGTCTGAGCTGGGCTGAGCACCCTTTTTACCCCAATGACACTGACCTTTTTTGAAGTTTTTCCAATCTGTCTTGAGTTGGAGAGAGGTTTCATTCCATGATTCTGTTCAGAGACTTGGTTTCTTGTGGTTTTCAAGGGAAACTGGGAGGGCTGGAATAGCTTCCTGGCTTTACTCCATCATCTTGGCTTCACCACCAGCATTTCCCTTTTGCCAATTGGAATTCATGGCTTCATTCAATAATCAGCTCAAAATGATAGCTTCTGTAGGTGGCCTTTATCTCCCTAGCAGCTACTTTACCTAAGCAACTAAGGTTGCCTTTTGTATATGTCTTGTATTGTATATACCTCTGTCTATATCTTGAATATACCCATTTATTTAGATATTGTTTCCCCATTTAATGTAAGCTCCATGAGAGTAGAGGCTGTTTTTGCCTTTCTTTGTGTAGCATTTGACAGAAGAACATGCTTTGGTTGCTTTTGTTTAAAAACACACACACACATTTATTCATGAGAACTCTGAAAGCTAGTAAATCACAGTCTAATATCTAAAAGTCAAGTGCGGCACTCAAATTTTAAGAAAACACCACAAAACAAACAAAAGTAACAGCTGTAAGAAAATGGGATAAGTGAGATACAATTAATCAATAATACAGTGAAGGGAAAAAAAGATTTGAGAGTTCATTTCCAAGTTCAGTGAGTCAGTAGTAACTACTAAAAATTAATTCAATTTTAGGTTTCATAGGCAATAAATAATAATAATAGTCCTACAGTGTTCTGTATTGATTGTGAACAGCCTAGATGAATTGTGGTCGGGTCTGTCTGGTAACTGTCAAAAATGAACATTTACAAGATGAAGCACAAGCAGTTTGAGATTATTTATTTATTTTTGTTAAAGCTTTTTATTTTTTAAAAACACACATGGACAATTCTTCAACGTTAGCCCTTGGAAAACCCTGTGTTAGGTTGTGCTTCTTTGATGATATTAACAATAATGGGAATTTGTCTGCTTTTCTTTCTCTTTAAAAGAGTTACAGTTGAAGACTTAAGTGATTTGCCAAAGAGTCACATAGTTAATATTTGTTAGAGGTATAACTTGAAACCCAGTTCTTCCTGGCTCTGAATATATATAACATTTTTATTTTATGTATGTAAATAACTCATTTATTATGGCATGTCACTTCTGGGTTTTGAACCATTACTTCTACTCTTCTAGATGTAAACTTTTTCTTTTTTTTTTTTTTTTTAAGTTTTTTATTATTCTTACTGTGGGAGGGACCATTTTTATTTATTTTTTTTTTATTTCCCTGCCATCTTTTGTATGTGTTCTTTTAAAATCTAAACTCATCAGAGAAGACTCTTTGAAGGCATTTTGGTCTTTTTCTTTTTTTTTTTCTTTCTTTTTTTTTTTTTTTTTTAATTAGCTCTATTCTTAATAGAGTTGTCAAAATATCATTTTTGAGACCATCTCATCACTTTTGAGCATATCTCATTTCTCTGAACTTTAAAAAAAAATCTACTTTCCTACAGTTTAGAATACATTTCTTATTGTCTACCATTCCCCATCTTTGCACTTAAAATAATATAGTGCCTTTCTTGAATGGATTCTATTGTTTCAATATCAGAACTCTGTTCTGCTTTACTAATTAAATTAAATCTAAATTATCTCTTCCTTTTAAACCTTCAGCTTTTTGTACATTTTCAGAGGTGAAATTGTCACTGAGACAAAGATTTACTGGCCTGATTCCAGGAAGTTGTGTGTATTTGTGTTTTTTGTTTACTGGATATGGTTATATGAGCTTCAGAGTAGATTAAATATATTTGTCCTTAGAATATCTGTAGAGGGAATTTATGTTCATAGATGATTGAAATATAGAATGGTTACTGAGATTTGTGATTCTGCAGTGGCTTTGCTGCTATTATATGATGAAACCATATACGGTATATAGCACCCCCCTAAAAATCATTATTCCAAGCCAGTTAGTAGATGCAGGTCATAGATGAGGGCACTGACCTTCAAATGTATTTAGCAAATACATACAGCATTGACCATTAGATGTTAACAGGCAGGTCTTCACTTAATTAGATGATGTATAAAAATGTCAGGAGAAATTATAAGTAGCCCTATAACTTTTAGGAAGCCATTTAGGGAAAGTCAAATGCAGAGGTGATCTGTAAAAATGAGAAAATACCTCTTAGGTTTTTTATAAAGATCAAATGAAAACATTTATGAAAATACATTGAAAACTATAAAATTTACAAATCTGAGATGATATGACAGCTTCTCTCAGTTTAATGTGTTAAAATTTCCTAATAATAAAAGAACTCTGGTCATTTTGTGACAACTTTTTTTAATCATTCTCAGCTTGTGAGGCACTTACAGAATGGGAGTATCTGCCACCTGTTGGACCTCGCCCACCAAAAGGATTTGTGGGTCTGAAAAATGCTGGTGCTACTTGTTATATGAATTCAGTGATCCAGCAGCTATACATGATTCCTGCCATCAGGAATGGTATTCTTGCAATAGAGGGCACTGGCAGTGATGTAGATGACGATATGTCTGGAGATGAGAAGCAAGACAATGAGGTAAATTTTATTTTATCATTTTCTATTTGTGGTCATGAGTATATATTTATACAGTACTAATGCTAATAGTGATATTAGTTCTCATTTATATGGCACTTTAAGATTTGCAAGGCTCTTTACAAGTATTATCTAATTTCACACACACAATGCACCTGGAAAATAGGAGGTGGTATTATTGTCCACATTTACATTTCAGGAAACTGAGGCAGACAAAGTTTAAGTGATTTGCCCAAAGTTGCGCAGCTAGTAAGTATCTGAAATTGAATTTGAACACAGGTCTCCAGACTCTAGGGTCCAGCATGTTCTCCACTGTGCTTCAGACCTGCAGGACTATTTTTTAAAATTCCGTATCCCTGGCCCTTTCCACAAAGCCTCATGCATAGGAGATACTTAATAAAATGCATGTTGAATTGCATTCATTTTGGTATATAACTTGTGGTTTAATTCATACAGAATTCCAACATTTGTGGCATATAGATACTTTCGGTAGTGCAGACTAAAATGTTATTGATATTTTTATCATACGTTCTTCATGAGCTTTTGACTTTAATAGCAACTACCTTTGTGGTTAGTTGTACATTATTTAATGTTAACAGAAACAGATTAGGACCTGTGGTTTTGTTGGTGGGAGAATTCCCAGAGAAGGAAACTCCTCTTCCAACACAGGATAATAAATTCTCTGCAATTTAGAATCTTAAGTTTTTGCCTAAAGCATTGAGAAAGTGATGTTTCTAGAGTCACATAGCCAGTACATGTCAGAAACAAGAAAATAACAGTAAGTATTAGAAATTAATGTGTTAAACAGGGTGAACTTACTGTTTGGATTTCATATTTAAGAATTTAAATAATATGATGTGGAAAACACTTAAAAGATTTTCTTTAAAAATTTTTTATTCTTGTTTTGATTATCCACTTCATTATTTTATGCCTGTGTGTACAGTTTGTCCTCATAGATAGATTGTCCTTAGGAGCTATTAAAAGAGGCTATGTCTCTGTGTCTTGTCAAGCAGGGTCTTTAACAGAAGGGCTTGTAGTCAAAATACAATTTTTCTACCAAACATTCTCAGTTCAGATGAAAGCCTTTTAGGAACAGAGGAGAGAGTGAAAGGGAGGTTCACATGATTTATAGCTGGAAAGTACTTTCTCCATTGTTATAATCATCAATTTTATTGGTGCTGTTTGTTTTTTTTTTTTTTTTTTCATTTTGATTGTTTATAAAAATTCTGTCCTTTTCTTCCAAAATGAAATTTCTTCTGCCTTAATCATTCATTTTCTTTTAAAAGAAAAAAATGATTTCATTATCAGTCCTCCCATACTATTTACTGGGTTTTTTTTTGTTTTTGTTTTTGTTTTTGTTTTTTCAATGATTCAGTATTTTATTTCCTTTTAATGAAGTTTTCATTTATATTGCTTTTTTTTCCCCCCACTTTTCTTTTGGCTCCGTTTATTTTACTTTATATCAATTAATACAGATTTTTTTTTTCCCTTGTTTCTCTTTCTCTCATACTTATAATTTCTTACTGCATCAAACAACTCTTCAGTATCAGAACTAGGAATTAGATTTATGTCCATTGTATCTAACTGCCTTCCCCCCCACTCCCCCCTGTGATTTTCTTTTGGAAGAAGAGGGAACATAAACCCTTTACTGCTAATTTTGTTTCATCAGTCTCTCCATTTTATAACATAATCGCTGAATTTAGATGCAGTCAATATTCAAGCCTATACTGGTCTCACAGTCAAATTTGGTTCTACTTTTTAATTAACAATCTCTCCACTATATTGAGAACCCTTTATATAGTCATTAATGGTAGGAAGATTGTAAGGAAAATTTGTATGTTTTATATATTGTATCCTTATCCTCTTTATATTTAGAATGTATTATGAAGTATTTTCATAAATAGGATGAGATTAAGTACTTTCTAGACAAGTATTTTATTTTAGGATTTAACATGGATTTAATGTTTTATTCAAAGTTTTGTTCAATTAAGATACACATTGAAATAAGAAGGGCAGCATGGAAAGAAAACTTTCAAGTCAGGAGGCATTTGTATTTTAATCTTGACTTTGAGGTTTAAAAACTACATAAGGCTTTTGATAAGTTTTTGTTTCCTTAGCAGTAAAAATGAAATAACAATAGCCCTAGATTGATGTTACCTGTCCTTCTTGTTAAATGTAAATTGAAATGTGTGAATCATTGATTATTTCAACAAAGTAACTGAAGATTTCTTCTGGCTTAATCCTATAAAGGAAAGTTTAGTCTTCTCTAATGCTATAAATAATCTTCAATGACACCTCTGTAAAAATGAAGATGCTTATTTCACATAAATAATTACACATCCTGACTTGATCTTTAAAATGCTTCAAAAGTAAGGATTATACAAATCAGTTCCAATTGATTTGTAATGAACAGAACCAGCTATACCCAGAGAAAGAACACTGGGAAATGAGTATGGATTACAACATAACATTTCCATTCTTTTTGTTAATGTGTGCTTACATTTTTGTTTTTTTCTTCTCAGGTTATTTTTACCTTCTTTCTAAATCCAATATTTCCTGTGCAACAAGATAACTATATAAATGTGTATACATATATTTTATTTAACATGTATGGGACTACTTGCCATCTAGGAGTGGGGGTGGGGGGGAAAGGGGAAAAGTTGGAACAGAAGTTTTTGCAAGGGTCAGTGTTGAAAAATTATCCATGCATATGTTTTATATATAAAAAGCTATAATAAAAAATAAAATTTAATTTAAAAAAAGGATTATAATAAAAATCTAAAATGTGATTAGTGAATATATTTGTCCCTAAACTAATCGAAACATTTTTAAGTTTATCTTAAAAATGTTTCGATTAGTTTAGGGACAAATATATCTTTATATATATATATATATATATATATATATATATATATATATATATATATAATTTTTACATTTATTTTTAATGTGCTTGACTTTTTTTTTTTTTTTTTTTTTTTTTTTTTCTTTAAGAGTAATGTTGATCCCCGAGATGATGTATTTGGATATCCTCACCAATATGAAGACAAACCAGCTTTGAATAAAACTGAAGACAGAAAAGAATACAATATTGGTGTTTTAAGACATCTTCAGGTCATTTTTGGTCATTTAGCAGCTTCTAGATTGCAGTATTATGTACCAAGAGGATTTTGGAAACAATTTAGGTAAGTAAGAACTAGTTTAAAATTACTTAATAATTAGGTGTTATAAAAGTACTTATTACGTTTTAAAGAATTTGTTGTATATCAGAGCTTCTTAAACTTTTTCCATTCAAACCACTTTTTACCTGTAAATTTTTGTGTACTCTTAGAAATCTATACAGTAGATAAAAAGCAAACACTGATAAGTCAATTTTGCAATCTTCATATTCAGTCATGAGGTTCTACATGGAGTCACAGGTCACAGTTTTAGAAACAGGGTTGTCTGTTACTTATTTGAAGCATATTAGATTATCCTTAAAATTAATCTCATTTTTAGGCAGAGTTAATCTTGAAATTATGAAAACAGTAATCATAAGGTGTTAAGAGACTTCAGACTCAAGTTATGAAAGATATAGAATTCATATAGAATTTAAAAGCCCATAGACATCTTATTTGCATCTGGTCATTACTAATTTTTATCTGCTTTTAATTAACAGAGTGATGTCAGTGAGGCAAAGTAGCTTCAGGTTCAAATCCTCTCTATGACACAAATAGGGTGGGACTCTGTTACAGAGAAAGTGTCTGTCTGTATTAGATAAAATTTTCTCAGCCAAATGTCTCTATACCACTTGATCTTCAGGTCCAGTTCTCTGCCCATGTCCCTTTACTGTCTTTTAGGGAACTAGAATATAGGTGGTCAAAAAAAAAAAATAGAGTAGTTCTCATTTGGGAATTTAAAGAAAGATACTATTTTTCCCCATCTTCTAACAAACTCCATCTATCTAGCTTTCATTTCTATTTTCCTCCAAGTACACTTAGTCCCACTTAGGTAGTAGTTTGTATCACTGAGCATTTACTTTGCTCATTCATACTTTTAATATGACTTTGATAATGTTACTTTCATTTTGCCTTCTCCAACCCCTACATCTCATTGTCGCTTGAAGTCTTTATTAAGTGTTACTTAAAGCTATATGGTGACTTCCTTTCTCTGAACTCTTACAGCACTTTTAATTTGGAATGTAAGCATATGCATTCTTATTTTCTAATTGCTATCATGAATTTTATTGGAGAAATGTGGCACCTGGCTTATAGTTCTATTCTCTATCTTAACCCCTAACCTCATATGTAGGGACTGCATTTTCTGTGTTGATTGTCCCCTCCAATATCCTAGCCTTTCTACTTTATTAACCTCAATTCACATAACCTGCATTTTCACTCCACTTGAGTCATGCATAAGAATAGATCTATCCTTAATTTCACCATTTCCCATAAGTAAGTGGTTTTTATTTCCATTAACCAGAATTCTCGAATTCTTTTACCTTTTGTCCATCATCCCAATCTCCCTATCCCTCTCTTTACCTGCACCTGTTCATTGTCCTCATCATGACCTATTCCTTTATACCCTTCTTGTATTTCTGTCTCTCGCCTGTGTTCTGGTCTCTCTCTCTCTCTCTCTTTTTTTTTTTTTTTTTTTTTTTTAAACTTCAAAGGTTTGATCCTCTAGTTAACCATTTCAGCTTTCACTCTTTAAAAAAATCTTTAACTTTCAAAACCCCAGCACCCATTCCTGGTCCTTTTAATGACTTTTCAACCCCAAGTCTGAGTCATCTCCCCCATTCACCTCCACTGTAATGAATGTACTCCCAAAACTCCTTAGAGGAAGTCAAATACCTGTTACAGGGAGGTGCACTAAAATATATCTAATCTCAGCTGATCCTCACTTCTACATGACAGTCACTTCATCTCTCCATAATTAATCATTAGATTCCCTGTGGCAGCTGTTTCAGTTCTCTTTTTTTCCTTCAAGGATACATATCATTCACACACATAAACACACCAATCCCCTTCATGTGCTTTCAGCAGAAGACTTGGCCTCCTACTTTACTCAGAAAATAGAAATAATAACCGCTTCTATATTAAGAACTTAAAGAGACCTTAGAGGCCATCTAGTCAAATCCTCTTATTTTACAGATGAGGAAACTGAGGCCCAGAGAAGTGAAGTGACTTGCCCAAGATCTCCCTAGTAGTAAGTGGCCAAAGCAAGATTCAATCCCAGATCCTCTTACTCCACATTCATTACTCTTTCCACTAACTGTCATCCATTCTTTATTCTTTTCCTCAACGCTTGTTTAATATCTCCCCTTTTCTGGCAAAGACTTTCCTCTTTTATCAAGACCATTTCTTTTATTTGTTCTCTTGTATCATCTCTATCAGCAACTTTCCAGTTTGAGCTTCTCTCTCTCTTTCCTTTCTATATTTCTTGTCTCTTCTTTTCCCCATGTATATTTCCTTTCCTCCTCATATCCCCATTTGCTCTTCCCTCTCACTAACTCCTTTCATTCTCTCCCCATTTCTCTAATTTTTAGCTTTTCCTTGTTTGCTGCCTCCTTGTATTCCACAGACATGCCTAGATAGCTTTCATCTATCATTCCTCATTGAAGCTGTCATCCTATTCCTTCTCATAACAAACTCCATCACTAAACCTCTCCTCTTTAAGATTACCAAGAATTTCTTATTTGCCAAAGCTTAGAGCCTATAGTTTAATTCTTGTCTTTCTCTAGTCTTTGATGTTGTTGACTCCCCTTTTCTTCTAGATAATTTGTTCTCCTTGTATTTTTATGACACTATACTCTTTCTTACCATGAATATACTCTAAGCCTTTTATTTGGGCTTTCTTTTCACTCTATACCTTCTCTTGATTTGATCAGATCTCATAATTTCATTGATCTCTCTTCAGATAATTCCCAAATCTGGAGATAAATAGTCCTAATTTCTCTTTTGAATTCTAATACTTTGTAACCACGTAGGTGCCTTATCCTCCAAATATATGCAAATGGATATTCGT
This sequence comes from Sminthopsis crassicaudata, assembly GCF_048593235.1. Lineage (NCBI taxonomy): Eukaryota > Metazoa > Chordata > Mammalia > Dasyuromorphia > Dasyuridae > Sminthopsis > Sminthopsis crassicaudata. The sequence goes on along the minus strand of NC_133619.1, from coordinate 274,415,722 downwards.
TCCTCCTCTCTCCCCAAAAGAAAGAACAAATTAGGCCCTTCCTTTCATAAATAGTGTCTTTACAAAGGTTTTCCCCATGACTTCTTTGATGAAGTAGATTGGAAAATTGTGAATATTATCCAATATGCAGATTTGAAGCAGGATTCCTGTTGGTAAAATAAGATATACCTTTACTTTCATCTAATTATTTTGTAAATAAAGACAGGAACATCCTTGGACTTTAGTAGACTCATTTATTGGCCCACAGAGCAAGACCCCATTTTATGATTTCCTTGAGTTTGGAGGAATTGTTTTGTTTACACATAACAAGATTGTGTCAACGTTAGATTATAAGTAAAATTCAAATTTATTTGTAACTGGTATATATTTATAAAGCATTAGCTTTTTTTATCTGGATATTCTTTATTGTATCCTCTCTCCCTTATGATAGCTCCATTTTGGTTTTATAAATAACTTTATTTTTCTGCCTAATATGTGAGGCACCTGTTTTTACTCATCTTTTTCTGCATTGGGAGTAAAGTCTTTATTATATTCTGTGAAGAATATGTACTAATTATTAATAACAGGGTAGTGTTTCCCACTTAACCTTAGGTAACATTGATACACATCTTTTACAAGTAAGTAGTCCTAATTATGTTAACTTTTCCTGTATAACATTGTGTCAAAGTAATGCTTTCTTTTTATTTTGTTTAAAATTAGGCTATGGGGTGAACCTGTTAACCTACGTGAGCAACATGATGCATTAGAATTTTTTAATTCTTTGGTGGATAGTTTAGATGAAGCTTTGAAAGCATTGGGACATCCTGCAATGCTAAGTAAAGTCTTAGGAGGTTCCTTTGCTGATCAAAAGATTTGCCAAGGTTGTCCACATAGGTAAGTAAGTCTAGTACTGATTTTTATTTTTAACTATTCCAAATAAAACTTCCCATAATTACATATTTATAAATGCAGCATGATTTTAATATCTTTTTCATAGAGACCAGGTGTTTGTGAATAAGAATAATACTTTTGAGTACCCACTTCTTAAACTGAGAGAACATGGTGTAGTTTGAGAAAAAAACACTATACTGACTCCCCTTGAAGCTTCCTGTAAATTTGTGTTGCATGGGCAAAACAGTTTGATTAGCCTGTTGAGTCATCTGTAAAATAAATGAGTTGGACTAGATGATATCTAAGGTCCCTTTATCCCCCTCCCCCTAAAAAAAACCCCTAATTTATCTACCATTATTCTTTTCCTTATAATAATATAAAATGTTTTATTGATCTTTATTGTTTTTATATATATATCCCTTTTCCAATTAGCCCCTCCTATTACAATAAAATAAAACTAGCTAATATCATAACCGTTATGTCTTATAACGAATAAACATTCCATATCCATTATACACAACTTTTCTGTTGAGAGAAAGAAAATGTGCTTCACCTTCAGGTTCGGTAGAACAAAAACTTGACTTTTGCATAATCTTGATACTTATGGCTTGACTATTGTCATTTATGTTATAGTTGTACCTGTTCTGTTCCATTTGCTTCACTCTGTCATTTCAAACAAGTTTTGCCATGTGTCTCTAAATTCCTACATGTTTGTTGTTTTATAAGTAGTTTTTCATTTTTTTAATCTATTCCCCAGTTAAACCACTTTATCAGGATTTTTTGTTTTGTTTTGTTTTGTTTTTGCAATTACAAAGAATACTGCAATGAATATGGTGTTACATTTGGATGCTCTCTCTCTGTCCTTTATTTGTATGGGGTATATACTCTTCAGTTAAGATTACAGAATGTGCAAATTTTACTAACTTTTGAATATTTCATCAAATGGTTTCACTAATTACTAGCTTTACTTGCTGCATTACGTCCCATATTTTTCTAAACAGTGGATTTTTTTTTTTTTTTTTATTTAATAGTTCTTTGCCTACTTATCTTTTCAGTCAGGAATATCACCTTTTATCCTTTTTTTGTTTTTTGATTCAGCAGAAACTTTTTAATTGTGAGAAAATGATGAAAACAAATTTTCCACAATTCTACTTTTGAATTTTCCCAGCTGTTCTTATTGAATAAGTAGACCTTTCCTTCAAATGGTTATATTCTGGGATTTATCAAACAGTGGGTAACTGTGTTTTTTTGTTTTGAAGTCTTGTAGTGTGTCATGATCTGTTTTTTAAACAATACCAAATAATTAGGGTGATTACTTTTTTGTAATAAAGTTTGAGATCTGATCATTTTTAGATCCCCTTATTTCTTTATTCCATCATTTCCCTCCAAATTTTTGAACTTTCGTTAATCCAAATGAATTTTTTTGTCTCTAGTTCTATAAAGTAACCCAATGTGTGATTAGTGTGGCACAAAATCTGTAAATGAATTTCAGTAGAATTATTTTTATTGTATTGGTGAAGCCTGTATTTAAATATTGATCTTTTCCTTTACTTCTGTAAATAGTTCAAGTTCTTAGTTCAAAGAGTAAATAACATTAAGAAGTTTTAATGTTTTTATACCAGAGCAGTGTTTCTATACAAGAGTTTTTTAGTAAAATTCACATCTATATTAAAATGTACGTCTTGTCATAATCATGTCCATCATTAATCAAGGACTCAGTTTTCAGCTGATCTTCTATAATTGTTTTTAATTTTCAATTGATCTTCTATAATTGTTTTTAATATAACATTTTCCTTTTTATTCTAATCTTCTCAAAATGTATACATAGAAAAGAAAAAGAGAATTTTCTATGAAAGTTTCCTTTAAATTGTGATTCATTTCAGATTTATATATCAACTCAGCCATTAGTAATAAAACTTAATAGTTTATATCTCTCTGTGACCTTCTTCCTGTTCTGTTCTTTCCATTTAAAAGACAAAATCTGTAATAACCCTCTTTACTCTTATTTTTGTTATTGATGCTCATCATTATGGCTGGTCCTCTTCTTCAATTCCCCTTTAAAAAAAAAAAAAAAAACCAAAAACTTTAAAAATTGGCAAATTAGTTGAAACAGATTCATAATTTGGCCATGTCCAAAATGTAATTTACATCTCAATTTGATTTCTAGTCTATATACTTCTATGCCTTTCTCCTAGATTATGAACAGCATATCATATCTGTTTTTTGAAATCAGAGATTATCATTGCATTGATTAGACTTCTTAAGTATTTCATATTTGTTTTTATTTTTAGTGTTTTGTTGTCTAAATTGCTCTCAGTTCTTGTAAGTTTTCCATGTTTTTCTTTTCATCTTTTCTGCCTTCATCAGTAAAGCATATTAATATTTCAGAGCATTGTGTGTTAAGCTTTGCAGTATGATAAATTTTATTATAATCTATTATTTTGTTTCCTGGAACACTTTTATTTTTTGCTGACACAAATTGAGGTTAAGTGATTTGTTCAGGGTCACAAAAATCTCTAGTACCTAGAGCAGTGGCTGTTCAATAAGAGGGATGATTTATAAATGCTTGTTGGTTGATTGAAACAATTTTTTTAAAAATTTTTCAATATTTATAGCAGAAACAGTTATTTTATGTCATATTAAAATTTTATAGCATATTAAAATTTATTTTTTAATGACCAAAATCATTACAACACAGTTTCTTTGTTGAATAGTCTTCATGGATAACTGAAAGAAATATAAAAGATTAGAAACTGAATTTGACTTTTTCTGGTCACCAATGTAATGTTACCATTTATTTAGTACTTTTAAAATTTTCATTTCATGTAGACTTATGAAGTGGAGTACTGGTTTTTGTGAGTTTTCTCTCTTTTTATATATTGTTTCAGGTTTGTTTTCTACAAAGCAGATCTGCAGATTAATATATCTTTCTATAGTCTCATTTTTTCTTCCTACATCGAAAGTGAAGAAAATAGATTTTACCTAGCCAAAGAAAGCTGTAGCAGTGCTATAGTATGACCAGAACAGTAAACAAATTAGCCTCCATAATTGAATACCATCTTATATATTTCAGGGACATATAAAATCAAAAATTACTTTTTTTTTTTACCATTGTGTTTAATTGATTCATCAAAATATTTGTCTCATGTTGAAATTAAGTTGTCATTTAGGTTTTAGTTTTAACAGCTTCCTCGGTAGTTCTTAATTTAAATTTTTGCTTTCTTTATCCATTTATTTTATTTTCATGATAATTTTTTGAAGTTGTTGACTTTTAAAATTATAATCTTGACCAATTTCCCTTTCCAAAAGATTTTATTGAGTAAACAAATAAAAAATCCTTATATATGTGTGTGAGCAAAAGAACAACATATACTTTGATAAGAGACATTAAATATGTATTTCAATGTATACATATCATCAATTTGAATGTGATATATAGGAAAAAATGCTTTCAAAAATTTTGAGGAAAATTATCCTCACAACCTGGAGATTTTAATAGACCTGCTAAAATAGCATAATGTGGCAGACAAAGGAGTTAATGCACTCTTAGGCTGGATTATTAGAAGAAGTGTTAAGGAACAAGGTAAATAATATTGCAATTTTATTCTGGTCTTTTCAGAATACCCTGGAATACTGTACATAGTTCAGAAAAGTTTATTTTAGGATTGAATAATGAGAAATTCAGTATACATATAGGAAATATACTTAAAATCTCATCAAAAAGGAATGAAATTAGAGTATATTATTTTTAGCTCAGCCTGAAGAAAAGAAAGTAGAGAGATAAGCAAACACTAGTTAGATATTTGCGATTTATCATGTGGAGTATTGTAATTGGTTCAGCCATAGATTCAGGATGCTGCAGTCGAATCAATTTTTGTTTCACAGACAGATTTAAACTTTTTTTCCATATTTAAATTTAGTAAAAAGGAATGACTTTCTTATAGTTAGAGTGATTTAAAGGTATAGATGGCTCCTGTGAACTTGGGAGAAATATTAGGTTCCCTCACTAGTGTTCTTCATGTAAAGGTTGAGTGAGAATTTGATAGGGGAGGAGAGAGGTTATAGTAGATTCTTGTGCTTATATCACTAGGAATGTAATGTGCCTCATAGTTCTTGAGATTCAGTGAATGTTTGGAAAGAATTATTGGAAGTTACCTGTGCTGTTTCTTGAAAGGGAAAAAAAAGGATTTCAACAAATGGAAACATAGAGAAGAGTTCTTTATAAGCATATGATATGGTATAATATGGAGAAAAATATACTAGAATCAGGAAATAGCTAGTGGTCTAATTTAGCTAAAAAATATAATATTCAAATGAGCAATGTGACAAAAGGCTGGAAAAGTAGAGGAATTAGAATATGTTATTAGCATTATAAGATCAATATAATATAATAGTTTATATTTTATCAAAATAAGGATTTTGTATTAAGCACAAAAAATGACAGAATGTTTTGAATTCAAGAGTAATATAGTCAGAACTATGCCTTTTTAAGCTTTTCTGTCAATAGATGGTTTGGAGAAGAGATACTTGAAGCCACTAAGTATTCTCTCAAATTCTTATTTGCCAGATCTAGGTAATCACTATTACCCATTTTCTCTGCTGCTACTCACATGCTCTAAACACCTACTGGACAAAGTCACACAGTAATACCATCTAGTTTCCTTATTAATACATCTTCTTGAGAGCAGAGCCAATATGATGGAGGAGAGAGCCATCCAGCTGAACTCTCCCAAGATTCCCCTCCAAACAACTTTAAGAGCATACTTCACAATAAATTTAGAAGCAGCAGGGCCAATAAAGGTCAGGACAAGAAATTTCTTTATTTAAAGACACTTAGGACATCAGTAGGAAAAATCTATAACACCAGGATGGACACCAGCCTAGAGTGCACACAACATAAGTGGCAGGCCAAATGGAGGTGTCAGTAGCTTCAAGGGCTCTCAGCCAAAAGATGGTAAGTGGGTTGGACCAACTAGTCAGAAAGAGGTTATAGGAGGACTCTTTGCTGGCCATACACAATTTGGAGTCCCAGTTCCTAAGTGGAGAGAAACTTATCAGGCACAATGGAATAAGAGACTCAATCACAGGCAGAAAAGAGCACTTATATTGCAGAAGAACAGAGTTCCAGGTTTCAGTTCCAAGGCAGAAAAGCAGCTGTAGTTTTCAGCCACAGAGGGTAGAGAAATGTGGCCAAAGCTGGGCTCTGGGACCAAACTCAAAAAATAATAGTAAGAGGGATCAAAACTTGGGCTATTATCTCCCACATTTTGAGGTTAGAATTTGATTATTGTAATAGCTTATTTTTAAAAATAAATAAATAAAAGTGAGTAGGCAAAGGAAAAAGAACCCAAGTGTAAGTAACTACTATGGGGATAGAGAAGATTCAGGTTCTCATAAAATAAAGCTATTAGAGCTTTTAAAAAAAAAAAAAAAAAAAAAAAAGCCATTCCTTTTCAATAAGAAACATCAAGCGATTTAGAAACCAAGTAAGATAGATCAAAGAAAAGCTGGGGAGAGAACAATCCAGAAAAAATCATTTATGCAGATAAGTCAACCAATTGGAAATAGAGAGTCAAAAACTTAAGAAAATAATTCCTTGAAAACCTAGAATTGGTCAAGGGGAAGTTATAAGTTATAATAAATAATAAAATAAAAAGAATGAAAAAAATAGAGAAATGTGAAACATCAGAAAAATAACTGATCTAGAGAGCAAATTGAGGAGAAACAATATAAGAATGGTTGGCCTACCTGAAAGGTATGATCAAAAAAGAAAGAATAATATTGATTCAGTGCAAGAAATGATCAGGGGAAATGGCCCTGAAGTTCTAGAACAAGAAGGTAAAGCAGGAATAGAAAAAAATTCTTCCAGATTAAGGAAAAAATGCTGGAAACAAGTTGTTGAACTACAATAAGGACTACATAAGATCTAGCAGCTAATGCACTGAAAGACACTAGGTCTTGGAATACTCTATTTCATAGAGCAAAAGAATTGTAGTTATGAGTAAGGGTAATTTAAGTAGCAAAGTTAAGTATAACCTTGAATGGCAAGGATGGGATGTGGACATTTAACATTCTGAAAGATTTTCAGGTATTTGTGACAAAACCAGCAACTTTTAATGAAAATTAGAGGCATAAGATCTAGGAAAAATAATAGATAAAGACTGATTAAAAGAGACTCAGGTTGAATTTTTTTACCACTTATATTTGAAGGTGTTATCAGTAAGTACTCTTATGACTGTTATCTTTATATGGGTGGTTTGAAAGAAAGGATTGGGCTGAGCTGCCCAAAAATAAAACTGAGTAGGGAGAGATAAAAAAAAGTAATTATCTCAAACAAATGGGTTATGAAAGGAATAATTAATACAAAAGAAGCAGGAGGTTGGGATAGTACTTAAACTTACTTTCATCTGGAATGGGTTAAAAAGGAAAGGACAACCAAGTCTTCTAATTTCAGAAGGAAATAAGAGGACTAGGGGAAGAGGGGCGATAAGGAAGGAATTGGGGGGGTATTAAGGAATAGGAAGACAAACATGTAGAAGAGGAATAAGAATGGACAGAACAGGTAAGGAGAGTAATGAAAAACTGGAGGGAGGGATTATACAACAAGTACAACAACTGGAATGAATTTATCCATAAAACAGAAACAGATAGCAGATTAAAATTTTGAATTCAATTAATACATTGTTTTCAAGATGCAATAAAAATAGTTACTTAAAGAGAAAAATAAGAAAATTATACTAAATGTCACTGATACTAGTCAATATGGTTTTAAACCATTTAAATTAACTAGAATAGTTTAGAATAGGTAAAGCATATACTTGTCAAAACAGACAAAGGAATTACATAAAAATAAAATACTTTTAAATACAAATAAAGTCAGGTTTCAATGATTGAGATAATATTATTCAGGGGTAGGTAAAACCAATATGATGAAAAAAATTATAATTAAGTTCATTTGAAAGAACAAAAGTCAGATTTTTCAAAGAAACTAGTGAAAAAGTAAGAAGCAAAGGAATGCTATTCAACAGTATCAGGCCTTATAAGAAAGTTGTTGAAGTATAAAATGGGTAGTTTCTATTTTTTGTTTTGTTTTGTTTTTTTAAATAAAGTTTTCTTGTATAAATAAAACCAGTATAGCCAAGAACAGAATGAAAGCAAAAATTTGGGGAAAAACTTCCATAGATAATCTCAGATAGGATGTATCCATGTTGGTATGCTTCTGTGGTATAGGAAATGAAGAGCTGGTTGATTTAGAAAAGTATGAAAAGACTTGGACCAATATAGAAAGATGCTCCTCTACCTCCAAAGAGAGAACAAATAGAAATAGATATATTACAGTTTTATATATATGAATATGGGTGAATGTTTATATATGTGTATGTTTTATATATGGGTGGGATATGGGGAATAACAGAACAAAAGAAAATCTGAGTAACTTCAAAAACAACACATAGAATTTATTATATAGTTTTTCTTGAAATGGAAATTTATTGTTTTATATTAAATTCTCTCCTATGTTTTGCTGTGTACATTCTTTTTAATATTGAATTTAAGTTTAAGATGAATAAAAATCTTGCCCCCCAAAAAGTTAACGAAATGAGTATAAAGGCACTTCTTGGCATAAGAAATGAAAATTATGCAAGAAAATTTTGAAAAGAGAATTAACAGCTTGATTTTAAAGAAGCACAGAAAAACACTAAATGAATCAATACATTAGAAAAATAGAATTGGCCTAATGGTAAAAGAGACACAAACATTCACTGAAGAAAAGAATTTCTTTAAAAAAAAAAAAAAAAACCAGAAATGGGTATAAAAATTCATATAAGAGAGTATGAGATACATCAGTGAAAAAACAGCTGAACTGAAAAATAGATCAAGAAAAGATTAAAACTTAATGACCTTTCTTTCAAAACCAGATTTTTAAAAAGCGCCTACACATTTTATTTTAAGAAATTAACAAGGAAAACCACCCCCAATATGTTAAGATCTAGATGGTAAGTTAGAAATTGAAAGAATCTACCAACCACTTTTGGAAAGAGATCCCAAAATGAAAACTCCCAAGAATATTATACCCAAATTCCAGAGCCTTTACGTCAAGAAGATATTGCAAGAATACAAAAAGAAACAATTAAAATGTCATGGTGCCATAGTATTTTACAAGATTTATTGGTTTCTATATTAAAGTAGTAAAGGATTTGTAATATATTTCATAAGGCAAAGGAGCTATAATTACAACCAAGAGTAATTCAACAAACCTGAATATAATCTTTCATGGGGTGTGGAAATGAATATTTAATGAAATGTAGGACTTTCAAGAATTCCAAAGCTAAACAGAAATTTTGAAATTCAAACACAATACTCAAGAAAAGTATAAAAAAGTAGACAGAAAAAAATCATAAAGACTCAATAAAGTTAACTGTTTACATAATTCCTAAGAACTTTATCATTAGAACAGAAGCAGTCTACTGAGACTGAGGGCACAATCAATTATATAAGAATGATCTGGGTGGGGGAAAGTGGAGGAATAAAGAGGAAAGGTAGGGGCAGAATGGGGAGCATTGTCTCACATAATAGATGACTTAGTTACTCTGATGAAGACAGTCATTCAAGAAAATTCCAAAGGACTCTTGAAGAGAATTGCTGTCCAATTCCAGAGAAAGAACTGGTGAATTCTGCATATTGTAACATGGTTTTCTAATATTATTTTTCTTGCCTTTTATATGTGTGTGTGTAATAATGGGTAATATGGAAATAGATTTTACATAATCTCATTGTCTTAATTGATATTAATCACATAAATATCTCAAATGATGAGGCAGGAGGAAAAGAATTTAGAACTCAAAATTTTAAAAATATATCATTTGAGGAGGAAAAATCATATATCTTCTCTAATATTGATTCAGCCTTTAAGATCCCTAGACTTTCCTTTGTCCTACTACTAAAAGACTTAATCCTTACTTTACTAACAAAATAAAGTGTATTTTTTTATTTTACATACCTCTCGTCTCTTTTATGCCACCCCAGTTCTCTCTTTGTTCAGGACTGCAGAAGTTGCTTGCCATATACTGATTATCTCCTCTACTTGGACTCCTTACCTGTCTTTTACAAGAGATGGCCCCCTTCATCATCTCTTTTCCATCTTCCATCTCTTTCTATGCACTGACTTTATGCTTCTGCCTATAAACATTCTCCAATATCTTTAAAAAGCTTCGTCTAACTTTACTATCCCATTAAGTTATTTGCATGTCTGTCTTTTCTCTTTGACAGACTAGCCTCTAAAAAGGGAGCTACTTTTTTAGTATACTTGGGCACTTGGCACCTAGCCAGTTTTAGGGAACAATCTGTTTCTTGAAATACTCCTGTTTACTTTTCTCTACCCTTTTATAGTAGTCCTCTTTTCAGATACCCAGTATTTTCATGATGTCTTAAATTTTATCTCTATCAGATATAGACATCTCTAGAGTTCTGAACTTCCAACTTTTGCCCCATCCATAGCAAAATTCCAAACTCTTTCAATGCAGTTGACTACATATTATGAGGTAACTCAGTGAACTAACATTAAGTTGTGAATGACTGTTAGTACTATAAAGACTCCATAAAACTTCCTTTTATATTGAATTTATCTCTGAGAAGGGGCAACAGTAGCATGGCCCTGTTTTGGATTCTGAAGTCCAACTTGCTAAATTGTTCCTACTTTTTCTAATTTTGAATCTCTAAATTCCTCAGAAGTTCTAAGTTCCAATTTGGGACTTCAGGTTCTAAGAGAAGTAGTTTTTTTCTTTGTATTTTAGGTATTCACTGAGACCTAATCAGTTTGATACAAGAAAGTTATTTCATAATATACACAGGCACTAAGTTATTATAGAATGAATAACTTATTGGCCCAGAGTAACTATTTCTGCCCTCTATCTAAAATCCCTTAGCATCCAAATATAATTATTTGAAGGCAGTCTTTCTTATTTAATACTTTTTAAAGGAATTTTAAATAGGGATACTTGAGATATAAGGCCTAAAGAGATAGCAGCCATTTCTCTGTTTGATATGATATAAAATGTACTACAGATTTGGTGATGTAATCAATTAGAATGCTTTGGTACCTCCCAGCAGAACACTTTTGAACTCTTCAAATAATGCCTTTAGGTACGAGTGTGAAGAATCATTTACGACTCTGAATGTAGATATTAGAAATCACCAAAACCTTCTTGATTCTTTGGAACAATATGTCAAGGGAGATTTACTGGAAGGTGCAAATGCATATCATTGTGAAAAATGCAACAAAAAGGTAAGTATGTCGATAGTTGGCAGCTTTTATTAATGCAATTCATTTTAGACATATTCTGTATTAGAAGATAACTGTTTCTTTAAAAATATTTTTTTTCTTTTTTTTTTTTTTTTTTTTTTCATTTCCTACCTTGTTTCATAACAGTGACCAAGATAAATTAACCAAAATATTGTCAAGGGAAAGAGGATAATAGAGAATGAAGAAACAGCCAGTGAGGCCTGGTCAAAAAGTCCTAATAACACTCCTGACATCATTTTCCCTTGCTAATCCTTGAGGAATACAGACTCTTTACAGCATAAATGCTTCCTAATGATCCAGCTAGATTGACATAGGATCATTGATTAAGAACTGATGGGACCCTAGAAGCAATCTAGTCCAACTGCCTCATTTTACAGATGAGTTAAGAGGCTCAGAGGTTAGGTAATTTGCATAAGGTTAAAAAAGAGGCAAGGTAGGATTTGATACTAAATCCTCTGGCTCCAAATCCATTCTCTTTATTCTGACGTTTTGCATGAACTGCTGCTCTGAAGTTCTTATGAGCTGGGAATCCCTTTAAATGAAACTTTGTCAAGGACTCCTATTAAATAAGTTTTTTGTGTATCAGAGCATATTTATATTTTTAGTACCTCTGAAAATTTTTCCACTTTGCCATTCACCCTCCTGAATCTGGCTTTTAAGTATCCATAGTCACCTAATTATGTGTTCCTCGATAAATTTTGTCTGGTGACCAATAGTAATATGAGAGAGAGAGAATTGTGTAGCTTTCAATTTTAAAGAATGTTTTAACTGTAGGGAAGTTTTTTTTGTTTTGTTTTGTTTTGGTTTTTTTTGTTTGTTTGTTTTGTTTTGTTTTGGGTTTTTTTTTTTTTTTTTTTTTTTTTTTTTTTTTTTTTTTTCATTTTAAAAATTTTAAGGTTGTATGGCAAGCACCTGTAAGCCCTAGGAATGCTGAGACTTGTAGATTACTTGAGCTCAGCAGATCTGAGCTGCAGAAAGGCTAAGCTAATTACGATATCCTTACCAAATCCAACAGTATGGTGAGCCCTTGGTGTAAGGGAACCCTCAGGACGTCTAAGGAGGGGCAGACTGATCCACTTCCATCTGCAGTGGAACCAAGTCTGTGGGTACCATTGAATTTTCACCCTGAACATGATAAGGAGATCCAGTCCAAAGTGGGGGGTCAGGGGATGTCAAACTTGAGAAGGAATTGCAATGTGGTGTGATAGGATCATTAGACATAGAATCAGATACAAATGAAAGTCACCTCATATATTAGCTTCTGCACAAATAACTAGGATCTTGTACCATATTTTGAGGTGTGGTTACTTTGTAAAGTTGAATCATTTTATTAGTAATGTCTGGTAGAACTAATTTATATACTATACATTCACTAGTAAATTCTTACAGCTATTTGCATGATCAATTTATATGGTTTACTTGTTTACTTTGTACTGTTTTTAATGGCTTTCTAAGAAAAAATGCAATATCTCTTCTATTTTTAGGTTGATACAGTAAAGCGCCTCCTAATTAAGAAATTGCCCCCGGTTCTTGCCATTCAGTTAAAACGATTCGACTATGACTGGGAAAGGGAATGTGCAATCAAGTTCAATGATTACTTTGAATTTCCACGGGAATTGGACATGGAACCTTACACAGTGGCAGGTGTTGCAAAGCTGGAAGGGGATGATGTAAACCCTGAAAATCAGTTAATACAACAGAATGAACAGTCAGAAAATGAGCCAACTGGAAGCACGAAGTACAGACTAGTGGGTGTACTTGTACACAGTGGTCAAGCAAGTGGGGGACACTATTATTCTTACATCATCCAGAGGAATGGTGGAGATGGTGAGAAAAATCGCTGGTATAAATTTGATGATGGAGATGTGACAGAATGTAAAATGGATGATGATGAAGAAATGAAAAACCAGTGTTTTGGTGGAGAGTACATGGGTGAAGTGTTTGATCATATGATGAAGCGTATGTCTTATAGGCGCCAGAAAAGGTGGTGGAATGCCTACATTCTTTTTTATGAACGTATGGACACAATAGATAAGGACAATGAATTAATCAAATATATTTCAGAGTTGGTTGTTACCACAAAACCTCACCAGATTAAAATGCCATCAGCCATTGAAAGAAGTGTACGGAAGCAGAATGTGCAATTCATGCATAATCGTATGCAATACAGTTTGGAATATTTCCAGTTTGTAAAAAAACTTCTGACATGTAACAGTGTCTACTTAAACCCTCCTCCAGGTAAGTTCCTGCAATTTAGCTTGGATCCTACATTTCTTTGATTTAAGCAGTTCTAACTAAATATTATGTTTGCATTTTTATGCAGTAAGTAAATTTAAGGATTTATATGTCACATTTATTGAATTATTTTTATAAGATTTAAATATAGTAATCAATGCTTTTTTTGTGACTTTGTATTTATACTCCATGACAGTCTAGTCTCTCATTCTAATATAGACATGACCCAAAGGGTATGAATGTAAATCTCAGCTTCTGACAGACATGTTAATGCTTCAAGTTCATATTAGCATTTGATTTTGTTCATGTTTGTCATTTCGAAGAAATTTATCAAAAATTTAAAGTACAGTAGTAGAGATAAAAACATTAAAAAAAACAAAGCATATCCCAGATCTTATTTTCAATTAGTTTACAGTCTTGAAGAGTCTAGCTAAATGAAAAGAATTTCCTCATCAGGAATTTGGCACCATCTGAATTGTGTTTTGTTCAGTATTTTGAGCACCATTTGAATATCTTCTACTTAAAATATGAAATGCTTGTGGGTTAAATTGAGATTCTCTCCAGCATTGATACAAATCATGAAAATAATACTGGAAAAGATTGAAGTGCTTTTTAAATTATATCAATTTGGTTATGCCATCATTGCATATGGATATCATAATATGAATGAATGCTTTTGGATATCATTATATTTTGGATATGAATTATCAGAAAAAAGGTACGATTTGTGTTAACCAGCATTACCTTTTCCCATCTGATAAATGAGCAATTCTCTCTTTGTATCCTCTTGTCCCTGAGTACTACAATCTATGACTGGCCATAGTAAAAATCCTCAGTCTTGTTTGAGGAAGTAGTCGTCGTCTTTATGTAATACAGGTAATCATTTTTAAATGTCTATTTTACTTAGCATAAACATTTATAGATTACTTCTCACATAACAACTGTGAGATATGGGAAGTTTAAGTATTTTTGTGGATTTTTTTTTTTTTTTTAATAAATTAATTAAGATTCAAACATTAGGTTTGTTGTACAAGGTCACCAAGCTCTAGGCTAGGTCAAAACTTAAAACTAGTCAGTACTTCTGGGGCCCAAATAATAATTACTTGGGCAGCGAACTAAGTGCTAGATCAGGAGATTCAATTTATCCATGAGCACATCTAATGTACTTTTCTTCATTGTCCTACATAAATAAAACAAATAATTGTTATATTATCAAATGATAAATCATTACATTACATGTTATATTTGGTTAATTCATTAAAAATTTTTGAAAAGACCTCAGATTCTCAAATATTTGCTTTTACTTTGAAATTCCATTACTTATCCAGGATCAATGGACTTAAATACATAATTTTATGGGTGATAATTTGATGAAAATGCTCATCAAATTTTTTGATTTTTTTTTTTTCTATGTGATTTTTATTCATAGGGCAAGATCATCTGTTGCCTGAAGCAGAAGAAGTTACTATGATTAGTATTCAGCTTGCTGCTAGATTCCTTTTCACCACAGGATTTCACACAAAAAAAATAGTCCGTGGCCCTGCCAGTGACTGGTATACTGCTTTAAATTTTCATACTGTCCTAATAAATGGTTTGGTTTCTTTTGTATACTGTGCTAATCTCTTCTGATCATGAAAATCTTAATACAGTTATGAACCGTTCACATTTTTTCCAAAGTCCTTGTACAGAAGAATAGCAATGGTAAAAGAAAAGTTATATTCAAATATTGAGGTTTATAAACTATCTGCAATAGTATAGAAATGAGGGATGCGTTGTTGACATTTTCCTGCAGAATTCATTTTAACTTTGAAACCATTCACATTCTGTATATTAATTATAATTTATGTCATTTGGTTTAGGGAAAAAAATGAAATTTTTAGGTTCAAATTATTTTTAAAATTGGGTCAATATAGGAAGGAAAAGTATATTAAACTTTCTAATTCTAGTAGCGCAGGTGTATGTGTGTCTGTGTTTTGGGGGGCTTTTCAATGTAATAAGACAAAGTAATTATATTAACTACATGACCATGTTGTTGTCCAGTCATGTCTGATTCTTCATGACTCCATTTGGGTTTTTCTTGGCACAGAAACTGGAGTGGTTTGCCATTTCCTTTTCCAGCTTGTTTTACAGATGAGGAAACTGAGGCAAACAGGGTTAAGTGACTTGCCCGGGGTCACACAGCTAGTTAAGTGTCTGAGGCCAGATTTGAACTCAGGAAAATGAATCTTTCTGATTCTGTACTCTATCCACTGTACTACCTACCTATCCAGATGACCAGAAGGCATCCTTATCAGTTTGAAGTTGGGATATTATTTTTGCAGTCATTATAGCTAGAAAGGATCTCCTATATCTCTCTGTGAGTCTACCCTAATGATTTTTAGTTATCATATTAATAAATTTACAATAGTATCAATAACACATTTACATAAATTAAAAATGGAAGGATGTTTAAGTTCTATTTTATTTGGTTGAACTGCAAAATGTCACTTTAAAAATCAATGGATTTGCTTTCCTTTTTTGTTATTGCTGATTACATGCTGTCTTTTTTATATTTCAGGTATGATGCATTGTGTATTCTTCTCCGCCACAGCAAGAATGTACGCTTTTGGTTTGCACATAATGTCCTCTTTAATGTTTCAAATCGTTTTTCTGAGTACCTTCTGGAATGCCCCAGTGCAGAAGTGAGGGGTGCATTTGCAAAACTTATAGTATTTATTGCACATTTTTCATTGCAAGATGGCCCATGTCCTTCACCTTTTGCTTCACCTGGACCTTCTAGTCAGGTAATTCTATAGCTTTCTTTTTAAATGACTACTTCACTCAGCCAATTTGGGGGATTGATTGGAAATTAAAAAGACAAAAAAAATTCCTTAAGGAACTCATAATCTATTGGGGGAGCAGTATTTAAATAAATATGTACAAAAAGCAAACTATATACAGGATATATGGGATATAATTAAGAGTTAGAAAGCACTAGAATTAAGAGGGATTAGGGAAGTCTTGTTAGAAAAGGTAGAGTTTTAATTGAGACTTAAAGCCATGGAGATCACTAGTTAGTGGAAGACAGCAGTGGCATTTTTGTAAGAGAAAACAGGAGAAGTGAAAAAGCAATAGAAATTTCAGAATTCTTGCACATAGTACATTTGTGGGTGACAGCTGCATAAAAAATTGGAGCCGGCTAAGGGCGGGGTGGAGGATGAAGTGTCTGTGGAATTTAGTGGTTAGATTTCATGTTTTTACACTATTCCCTTTTACACATTCCACACTCTACCTCTGCCTATTTACTTGTTCTTACCTAATGCTTTTCCTTTGTGTCTATATTTTGTACATACATGTGTGTATTTATATATTACCTTTGCCCAGAATAAATTTTATTGGCATTTCTTCATGTGGAAATCATTATCTTTTCTCAACACCCATTTCTGGTACTACTACTTTAATGCAGAATCCTCAGGATGGCGATACACCCCTCCTCAAATACATGAATCGTAGTCAGATTCACATCATCATCATCCTAGGTTATAAACACTGCAGAGGGGATTGTCAGATATGTTTGTTTCTTTAACACTTAGCACTTAATAAATATTTAATGTTTATTGAGTTGTTCTTGAATCACCTGAAAATTAAACCACCTCTTGTCAAGGGTAGATAAAATTAAAAGGCATTCTTAAATTTGGCTTCTTAAAAACAATCCAACTGGGATTTGTTTTTTTTTTCTACTTGAGCAAGCCACTGAATCATAATTCTTTATATTAAGTTCTTACCTGATTTTAGTTTCAAATTTGACTTTTGAGTCAAGACTCCATATATCACAACCTACTGATAAACTGTTGATTCCCTTTAGTAGTTTGTGCTCTGTTTCCTCACATGACTGTGCAATTACAGGGAAATGATGAAATGGATAGATCAAACTCCAGGCCTGTATTCGGGAAGACCCAAGTTGAAATCTAGCCAAAAACATTTTGCAACTGTGTAACCCTGGATAAGTCACTTCACCACCCTTTGCCTCAGTTTCCTCATCTATAAAATAATAGCATCCATCTCCCCAGGTTGTTGTGAGGATAAAATGAGACAATTTTTGTGATGTGTATAACATGCTTAGCCCACAGTAGACACTGTCATTATTAGCTGTTAGCTTTTTGTTTGTTCTCTAGTAATATATAAGCTCCATAATGATCAAGGCTAATTTTTTTTTTTTTTTTTTAATATCACTAATGCCTAACCCTGTACCTAACATGTAGTAAACAGAATTGAAATTCTGGTTTTGGCATTTAATTAAATGTGTGACCATGAAGAAGTCACTTGAGAAAGTTGAAATTATGTATTGAAGGAATGAATTAAGTGTTAAATTCATCCTCCACTAAATATATATATTCCCTCCCACTTTTATATAAAAAGAAAGGAAAAATCAACTTCTTTTCAGAACAAAATAACTTTGGGTTTTATTTTGTGCTAATATTACAATATTTTATTTCTAGTGTATCTTGATTCTAATCTTATTTTACAGCTGATCATCTTTTTTTAAACAGGCATATGATAATTTAAGCTTGAGTGATCACTTGTTGAGAGCAGTACTAAATCTCCTCAGAAGGGAAGTTTCAGAGCACGGGCGTCATTTGCAGCAGTATTTCAATCTGTTTGTAATGTATGCTAACCTAGGTAAGAACTTGAAGTGTACTTCAGAACTTGTAATCTTATTCACTTTAACAAAAATTGAAAAAGTTGTTTCAAAATTGAACTTTATTACTTTATTCAACAACTGGCATGAAAATTTAGATTTACCAAAAAAAAAAAGTCCATAACATTCTTTGCAATAAGAGATTTACCTATTGTAAAGATTATTGAAGTTGCATGCTTCCTTAAAGTTTAAAGTGAAAATTTACATGTCATACAGCTTTTACACACCTAAAATAAGGTATCATTCATCTCCATGCAATTATGCATGGGGAAGCATTATCTCAGGAGGGTCTGTCTTGGACAAGGTCTGACTTTGTGAACATGGACAAGTCACCTAACTTCTTAATGCCCTCTGCAGCTCTCTTAACATTTATAAATTTCAGAGCAAGGTACACTTTGCCATTGAGAGTTTCCTATACCAATGAAATTTGGTCCAAGAGAATGAGAATGAGTTTAATATTGTTTAATTGGAAGAAAATTTTACATTACCTGGAGACCTGATTTTAGAATGCATAAAGTGCAAACAATGTTGAATAATGCAGATATTAGGGGGGAGGGTTCCCCATTTTTAAAAAGTATTTGGAATTAACAAATGTCTATATTTGCAATTGAGATCTAAAATTTAAAAAATTTTAAGTTCCTGTTTGTCCATTACTTTGTCGCTATGAAACTTGAAAGATCTTATTAAGTAAATCCTGATCCCAGTCACTTTTTTAGTTCATGTCTCCATCAGATATATGTACCATTATTACAGTATCACTTTGCACTAATTCAGATACAATTTCTAATTCTTCTTGTTGTGGTTGCACATATTTTCTTCTACCATATTGCAAAGTTCTTTAGTGTTTATGTTGCTTGGACCAACACTGCTTACTCCATAAAATATAGTTGAAGAAAATGTTCAATTTTCCCATATTTTTTGTTAATTTATATTTGTACTTATAAAAATGATAGATTGTTGAATCAGATATGAATGCATTATTAACCTGACTTAATTATTTTATTATGCTTTTGGTAAAGTATTGGTGTAAGTTAAATTTTTTTTTTTGCTATTTTTAGTTTGATATATAAAATATATTTACCATTCAAAAAATTGGTTCGTTAACACAAATATCAAAACAGAGTGCTGTTAGGTTCTAGAAAATAAAAAATTTCGATAAAACATATTCCCTACCTTCAAGAAACTTACAGCTTTTAGAAAGCAAGTAGGATACAAATACAGATAACTATAATATACATTTCTATGAGTGTATTTGACACTTGCAAAATAAAGTACTATGTAAACCTAAAGGGAGAAAGTTGTTGTTGGGAAGTGAAAGGTGTCAGTCAAGGTTGTACATCAAGTAAATACCCTTCATTTTGACTTTAAATAATGGGTAGGAAGGATGGCAGAATTACTTTCCAGTCACAAAGAGCATAATCAGTGACACTGAAATAAAGTATAAGATATATTTGGGAGACCAAAAAGGTCCAGTCAGATCAACAAAAAATTTTTAAGCACCTTTATGCCAGGGATTATACTAAATACTAAGAATACAAAGAAAGGCAAAAAAAAAATTGTTCTTACACCCAGAGAGCTCATGATCTAATAGGAGTATAACCTAAAGAGACAGAAAATAATTAGAAGATGATTTCAAAGAAAGGCACTAGTACTAAGGGAGATTGGAAAAGGCTTCTTACAGAAGGTGGGATTTTAGCAAAGACTTGAAGGAAGCCAGAAGTTAGATAAGAAAGAAAGAATTCCAAACATGGAATGTAGCTAGTAAAAACGCAGTCAAGAGGTATATTATCTTATGCAAGAGGGTCTGCAATAGCATTGGATCACAATACTATGGAGGGGAGTAACATGCAAGAAGACTAGAAAGGTAAGAAAGGGCCACAACTTTGAACACCAAACAGAAGATTGTGATCCTGATGGTGATAGGAAGCCACTGAAGTTTATTGAATTACAAAGTTGAAGTAACATGATCAGACCTGCATCTGCACATGAGGAAAATCATGTTGACAGTTGAATGAAGATGAATTATAATAAGGAGAGATTTGAGGAACAGTAGACCCATCAGCACAGTATATAGTATAAGTCTTAAGTTTGAAGTAATGAAGGCTCTAGATAACAGCTTCATTAGAGGAGACAAGAGATCCCATAAGAAAAGAGATGCCACAAAATTAGAATTGGCAAGACTGCAACTGATTGAATATAGAAATAGAGAGGATAGAAGATATCTAAAATGGGGCAAGAGCCACCTCTTGTTTGAAAACTGAAATTAAATGGAAGGGGGGGGAGGGTCCAAAAGCTATATGTTGTTTACCAATTCAACTGCCTAAGGCAGGTAAAGAGAGCAAAATAAGTAACCTACATATTATAATTTGCCAATTGGAGAAAGCCTGCTAATTGCATAGGATCATGTCATTCCATTCTGTCACAATTCCATGCTCTAATTGATATCATGAGCTTTTATTAAGCAGAATTAGTTCTATGCCTTTCGGAATGGGGCATTATATGCCCTTCCCCATGTTACTTTGTCAATAAAATTACTCCTTAAACTATTCCTGTCAGAGCATCATATAGATTATCATATATGATAATATAGGATAGCATATGATGTTTATAATGAGTGTTAATATGCCCTCCAAAAATCAAAGGGAACATCATCAAAATTCTTCTGTTGTCTTAGTTCTATTCTTTCTAGATTTTTTGGTCAATCTTATAACTGCCACTCACCAATCAGTGTAGATACAGATCCCTATCCACCCTATGTCTCTAAGTTCTCTCAAAGACTAGTCTTATGTCCTGTAACTCAACCCCCACTGGGAAGATTTAACAATATCCCTATTTCCCCTAGGTATTCCCCATTTCTATATAAATAGTCACAACTGCCAATTACAAATGCCACCCTCTTAGAGGGTTGAACTGTTGTTGAACTTGGTAAACCAGCATTCTTCAGATCTAAATCCTCATAGTAGCTTCCCACTAAAGTAGTGGAAAAAGCAAGATGTTAGATCTTGAACAGGAAGCCTCAAGTTTCTGGAAAAGTCCCAACTGAAGGTTACTTTTCAGGGATTTATTTAGGCAAGTATGATCTAATTACATCTAATAGGAAAGGCATCTCATACTCTTTCCATCTTGTTAGAGGAATAATATTTTATCACTCAGCTGATAATAGACAGTTCTGGAGAAAATAGTATGACCTTGTGTTTTTGCTTCAGTAGGAGGGAAGGCTTAGTATCAGGTGTATAATTAACTGCTTTTCAAAAGGTTTATAGTAAGTAATCACTTTGAGAGCTTATGGTTCCAACAGCTTAACAGTCATGAGATTAGACCATCTCTGGGCACCTAATAAATTCTACTGATCTTTGTGAACAGAAACTTCTTAAATTAAAGGATCCCACATGGGATCAGGAAACATCCACCAGAAAAGATTGCTGAATAACTCACTTTAAATCTTCTATGGCTGTTGTCTATTCACAAGCCTACCAGAAAAGGAAACTTGCAGTTACCTCAGCAAATGTGGGGACATCAGGATATACAATTATATAATGTGGGTTCCTCCAAAATTGAGGGTCTGATAAACTTATGAATTTCCTTTTTTTTCCTTTTCCTTGTGGGAAAGAGTGAATCAGCACCATATTCCAGACCATGATCAGAACCTTTTAGGTTTTCCCTATCTATTATATCCTCCACATTTGAGTGGCCCTTAATGTTCTGTGGGATGGTTT
Source organism: Sminthopsis crassicaudata (assembly GCF_048593235.1). Lineage (NCBI taxonomy): Eukaryota > Metazoa > Chordata > Mammalia > Dasyuromorphia > Dasyuridae > Sminthopsis > Sminthopsis crassicaudata. The sequence continues at coordinate 274,393,923 of NC_133619.1, read as the reverse complement.
CACATCCCTTGTGCTTCATAGGCCATTGTTCCATCTACAATTTGAGCACCATGGTCTTGTCTGACCCAGTAAGTTATATCATCCATATACTACATGCTTCATGTAGTGTATTGGAATACTTCAGTGCTTATGACAGTATAGCTAAGAGTTCAGGTATCCCTGAGCAGGGATAGTGAAAGTAGACTATACTTCCTCCTGGGTGAAAGTGAACTGCTCCTGATAAGTCACAGCCACAAAAATAGAGGAAAGAAGAAAATTATCAGCAAGGTAATAACCTTCATATCACTTACTTTAGGACTTAGGCTTACCTGTTCTACTACATTACAAGGTCAGGAAGAGTTATAGCAATGGTTGTGACAACTTGTTTCAGCTCCCTGTAGTTGCTATGAGTTACCAGTTGCCATCTGCCTTTCTCAGATACACCACAGGGTGTAATAAGCATAGTAAAGAACTCTGACCTCATCCATTTTCTCCCCTAAGGAGGAAATAGATTTCAATATTCCCAGGGCCCTAATGGTATTTGTAACTAACTACATATGGCTTGAGCAATTCCATTTAGCCCTAACCATAATTACATATAAAGGTTGCCAGAAAAGACTGCTACAGGTACTTAGAGCTTATCATTTCTAATTCCACATTATGGTGCTCTGATTCACTACCAACAATTGTGACCCATACAAAGGGTGTTCTGCCTCATTAAAGATTCTTATTCTTTAACATTCTGCCTCCCTGAAATAAACATTAAATAATGAGGTGGTTGTGGGGGAGTAGTTCTTATGATAACGGCCTGATTGCCAATATCCACTTGGCCCTTTGTGTCACTCCTATCTCCTTTCTAATCTTCTATGACTTGGGTATATGATCTTTACTCCCCCCATTTTCTTACAGTTAGAATGAACCTTTTTGTCTCAGCACTGGCCTAAGAGCTTTATTAGATAGGGCTTGGTGTAAGGCAGAAAGGCCCTGTGTGTAACTTTGTCACCTTGGTAGGAAACTCTCCTTATTGACCCCATGTGTCAGGAGCCCCATCCAAATTAAGAGAAAATATAATCAATTACCGAGCCAGGTGTGAGGGCCTTTTCCTATTTAGTGACAGCTGTATTTATCCAGGTAACCACAGTTGTCCCAATCTCCAACACAAATTACTAGTTGAACTGCTTATATCAGTTAAGTACTACGATAAGGTGCTCCTACTCCTCTCCCCTGGCATCATTTGATTGAAATTCTTCTCAGAAAAAAAAGATGTAATTATCCCAAATAGGTTGGTCATAGGTCATGTGGGGTTTAGGGTTATAATTTAAAAAAGAACAGACTATAAAACCCATCTATTTAGGAATTTTACCTCTCACAGTCCAGTACAACAGAATCCCATCTAAGCTGCCTGAAAAAGGTCAGAGAGCAGTCCTTAGTGAGACCTCTGAAAGATTTAAGTGGTTTTGAAAAAGTAAGTTTTCTCTAAGCTCTCCCAGCCATTGAAGCTGCTTCAAAGTGGCTATCTTAATGACTCCATAATACTATACCCAAAACACCTATTGTTCCAGTGATTAATACAGTCACTTAAACTTATTTTAATCCTCCTCATTTCCCAGTGGTAAGAGCCTACCTACCTTCTTATCCCTTTGTGAAGGGAATCATAGAGTGTTTATTTAGAAAGATAAGCCTGAGGCTTTGTATCTCCTCCAGTTAACAGTTCCTCATTCTCATCCTCCTTTCTACTTCCATTTTCTTTCCTTACTTTCCCAGTTTCAACAGAATTTAATATACTTTCCAACAATATCTTTGGGTTGGAGACCATATTTGTTGACTTTGTCAGGATTATTCCTTTCATTTTGTGCTGTTACCAAGTCCATCAGCCACTTTTGTGCTTTCATAGCACAGCCCTTAATTCTAACCCAAAAGCTCCATGTCTAGTTGCTTAATTCTCCGGTCTGATTTGCTTCTATTTACTTAACTGGTTTCTCTAGGACTATTAACAATAACCAGAAAATCCACTTTGGCACTTTATCCTCCACATCAAACTCTTTTCACAATTTTAGAGCATATTGCTTCAAATCATTGGGGTTCCCTTCTTCTATCAGCCTCTTGTTTATATAGCAAGGAGTCTCCCTACAAGATACACCTGTATCTGGCTGTCCACCCGCATTTCTCTTCTTTCACCCACAGTGTGAACCATATTGTTATTTCAAACCATGCCTCACTCAGACCTGGTAGTTAGGCTTAGAACCCAAATGAAAAGTGACACTCAAACCATCTAATAGTTAAGAAAAGAATATTTGAAAATTTGTCAAGAATAAAGCATTGGTTTCAGATAGATATTCCTTCCCTATTTATCACAGAGGCAAGTCTAGTCAAAAAGGTATGGTGATTCTCACTTATATTCTTAGGTGATCAGGAAGGCCAGTCAATAACTTAAGCTTTAGTTCCTAGCACCAATCAAATATCAGGAATAGCTAATCATCCTTTTAGGAACAAAATATGAGTCTTATATGGCTGTAGAGGTAAGAGCTATTGCTATTTCTACACCAAGGTAAATGTTATATTTTTGGAGGCAGGTTAGTTCAGACAGACATAATGCAAAAAGCCTACATTTAAGGCTATTTAAGAGTTGTATGACATTGAATCTGTCACTACATAGCCTTTGTCCCCATATATTATATAAAATATTTTGACTTATTTACCTCACAGGATTTCTATTGAGTATCCACCAAGGTGATATCATCTTTAGAGGAATAACTTAGTATGTTTGAAGAGGCTAAGGAATGGACCTGGGCACTAGTTGTTGCAGTAAATGAAGTACCAGGTATGAAGTCAGGAAGGCTCATCTTCCTGAGTTCAAATCTGGCCTCAGACACTTACTAGCTATGTGATCCTGGGAAAACTACTTAATCCTGTTTGCCTCAAGTCAATGGCAAACCACTCAAATAGCTTTGTCACAAAAACCCCAGATGAGGTTGTGAAGAGATGGACATGATTGAAACGACTAAACAACAACAAAGAAATGGACCTAGATCGTAAAAATTACAGCCAGGTCCTTTTAAGTAACTATTTTTTTTATAACTCAAGTTTATCCCTCCTGATTCTCAGTTCATCTTTTATGTGTTTTCTTCTTACTCTATAGGTATGGCAGAAAAAACACAGCTTTTGAAACTGAATGTGCCTGCCACATTTATGCTTGTCGCTCTGGATGAAGGACCAGGTCCGCCCATCAAATATCAGTATGCTGAGCTAGGCAAATTATATACTGTAGTGTCACAGCTGATCCGTTGTTGCAATGTATCATCCCGGATGCAGTCTTCAATCAATGGTAAATTGCAACATTCTTAAACATCATTTTAAATACTTTAATTACTATAGTAGTGCTAGTTTCCTTAGTAACCATTCAGTAAGTAAATGCTTCAAAAGACTTGTGACTTTTTTTTTTTTTTTGTGACTATTCCCATCACAAATTCAGATTGAAACTATTTGGTACCTCAATAGACAATTTCATGAATTACTGTCACACAAAGGTAGTCGATGGATATATCACAATAAAAATGTCTTGGAGGCTCTCTACAATTGTAGTAGATTATGTTCAAAAAGTAGGATCAGAAAGAATACTTTGGTATATTTGTAGGTTGTTTTGTTTTGCTTTGCTTTTTCTTAGATTTGAAACTTTTAAAAGGATTCAAAAGAGCTCTTTATTTTTCTGAAGTTGACAGTTTGATTACCAGGTTGTTGGTTTTGGAATTGAACTGAAATAATTTTATTTACTTATCACCAATGCTTCAGGTTGGCACTTATTATTATAAAATAAATTTATGTACATTTTATAAATATTGGTTTTGGTTGATCTGAATAATGAATGATGTTACTTTTCCATAATCCTGGCAGTCTCACTAAGCAAATCTTTTAACTTGTGCCCCACCTTAACTGTGTTCTAGTTTCCAAGGTACAGCCAAAAATAATTATGCATATTCTCAGAAAGGCGCTGTATCAACTCAAGAATTTTAATAAATATTGCCTTTCCTACATTAGGGATAGGCACTGGGATAGTGATTTAAGTTCTGCTTTTTTTTTTTTTTTTTTTTTTTTTCCTGAAGTAAATGGTTTAAGTTTGTTGATAGCTTTGTTGTTCTGTTACCTTGGAGAAAATGGTCAGTTTTTCATCAGTTAACAACTCTATTCTAGGTAATCCCCCTCTTTCCAACCCCTATGGTGATCCTAATTTATCTCACCTATAATGGCACTTCAGCAGAATGTGGCAGATATTTTGTTTGTGAGAACAAGTTATGTGAAGAAAATTATTGAAGACTGCAGTAACTCAGAAGAAAACCATCAAATTGCTTCGTTTTTGCTGTTGGGAGAATCCTCAGTTCTCTTCTACAGTCCTCAGATGAACTACTTTGGCAGGTTAAAGAAAATAAAACTTTTATATATACATACATACATACATACATACATACATACATACATACATACATACACACACATACATACATATGTATCATCTAATTGATTATACTGTTTGTTAAGCTGAAAAAAATCACATCATCTTATTTTGTTTTAAGGTTGCCTATTCATATACCTATGAACTCCGACCTTATTTGGATCTCCTTTTACAAATCTTATTAATTGAGGATTCCTGGCAGACACACAGGTTTGTTCTTATCTTTCTCTCTGCCATTGATAGTAATAAAACTCAAGTTTTCAAGAAAGGCATGACCCAAATCATTTTCTGTTAGTGAACAAATTTCCAATTTTTGTCTTAAAATTTTTTCTCAAATGTTAAAAATGTTTAATGATAAGATAGGGAACAGGGATAGTGAAGAATCAGAAAAGGCATCAAGATACATTAAGGATACCATGAAATTTTGTCAGTGTTACATTATATCAGTCTTGAATTTAATTTTTTCATTACCCACCTAATAAATTATCTTAAAAAATATCACTTTGGTATATGAATAACTAGTTGTTTGGTTCTATAACTTGTTATAGTGGAATACACAAAGTATTTCTCATGATCATAAATTCCTAAATTCTTCATTGACTTAAAAGTTTTGAGTTAATAATGAACAGGTATCAATCTGAAATTGGCATTTGCAGTAAAATTTAGGATTCTGAAAGGTATTTAAAGAATCCTACAATCAGTTATGTAGCTCACTGAAGAATTTTCCCAATTCTTCCATATTCCATTTTCTTACTTTTCATAGGAATCTACTATGTTGCAAAATGTGAATCCATTTGTAATATATGTATTATAATATTTTATTATACTGTATAATATTTAATTTATTTTAGAAGATAGTTTTGAGTAAATAGGATTAGCCTCTTAATAATCCAACAGAAAAATCTGAAATTTTTAAAGAAAATTTCACCTTTTTATCAAATTTGATTAGTCCTTCTGAAAATTAAATGCAGAAAAATAAGACAACTGAACACTACATATTTATAATGAACAGGCTTGGCTCTAGTAAAAAGTTAGAAAATGCCTTCTTCATTGTAAGGATAGGAGTCTATGCATGTGAAACACTGCATATGCTGTCAAAGTTAGACCAAGTGTTGGTTACTTTGGCTACACTACTTTTCTTTCTTTTTTTAAAAAAAAAATCTTTGTTTAGAGGAATGGGCTTTGTTGGGTAAAATAAAAGGAGAGATATAATTGAAACAAATATAACAGGATCAATCAAAATAAGATTTTTAGAAAATTAAATGTTGAAAGATAATAGAATTAACTGCAATGTTTTGAAAGTCATCCATTGATATAAAGTATTAGCCATTTTTAAAATTATCATGCTAATAAGTGGCTGGTGATTGTGTACATAATCAGAGGCAAAATTGTATTAAAATTTTTAAAGTAAATATCACAAAGAATATCAACAAAGCACCCATCATAAGCAATTTACTGAATGCTTTTATATTCTTACAAGCTACTGATACTTGGAATATTTTTCTTACCATATTATAGCTCTTAGCCATGTATGCATTTGTAATAAGATTGTTAAGTATGTAAGTATACTCCTAGATTATTTTTATTTTCTTTGACAAATTATTTCTAATGACTAAAATAAGAAAATGTATGGTATATCTTCAGTGACAATGATAAATATATGCTTGCCTGAATTCAAGACATTTATGTTTATTAGCCTTATAATTTCAAAAAGGTCATATTATTAGAATGTGATGATAGCATAAATAAATTTTATTGTTGCTGTAAAAGAAATTAAGAATTCTAAACAAAATATACTCCTTTGTTAAAACGCTTAAGAACTGAAAAGTTAATCATTAGCAGATAGGCCATGGTTTTGGTTTAAATTGTAGAAGTGCATTCTTTTGCACTTTTGTTCATTCTGCTGATTGATCAGTATATATAAACCTAATTATCTTCTAATTTTAAAACTAAGTAGAATCTATCTGGTTTATTGACATGGATTTATTTGGCAACCTGCTTTTGAACACCTGAACATAAAATCTTAACACTGCTGTTTTTGGATACTACTAAAGAAATAATGCCTATAGTCCAATTCAGGTGATATACATACATTTGTACCATAAGTGCATGTGAACACATGCTTAACAAGTACAGTGTCAATGTAGTGTAGAGATGTTATGAACAAATTTATGCCATGTCAGGGGAAAAAAAAACAGATTTGTTTTTGAAATGAAGGAATTAAGTTGAAGTAAGAATATTAGCCATATGAAAAAGGCAAGATGTTTTAATACAGATTACATTTTGCACAGTGGGGCAACAAGTTCTTAAATACCAGGGAATGGTTTGGTGAAAATGTTATTTGTGCTACATATAGGATAATATAGGGCAGGATAAATTGAGATGTTCAGGTCAAAGTCAAGAAAATGGAAATAGGGCAGAATAAATTGAGATGTGTAGGTCAAAATCAAGAAAATGGAAAAGCAGTATAGTTAGGATTTAGTGGAGACATGATTAAACTAGTTTTAATTTATTAATTTAATATCTTTGTATGCTCGTTTGGGTCTGACATCGTCAGTACTTTCTGCAGCAGTGCAGATTGCATGTCCATGGTCATGTCATCCTATTTTATTTATGTTGGAGCTTTTCCATGTCATCGCATAAATTCTTCTTGAATTTTTTACATCAAGTGCTGGACAACTTCTTTAGGTCTTTTTAAAATTCTTTAGATGTATCAGTGGCAAAAGCAATGTGAATGGAAAGAGCTTAAAAAAAAAAAAGGTAAATTGGAGGCTGTAGAATTATAAATGTCTAAGCTTAATGAAAAAGAAAAGATGAGAATGCATATCCCTTCCCTTCTTTGCCAAGTTAGGAGGGAGAGGGAAAATTATATGTACAGTCAGCTTCAGTAGTTGGTTTATTTTGCTAAAAAAAATTTGCTGTTTTTTCCTAAGTTAGTCAACATTTATTAAGCAGCTATTGTTTTCAGACACTGTTCAAGCACTGGAGATTAAAGAAGAATTAAATTTTAAAGGAAGTGTCCCTGCTCTCTAGAAACTCTAGACAACATAAAGACAAATATTTACAAATAGGACTAGGTGTGAGAGATGATAAAGTGCTCCGAGTAGGAGATGGAGTATAATGTATAAGGAACTTCAAGGAAGCTTATTTTGTTTATTTACATAAGAGGGTAGTCAAGGAGGAAGGGATACAATCCAAAATGAAGGTAAATATAAAAACAAAACATATCAAATGAGTAACTTATGCCAGGGGTAAGTGTATCTCTTGGTCTATCTCTCTCTTTTTTTGGTCTTTTAAACTTATATGACCAATCCATCCATCTCCTTTTCTGAGTGATGCTTTATCCTGCTCTTTGTAAACAAACCATTGCTCCACTTCACCAGCAAAGTAATTTGGATACCCCTTTAAATTTTTTCATGCATTTGATTGATGTGTTTATTTGTTTTATGAGTTTGAGACTTATATTCTTGTTTTTTTCTTTTCAGAATTCATAATGCACTTAAAGGAATACCAGATGATCGGGATGGGCTGTTTGATACAATTCAGCGCTCTAAAAATCATTATCAGAAAAGAGCTTATCAGTGTATAAAATGTATGGTAGCTCTCTTTAGTAATTGTCCTGTAGCCTACCAAATCTTACAGGTGAGAACTTTCTATTGTTCTCAGTATTCGTGGCTCCTAGCTTCTCAATATATTGTTTGGTGTTTTTTGTTTTGTTTTGTTTAATCAACTCAGTTACAACTGGAAAAATGCTAAGAAATCAGTCCTTTATGTGATTAGGTTGAATTTGACGCTTCTGTTGTTCACCACTGACTTTCAAAATGATATTAAGGTTGTAAAGAAAGATGACCTTGACTGAAACACAATTCATTTGAGATCTGTTCCTATTTTTCTTATATATACAAATTGATTGGTAAAATTTAAGCATGATATGTATCATTTGAAGAAAAGTTACTAGGGGAATGAATCCATTCTTGCTTTATTTCATTTGTTTGGTATAAATACCCTTTTTGCAGGTTAGTCGGGACAAAATAATACATACACACACACACATACACACACAGAATGTCTCATGTTAATCAGTTAATCAAGCATTTGAAATAGCCCAAACATTTTTTTTTTCTTTTATACACTTTAAAGCAATAAAGTTGGTTTTTCCAAGAACATCTGCATTTGGAAATTTTAGGAAGTCATGGTTTAAGCCATTCTCTTTATCAGAGATAAAAATAAGGAAAACATATCACAGAAAAAATATGGAGGCAACCTTGGCATTGTTGAAAAAATGATTCAGATGAAAATAAGAAGTAGAAAAATCACTATATTTATTTTTAGTAGATTTTAAGTAGTCAAAAATGAAGTCTAACTAAAATTTTCTACATAAGTATTTAAGTACAAAACTGTACTAAATACTTGGGGAAGAGAGAAAGTTTTGATAAAAATGTTACTTGTCCTTATAAAGTTTGCTTTCTAGTACTTAACAGTTAATTTGTTTATAACCAAACCTTTTTTCATTTATAATGAAGCTTAAATTCTGAATCGACTAAATTCCTAAAACTCTATGGTGCTACTGTTTAGGTAGTCATTAAAAAAAGGATCCTATAATCTCTTAAATATGTAATATATCATTTAAAAGATGCTAATTTTCATTTCAAAGAATTGTTTTTCACAATATGTGTCTGATTTATTTTGAAGAGTAATGGAGATCTGAAAAGAAAGTGGACCTGGGCAGTGGAGTGGCTTGGAGATGAACTTGAACGGCGACCATATACTGGCAATCCTCAGTATACATACAACAACTGGTCTCCTCCAGTCCAGAGCAATGAAACATCAAATGGTTACTTTTTGGAGAGATCACATAGTGCTCGGATGACCCTTGCAAAAGCTTGTGAACTCTGTCCAGAGGAGGTAAAAAAGGTTAAAATTGCATTTTTCAACAAATAGAAGGAGGGGTGGGAGAATTGGAAGGGAGAATCAAGAATTTTTTGTCATACTATGAAACAAATTTGTGGGAAATTGAGTTCTTAAATGTGCTTCATATGTGCCTTTCTTATACAAAAACTACTAGAATTCCTAGAAAACAAACAAAAATTAGTAAATAAAAATCATTATCTATTTTAGACTTTAAATTCAGGCAGTTCAACTGTAACTTAGCATATATGTTCCCAAAAAAACACTCTGCTTTGCAGTGTCTCTCAGGGTTTAAAAAAAAAAAAAAAAGTAATAATAATAATTTAAAGAAAAAAAAACAACAGACCTTATGGAGGAAATGGGGCTAGGGATACAGAACTCAAAAATATTAGCAATGATGAATTAAAAAAAAAAAAAGATGGTAACCTAGTATAACCATCAGCCACAGTTTTATACATTTTAAATGATTAAGATAGATAAAAATACTACAACAAATTGGTCTCATGTTTGACCTTGGGCTGCTATTGGACTTGCTTTGAGCAAATTGAGTAGACAGACAAGCAGCAAACTCAGTACTACCAGGAGGCCATATCAGAAAAGAGTAGGGATATAGGACACCACCCCTTCTCTTCCACTCACAACTTCTTACTCCCCAGAAGATATACAATAAATATGATACTTCATCTTGACAAAGATGCTTGTGGAAATAGGAGACAAGGATTAATTACATTAAGCTCAAAATGTTACCTACTATATTAATTGTGTTGGAACACATTTCTGTTTTCAAAGCATTCTATAACAGAACTGTAGTCAAAAAAATTTGAATTTGCCTAGAAAATCAAGTTCTACTTTTTTTTTAAATGTGTGTGCACCTAGGAACCAGATGACCAAGATGCCCCAGACGAACATGAATCATCTCCACCAGAAGATGCCCCATTATATCCCCATTCACCTGGATCTCAGTATCAGCAGGTAAATAAGAATTTGCTTTTGCTTGTTTTCTCAAAAGCTATGAAGTGTTCATTTCCAGAATGACTAAATCTGTTCTAATTCTGTTGATACAAGGTGTGACTATAAAGTAATGAGAGTGGTTTTCTTGTGTGACTTTTGGAAACAGAGGAAGAATGGGAAAGACAGGGATGTATTTCAGCTCGCAGCCAGCAGTACTTTCCAGGTTGGCCAGTTAGTCTTGTGCCTAGTGGCTGTGAATAGAAGTGTATGTTGTTTATATATTGCTTCTTTTCACTTTGACTCCTAGTCTCAAGGGAAATAACCAATAGATTTCATCCTCTCCCTATACTCATTAACTATTACTGACTTTGCCTAAAGCTAATACAAATCAGTTTCCTGGATCTAGAATCACAGAGACTTTTAGGTCTAAAAGGCATCCTGGGAGTTCACCCGGTTCAATCCCTTCATTTTACAAATTAGAAAGTTGAAACTTAAATGGCTATTTCTAATCACATATTCTCATAGTAAAGCAAGCAAGCAAGCCTTGAATTCAGGTAATTACTCCCCCTGTAATATGCTTTATACCATATTATAGTGTCTTCCTTATCACTACTTGAATAGAATTTGTAAATAAGCTTGATTTTTGGTTATGCTCCTCCCCTTCAAAAAAAAAAAAACAACCAGCAACAACCACCAAAAAACTTCCAAAACTCCAGGCTCCACAATCATCCTACTTCTCCTTATTTATTATATAGTCTGTTTACCTTTTAAAAGACAATTAAAATACCTCTTTTTTGGATGAGTGAATCAACTATTTTCAAATTATACTGATTAATGGGCAAGCAATTAGAGATTACTTTTATTATCTGATAATCTTAACCATTGCTTGTTATAATTGCTATTTTCTGAGTGATTAATTTAAAACTTAAATAGTATAAGTACAACAAATTACTCATTATGCTTGCTTTAATTAAATACAACAAAATCATCCTCATTTTTAAAGTTAGGGTCTGTGATCTCTCTTGTAAGCAGATCTTTTATGATTTTATACCTATGAGACTTAAAAATATATTGTGAATTAAACCTCTTAAATCTAATTAATTTTACGAGGATTTTAATTTGACTCTTCCTAAATTTAGTGGATTTCAAAGAAATCAGGATTTTTCTTTTCCCTAATTTGGAATCATATCCTATATCTGTTAACTTAATTTCTTCTCCCACCCAACCCTGTTTTCCTTCATCTAGCATCTTTCCTGATGCTCTAAGCAGAGCACTTGATGAGTAATGTCAGAGCCTCAAATGCTTTGGCCTTTCCTGTGATAATAAAGCCACATTTTATCACAGACTCACAGATCAATCTATTATGCATATACGTTTTTTCCCTCATAGCAAGAGTCATTTCCCTGCTTAATACACACAATTCTTATTTTCCTAATAGTTTAATGATGCTAAAATGATCATTATTTCTTTTTATAGTATTTATTCCAACTTTGGACTAGCGTAGTAGACTTGAGTATTTGGATTCACTATGACTTTGTGGTTTCATTCTTTTTTACTTTTAGCATAAGTGTACCTAAAAGGTGAGTTGTAGAGCTTAGATGAAAAATGTTCTCATTGAGATGTCATAAAATGTTGTTTACAGTTGTAAATGTTTTGAAATTTGTTTTAATGTGTATAAAGTTCAATATGCATATCTCTTTTTCTCTAGAATAACCATGTGCATGGACAGCCATATACAGGCCCAGCAGCACATCACATGAACAACCCTCAGAGAACTGGCCAACGAGCACAAGAAAATTATGAAGGCAATGAAGAAGTTTCCCCACCTCAAACAAAAGATTAGTGAAATGCACATAAATAACTGGTTCCATCAAGACTGTGCACCCAGGCCTTACAGTCCAACCTTTTTCTGTGTCTGGCTAATATTTAAAACTAGGAGGAAAAAAAAAAAAAAAAAAAAAAACTATTCCTAATCAACATGGAGTGGAGAGTCTATTCACTGTCTTATCTGCAGAAAATTGCTGTCAATATATAACCCGCCTGCAGTGGAAAGTGTATAGTGTTTTGTAATAAATGGCCTGATGCTAATGTGTAAATGGCAAAGGTGTATATAGTATATTAATGTTTGACTGTTAATTCTTAAGCAAGAAACATTTTTTTTGTCTTGAAACTCACAGATCTACGAAAACAGAAAAAAAAATTTTCTTGATCTATCCGCTGCACTCTGCAACCGATGTTGCCTGCCTCATGGCAGTTGGATCAACTCCTTTACAGAAAAAAAACAAAAACAAAAAAAGAGCCCATACATGTCAGCCACACCAATAGTTTCATGTTAATTCTTTGCCACTGGAGTCGATTTTACTATGAGCAACGTAATGGCTGGTAACCTTTTAATTATTTGGTTGATGTGGAAAATTGGTGATGTAACATTGTTTCTAGATCTCTTTTTCATTGCCTTTTTCATTCTGGTATTAGGTTAATCACTTTGAAGCTATATTTATGCTGTAACATTTAGCATGGCTTCACACCAAGTTAGTGTAGCCAATGAGGAAAAAAATACCATAATGACAGCAGTTGTCCCAAAGAGACAGCTGGATTGCTCAGAACTTTTCTTCTTACACCTAGAATATAAAAATATTAAAATGGGGGGGAGAAATGTGACAAACAGGTGGTTTTCAGTTGCACATAAGTTCCTCACATCTAATGTTTAACAGTTTATCTCTGGGTGGGATAAAGAACACTTAGGTTTCAGTAATAGGAATTTAAGAGATTTAAAACAAATATGCAAAAATTTGCTATGCCAGGATGCCTGGAGCATAATAGACTGTATTTGGTGTGCTTGTTTTGTTTCTTTGGTAGAGCTTAATAGATAAATCTTCTAACACTTTCCTTTTGCTGGATTCCAGTGAAGTGGAAGTCAAAATCACACAGTACTTGGGAGTACCACTACACCAAGTTAACTTGCTGGTTTTCTGCTCATTCACAATTCTACTTGAAAACAAGAATTGTCTTAGCTCTTTTTCCATTATAAAAGAAATCTTAAACGTTAGAAGCGGGGTTTGATTATAAAAGAAACTACTGGTTAGTCAAATACAATTCTGAGGTATCGCGATTCCAGAATAAACTATTTGTTTAAAGATTCCAAGAAACTCATCAGTAAATACTGTATTTAACAGAGAATTGGTAACTTGAATGTGTGTAAATTTTTTTTTTTTTTTTTTTTTTTTTTTTTTGGAACTTGTCTAAGAACCAAATACCCCTGCAAAACAGATACAGCCCACCCTATACTATTTAAATATTTTGCTGTTTTATTTTATAGAAATTATTTTGCTGAATTCACAAATAGAATTTGATTTAAGAAGAACTTTTTGTCCTGTGGTGTGTGTTTTGGGTTGGGTTTTTTTTGGTATTTTTTGTTGTTGTTGTTGTTGTTGTTGTTGTTTTGTTTTTGGAGGACTGCACATTAAAATTGAATTCTGTGCATGGCATGCCAAAGCATGACACTGAATTCAGGAATTTCAGTCACAGTAAGATTTTGTGCACAGAAAAAAATTGGCCTTTTACTAAGGATAAAAGAAACAATTAGGACTTTGACACTGTAAAAGTTTCCTAATGTGATCAATCTTGTACTTTTTGTATGTTTTTATATATACATATATATTTAATGAGCACAAGCTTGGTGGTGTTTTTTACAGTTCAATTAATAGGAAAAACTGTCAGACTATAGTTTGAACTGAACAAAGCAGAAATATAATTGCATTCTTTTTTGATTAAAAGGGAGGGTGTTCAGAAAAAAAAATGGAGGAAGGGTTTATCTTCCAGTAATCTATATAATCAGTCTATGCTTCTAGGTTTTCTTTAGTATTAGGAAATTTTAACAACAGATTATATTTTTACTTTTAAATTATAGTATTAAAGCCTGAACTTAACAAACTTGAAAGTTGTACACAGTGTTTGAGATTCAAATTGATAGATTTAATTCAAGTTAAGAACTTGCTCGATAATGAGCAAAAACACTTCAGCTTTATTTGGACCAGTTACTATTGTTAAACACACCATCTGATAGGTGATTTTTGTATTTCTTGCTCTTTAGGAAAAATGTGTAATATGTTTAATTTAATTTTAAATGTAGTGGCTGTTTAGACATGGAAAACCTGTGACATTTTTAAGGCTGTGAATTTTTCTCCCTAATGGGAGATCCTGACTTTAGATTGCGTTGAATTTTCAAGCCTCTTTGTTTCAGGTGAGGGCTTGTGAACTTTTTTTTTTGTGTTCTTCCATTTTGAAGAACACAGGTCTGTGTCATTACCAGTAATGAGGAAAACTGAATTAAGAGAGAATTGCTCTCTTTGGTCTGTGCACAGTATTTTTTACATTTGATTTTTAAATAAGCATTAGTGTACAACTGGAAAATTTAACATGCATGTTATTGTCAGAGCAGTGTAGTGATTTTTGAAATTTTTTTTTAATATAAATGGCACATTTTAAATTATAAGTCCTCAAAGTGCCTAAAGGTTATTTAATTTTCCTTCAACTGATTTTTTTTGAGAGATATATAGATTTATGTGTGTATATATGTATATACACGTAATGTACATGTATATACATATATAGACACATACATATGAATATATATTCTATTTAAAATGTTTGTTGAGGAATCTCTAGTCTTCCAATTTAGAAAGATTAAAAAGCAATGTACTGAATGGCAAAAATATTTCTCTACCATAGTAACATTTGTTCAGCATTTCCAGTTTAATGAAGCTGAGTTAAACTAGGACTTCATCTCCATTGGACCTAAGTGTTTCAGTGTACAACTTGATAAGCTACATTGCTGCTGTTATTAAGATATTTGATAAACCAGGTTTTCACAGAGGCTGGTATAAACTAAAATAAGAGTATCATAGCAATTCAACTTAACTGTGTTTCTTGGTTTTGTTTTTGGCTTTCACTGATTTCTTTCTCAATCATAATTGATTTTTCCAACTCAGTGTTTTTGGGCAGTTATGTATGCACAACAACTAGAATTATTAAACTGTTTTATATATTTTTCCTTTGTTACAACTTTTTCAGTTGATTATAAAAGTTAAGTTGTATTGTAAAATGTTTGGTCCTAATACTGGTCAATAGACTATAAATTAAGAGCCCTTTGACTTTTATAAACTTAATTACTATGAAGATTCATCATGGCATCAAAAGTGACTCTAGTTTCTTGAATGGTATCCCTTTTAGAAGATTTGATTTTCATATATACATATGTATGTATATATAAAACAGCCAAACCTGATTCAGAGATTTCTTACCAAGTTGTCTGCATGGCAATGAATTTTTCAGCTATAATAACTCAGAACTTCCTACCAATTCAAAGGGGATTTGAGGTCTATGTCAGTGAGGGGAGTGTCCACAATAACAAAATCACAGATTCTTTAAGTATTAAATTTATTATTTATAAATTAAAGAAATAGTGAAAAATTATTAAGATTATAAAAATAATTTTCTTCCCTCAATTTAGAATTTTATATTTGTAGCACTTATATTGGTCCCATAAATTTGCTTTACATCAATTGGATTCTGTTTTAATTTGTCTTTCTGATATGCAAAGAGGAAACCCTTTGGATTGTATTTGCCCAGTTTCTTCCCTTCTAACCCTATGCTACCAAGAAATTAAAACCAAGGATCTCTATGACTAGTTATACTATATTTAAATTATTATTAGCACTAAGAAAATGGATGTCTAGATGCAGAAAGATTGGAACATTAGCTAAAAACATGAGCTATACAGATTAAAATTGAGATATTTTGCTTTTTATAAATTCACTGATAATTATCATTCTGCATTGATGTATCAGTTTGCCAAGTAAATACACTCAAGGAATCAAAATTATATAAAAAAGAATGAATTTAATTTAAAATAGAATTTAACTAAAAAAATTCTTTTCAGTCCTTTATAAGCTGACTTCTAAACTTTAATGGCTATTGTCCAAGCACAATTTTTATACAGAAATCATTATCACACCTCTTACATTTATTAAAACATGCAGTCTTACAAAAAAGGAAGTTCATGATTGCATGCTGTGATGCAACAGATTTGTCAAGGAATTAAGAAGTTTCTAAACTTTTATAAACATATCTTAAAATAAAATTGTAGGGTAAAATAAACCCAACAAAGCCTGCATTGTAATGAAATAGGTATATTGGAAAAGTTGTTTTAGTTTGCCTAAAATGAATCATAGGGAATGAAAAGAATTTTGGAAAAGGATCCAAACATATGATTTCATCAACATAGAGAACTCCATGGTATGGAAACTACCCACAAACACAAGCTCCAATTTAAGTTTTAAAGTCCTGGATTTATGAGAAGGTTTTGTGGTCTGCCCATGTTTGCTAATCTAGTAAGTATATTAAAGGCCAGTAAATATGAACCCAAGCAGGATACAGTCTATTAAAGGCAAGTCTTGACCCCAGATATTCCAAATTCTAAGACTTAACCATTTTTCACTGTCATGTTGGCTCAAACAATTTATCCAAAAGGTAAGAATGAATGTAAAACTTCTATGCCCTTTTAAATACTTAAATATTTAAATTTTGTCAAATATTAAGTCAAATTAAGTCCAAAAAAAGTAATCCTTTCAAAGCCACAACAATATGTATTATATTTTTCTTGTTAATAGTGCACCATGTAAGTGCTAATATTCTTAGAATCATTGAATTCTGCCACTAAAAGGGCCTTACGAACAACAATCTACTAAAGAAAGATTCCTTATTCCAATTTTCTAATTAATGCCTATTTGTAGGCATTAGAACTTTTCACTGCCTTTAAAATTTTTCCTCATCCTCATGTGGTTTTTTTTGTGCCAGTATTTAACTGCCATTCCCCACCAGTTTTATTAGGTTCCATTTTGTTGTGTTCAGATGCATTTGGGCACAAATTTGGGAGACACTAGCCTAGCCAACCCTTCACTTGTTTGGAATTTTAAAGTTTCATTAGAAATATTCTACTGTTCTACCTATCCATTCTTGCCAGGGGAAAGACTGAAGCAATAACAATCTATTTCCTGTTTTCTTCCCACTTTACCCTTTTTCACTGATTCCTCCCCCCCCCCCCCCCCCCATCATCACACCCAATATGCTCAAAAGGCAACCATCTACTAAGAACTGAAGAAGGAAGATTTTGTCCATGCCTTTTTTCATCCAGATTTTCAGTGTGGAAGTCTAGATAACTTCTAGCAAAAAGTTTTTGTTTTTGTTTTTGTTTTCTCTTTGCATGGATTCCTTTCAGAATTTAGTTAACTTTCTCTAATATGAGAATAGAAAACTGTTAGAGTATTCAGGAAGCTTGGTAGCCTTTTTAAAAAATTGATAATTGGTATAGAGGAAATAATATATCTTGATCCACTTACTCAAGAACCACTTTATGCTAATAATATATACTGTTGACACATCAGTGTTAATTGGTAGTTCCTGTTGGCAGAAATTAAAATTTTTAGGGGATGTGAAGAAAACAATTCACTCTTATGCTATGTGCTTTTCTAGAAATGAATGTCTCATATTAGACTTAGCCATTTAGAACAATCATTTAAAACGTTTTTTTCAAAGAAGTCTTTTTTGAACAATTTATTGATAATTTAGCACAAAATTCTTTCAGAACTTTTAGCAGAGCTCCGAAAGGTTTTTTGGTTTGGGTTTTTTTTTTTTTGTTTGTTTGTTTTTTTTGGGGGGGCAATCTTAACTTGCTTTACTTCAAAGAACTATTAGTGTGAAAAAGATTTAAAGTTATTTTATCTTTTAAAATGAATTTGCTGAAGTTAGAATTTTTACTTAAAAATTAAAAACCAAAATAATGCACAAATCTAGCGGTAAAATAATTTTTGTTATTGCCTTGTCTTTATAATAACCACCAAAGTTAACTAATTGATGCTGGGTTAATATCTGGATATCAAGTGCTATATAAATTAAATATGCATTTCTCACAGAAATTAGTTGGTACTCTTCATACTAGGAGATGAAAATTTAAAATATTGGTTGGTGAGGTCTATAGGCCAAAGACTAACTCAGCCATTGAAAAGGGTACCATTACTCTGCAAGATAAAAAATAGTAACTCTTTAAGAATATAGTTTTCTTATCCTTGACTTCAGTTCTAAGAAAGTACAGCCCTTCTTTGAAATACATGCAGGATATAAGATATCCAGGATGGAAACAACTCTCCTTAGTTAAAAAGTCCTGTTCATAGAATTTTTTTTTTTATCAGGAAAGGCATAGGGCATATTGGATAACAGAAGCAGTCAACCACTGAGAGCAACATTTTTTTAGTTATCTGGTGCCTTTAAGAAATACCAATGTATAATCCACATTTAAAACTTTTGAATTAGTCCTACTATACCAAAGTGTACTGGGCAAATCATGTACTGTGAGAATTAAATTGGTGATTTAAAACAGTCATATTCAATTGATATATGGAAGCTGATTCAACTGTAGAATTTTTATATTTTTTTAAATGTCAGGTATGAACTGAAAGTGTACAGATATATATTTATTTATTTATTTTGAACCAAAGGAAGATTTAAATGTACTTAAATATTGAATCTGCTGTTGTGTACTAAAGTTTAGCATTAGGATTGGTTTGTATGGAGTTTCATTAAAAATAATTACTCCTAATTTGGATAGTGCATTAGAAAAATAAATAAAATAAGGGTGTTTTTATTTTTAAATAGTTATGGGTATGTAAATTAAGTCTGAAGTGCTCAATTTTATTTCTAAAGGGGTTATAGCTGTTTTAAAATACATTCATTTTAAAAACTCATCAGGAGTTAATTTGGGCCTTGGTTAAAGAGCAAATGTTGGAGCATTCATTTGGGTTATGTTGTTAAACATTAAAATACATACCTTTTGCTTTTCTTTAGCTCATTTTTTGGTCTTTATGTGAAAATAATAAGCATATTGAAAACAGGGCTGTTGTTTTTTAGTTCCAGTGGTTAGTTGCTTGTGGCCAATGCTTGGAGGGATGAAATGGATGATATGGGCAAAACATTGCCCTGAAAAAGAAAACAGCAGCTGCTCATGATAGTTTGATATATTCTGTACGCACTGTAAGTTTTCTTGTTTCAGTGAACTTTAAAAGGAAAATATGTAGCAAGGTCCAAGTGGTTGCTTCCTTAGAGCTTAAAGGTAAAGGCTGGGCTGTGAGAAACAGATGTTTCCATGGAGCCAAAGGAGCCATCGATTATACTAATAAAGCAATATTGCTTTGTGTGTGATTATTCTCCAATCTAATCCTAAGTATAAATGTTTCCCACATTACAAAAATAAAAGGTTTATTCATATTAAAACCTACAATGGCAATTTTGGTTGAAGATGCTATCTTCCTTTGTAGTTGTCTAAAAAGCATATGAAATAAGAAATTATGTTCATCAGTAATCATTTGTAATATATAGACAATTCTTTATATTTTATTTTCATTCAAGACTGAGATTAAATGGGAAGAATGTGTTGATATCACTAAAGAATGACATTGACTTCTTCATGAACCCAAGGATAGAGCAGTATTGTCAGAGTGGAAAGTGGTATTAACAAAACTTAAACAGTAATGTTATGTATATAAAAATATATTCCTTTGTCTTATACTGGAACTCTTCCAAGAAAGGGGTAAACCCTTTTGAGATAAATAAGTTTGTACAATTTTGTACATCTGAGTTTATCCCACCTGCTGTCTTACTTTAGAGCCAAATAACTAATTTATCCCACCAAGAAGAACTTCACCAGGCATATAACAATTAACTGTGGGTACAGATAATATTTGGTGATTGAGAAGTATGTTGGTAGAAAGTTGAAAGCATCATAACTTTCAGATGTATATACTCTTCCTACTCTCTATGCATACTAAAGGTATGGTGTTTTACACAGAGGAGATAAGAATTATTCTATATTGATGTGCTTAAGAGTTCAGTTATTCATGTAAGCACGTCTGTCCCATTTTGAAATATTTACAACTGTACTTGTGTTGAGATAGTTTGTCTTGAGGATGTTGAAGTAAACATGTTGAACTTTTTGCTTCCGTTTTAAAGGAGATAATCTTATCCAAATGATATTTTTATGATTAAGTGTAAAAATTGTTGAAAAGACTATATTTAAATAATTTTGTCTTTGAAGATTCGGATGATGCTTATTGTTTTGGCAAAAAATACAGTTTTACCACTGGTATATTTCTTTGAGATCAATTTTAAATTTTTCTGAAGTTGCAGACCTAAATCTTATTTGCTTCAAGGGCAGTATGTCGAAATTATAAAAAGAGAGCCCAAAAGATAGGAAGTCTGAACTTGAACTCTGAGCTTTAGGGTCTTTTTTTTTTATAATTATTTAGCTTTTTAATGTTAATGTTTTTGCTACCTACTTCATGAGATTGTTGGTAAAACATTTTGTAAATCTTAAAGTACTCTAGAAATCTGAGTCATTAATAACAATGCAAAGGGATAAAGAAATTAAACAAAGTTCAATGTTTTTATAAAGCTTTCATCTCAAAAGCACTGATGAAAGATTTAAAAGGATTCCAGGAGAAAATTGATAGAAAAGTTATAGCACCTCAGGTTCCATAGTTTAAATTATTTTTACTAAGAAAAAGGAACATCCATTTCACATTTATTTAATGCCTACTTTGTACAAAATACAGTATCAAATATTAAAGATATAGACATGAAACAATTCATTTACAAATCTGGTCAAAATGACATGGACATAAAAAAAGCAGGATAATTGTTTAAAAGGTATAGAGTGCTTTCAAATCATAAGAGAGAAATCACTTCTGGATAGTTCTAATGGAAAGCAAAATTAAAGCTTGTATAGTGACATTTGAACTAGGTTTTGTAAGATGATTGGAGAAGTTTAAAATTGGTCATGAATTGGATATGAATGAAACAAATGGCAGCTCTTGGACAAATTGATGAGGCAATGCTGAGCACAAGTAGATTTAAGATAAATCTTTGCTATTTAATTTAGAGCTTGGGATTTGGTGTTTTTTGTTTTAGATTTTCATCTAGAAGTTTAAAAATAATGGACCATGTCAGAATACTTTGGTTATTATGTCAGTACAGGTCTCCAGGGTAAAAGGATATTTTCTATTCATTCAAGACTGAGATAAATGGGGGGAAGGGAAACTTACAGATATCCCTATTAATACTTTAATTCTATAGGTGTTTCTGAGTGGGATTTTTTGTTTTTTAAGTAAACGCTTAAGAAAAATATAATGAAGTTCTTTAGTTATGAAAATATGTTGCCTAAGTAGTTGAAATACATTAATAATCCCAAAACTTCCATTTTTTTCGACATGTTTTTCTAATGAGCAAAAATCTACCTTATTTCCCACTCCACTTGTGAATGAAGAGAACACAAATATTCTGTTATATTTGTTAAAAGAAAATTTAAAATTAGCCATATCTGAAAGAAAATAAAATACATGTATGTGTATATATATATATACCACATATACAACTCATTCTATAATTCGTAATCTTTAACTTCTCAAGAAGTGAGTTGAATGTTTCATTACTGGTCATGGAATTGCATTACACTGATCAGAGTTCCTAAATCTGAATTTCAAAGTTGTTTATATTCATGATATTGTAATTGTATAAATTGTTGTCCTGGTTCTGTTCAAGTCATCAGTTCATACAAGTCTTTACCCTCAAGTGTGCAGTGTTTGTGTATATTCTTCCTTTCTTTGACTAGGCCATATGAGAATTGGGTTCATGTCAATCACTCTCCTCACTGCCTTCATCTTATTTATATAAATGTCTACTTGCCACTCTACTAATTTCCCCTAACTTTACTTTTCTTTCTCCATTCCCCCTCTCCCAAAGTGTTTCTCTTCTCTTTCCATGCTCTTAAGATCATCAAGACATAGCAGAATCACTCTCAGGTCCATTTCTAATTAAGTCTCTCATTGTGATCTCAGGTGATGATACAGTTCATCATCTCCCCATGAGAGAGTGTCAACAATTTATCTTTTTTGTAACCTTTTACGATTCATTTGTGTTTACTTTTTTATGTTCTTTTGACTCCTACATTTGAACTTCATAGTTCCTTCACAACTTGGATATTTTTAATAAGGAATGCTTGAAAAGTCCTCTTTCAATAAAAATCATATTTTCTCCTACGGGATTCAAACTCACTTTTGCTGGGGAAGTTACATAAGGGCTGTAAACCTATATTCTTTATCTTGAATAGTATATTTCAAACTATTTTTTCTTTTTTTGTTTTTTTGTTTGTTTTGTTTTTTTGCTGAGGCAATTGGGGTTAAGTGACTTGCCCAGGATCATAAAGCCAGGAAATGTGTCTGAGGCCAGATTTGAATCCAGATCCTCCTGACTTCAAGACTGGTGATCTATCTACTACACCAACTAGCTGCCCCTCAAACTGTCTTTTAAAGATAAGGGCACTTTAATTCTTTCTTTCTAGCTGCTTGCATTATTTTTTCTTTGTAGAAGCACTGGATTTTGGACCATAGCTTTCCTTCCTGAAAGTTTTCATTTAGGGGTTTCTTTTAAAAGACAATTGATGAATTCTTTCTATTCTTGTTTTGCCCTCAGATTTTAGGAGATTTGGACAGTTTTTCTTAGGATTTCTTGACATGTGATCCATAGAGTTTTGTTATTCGTTTTTTGACAATGACTTTAGGTAATCCAGTGATTCTTAAAATTTTTTCTCTACAATCTGTTTTCCAAATCGAGTATTTTTGCTACAAGATAACTGATATTTCCTTCATTTTTTTCAGTCCTGCTAATTTATCTTGGTATTTCTTATGGAGTTGGTAGCTTTTGTTTAATCCATTCTCATTTTCAGGGAGTTTTTTTTTTTTTTTTTTTTTTTTTGTTTTGTTTTGTTTTGTTTTGTTTTGTTTTGTGCCTCTTGTGCCAAGCTGTAAATTCCCTTTCCAATTTTTTCTTTCATAATTATCGTTTCTTTTGCAATTTTTCCTCCAGTACTCTCATTTTATTTATAAAAAACATTTTAAACTATTACTTCACCTCTTTCAGAAATTCTAATTTATGCTTAAGTTGTCTTTTTCTTTGAGGCTTTGCTTATGAATGTTTTGGAGTAATTTTTTGGTAGATTCGTTTTTATTCATTCTTCCAGCTTCCTCCCTCAATTTAGATTTTATATTAGGATCAGACTCTTCCACTTTTAGAGGAAAATGAGGGACTATTTCTGTTGCTGCTTTCTTGGGGTTATTGAGATACTGTTTTCCTAGGCTCACCAGGACAGCTGAGACTAAGGAGGACCTGCATGCTTTCAGTGTTCAAAGTAAACTGATCTAGGCATTGTCAGCCAACTAAATAATTCTACATTGTGGTGACAAAAGTATAATCTTCTCTTTGATATGGGATTCCTTCCCTGGTTGTTCCTCTGCAGTCTTCAGTTTGGACTAGAAGATGGAATTGAGAACTTCACTTGTGTTGAAGCCACACTGCTGCTACATACGTCTGAACTTCCTCTTTTCTTAGTAAACAAGCTAGGGCCCAGTACTGCTGTTTCTCACCCCAAAATGCCACTGAGGCACAGGTCCTATCCTTTGTCTATCCTAGTTCTATCACCTGATACTGGTAGTGGTGAGTAGAACAGTCTCTTTTCCTGTATCCTGCATGATGTCACACTCCATATTGGACCCCATCTTGCATTTGGGCACAGTCCTCTTGTTCCAATTCTGGCCAGATCCTGTCCTCAGTATCCAGACTTCTATCTCCAAATGTTAATCTGAGTTTAGAAAAAAGACTTGATTTTTTTTTTTCCCAATCAAGATATAGTCTGATAAATTTTCAAGACCTGTTTTGAAGCAGTTGCTCAGGAGGAGAGTTGGGAAAAATGTTACCATACTTCTTCCTGTTAGTCTGCCATTTTGAAGCAGTTGCTCAGGAGGAGAGTTGGAAAAAATGTTACCATACTTCTTCCTGTTAGTCTGCCATCTTGATTTCGTCATTAGGTAATAAGTTTCAAATTCCATTACCATCATCCTATATATCAAACTTTTGTAGAATCAAAGTATATGAGGTGGACTTTAAAGATGATCTGGTTTAACACACACACACATACATACACACACATATGCCCACTTTGTTTTGCAAATGTCCATGATGAGAAATGTTATCCAAATTTGCACAGTTGAAATTCAAACCCAAATCTCTTTTCAGGTATACCTCTTTCTTTGACACCAAAGCTGCTAGCAAGTAGCAAAGCAGAGTAATTTCAATTTTTTTTTTTTTTTGTCTGCCAACCATCTTCTAGAGGGGTCTTCAGTGAAATGGTGAAGAGGAAAGCAGGAAGGATCAGTACTAGATTCATTGGTATGTATTTCTAGGTGCATGGTAGGGCTAGAATTATGATCAATTTTCATGTGAGATGTCAGCCAGTTGTGTTATTGTAGGATCATATGTATATTTTTTTTTTTTTTTTTTTTTGAGGCTGGGGTTAAGTGACTTGCCCAGGGTCACACAGCTAGGAAGTGTTAAGTGTTTGAGACCAGATTTGAACTCAGGTCCTCTTGAATTCAGGGCTGGTGCTCTATCCACTGCGCCATCTAGCTACCCCCAGATCATATGTATATTTAAGTTTAATATACAATCTAAAAGCAGGTGGTCTTAAACTTTTCTACTCACAACCCCTTTTTACCCAAGAAGTTTTTACACAACCACAGGTTGTGTATATATATATATATATATATATATATATATATATATATATATATATATATATATATATATAGGTATATAAGATAGATATACAAATCAGACATTTACTGATAATAAAATGTATTTTTAAAATAATTCTTTGGTGCACATAAACATAAAGATGAAACTAAATTTGCATACTAATGAGATGGATATGCTTGTTTATTTTTACATAAAAAAATTAATGTTGACATATTTGGTGGAATCTTACTGTTACCAAATGTTTCATAACCCCCACATTGTTATCCCATGTCGGGGTAACAATGTGAGAGTCAGGAAATCGTGATTTATCATCAGTAAAGTTTTGATTTGTACACCTATTTCATATACCTATATAACCAGAGTCACATAAAAAATTTTCAAGCAAAAAGAGGTCTTGAGTAGAAAAAGTTTAAGAAGACCTGCTCTAAAATAATGGCATGGATGTGATTTTTTTAAAGTGGTATATGTCACATGAAAGCATACTTGCCCCGTTTCACAACAACAATATAATTGCCCTTGACTTTTATTTCTGGATTTGTGATGAGTAAAAATTGGCTACTGTTTCCAAGAAATCAAAAGGTTCTGTGGCAAAAATTGAATTTTATGTTTCAGCCAGAGAAGACACTTCTAAAGTATCTTCTGTTCTCTTTCTGAATGCCACTATTTAAAAAGGAATATTAACAAGCAAGACTGTGAACAGCATTATCAGGGGACTTGAAATTCTATCACTAGTATTGGTTATTTTAGCTAATATTTTAAAATGCTACCTTTAGAATATAGATGATAGTTTGTAGATGATAAAGGACAGAAAGGAACTATTTGAAAGATTATTATGTAGAATTAAGCCATTTATTTGCCCCCTCTCTCCTCAAATAAATCAATTAAGATTAACAATAATTATAGGAAAGGGGTTTTCTGTTCACTATAAAGAATAACTGCATAACATTGGAATTGTAGAGGGAGGAAAAAATCCTGAAATAGTTACACTTTGGGAGGTAGAAAGTTTAACATCCCTGAAGATATTTGAGTAAAAGCTGGACTCAGTTGCTAGTAAAGGAGGTTTTTTTAACAGCTTTCAGAAAGACCAAGAACTTGGATGGGGGGAGTCCATTTTTATTTTTACTACTAACTGAAATTTAATATAACCTCAGTTATTTTAAAATATTATGAAGAGAATCCATAGATATCTCTAATTTGCTAAAGAAGTCTGGGTGACATTTCCTGTTCTAAAAGGGAGTTCATGCTTTAGTTAGGGATTAAAACAAGATGGTCTCTAGGGTCTTTTTCAAGTTGAACTGTAATTACACTGAAGCTGAGAAAAAAAATTAATTTTCAAATGTCATTTATAGATGGTATCTATGAAACCTGCAATGTTATTAAAAGTTGGAGATTTAGTTATTTTTAAATGAATGATTTTGTGAAGATCTCATTTATATATAGTCCAAGGGATAACAGTTGTGACATCCTAAATATTTTTAAACAAAAAAAAACATGAAGTAATTGCTTTCTTGGAGTAATGGCTTGTCAAATGAGTAAATTAATAGCCTTACTCTATATAGGAATATATTATAGTCCTTTTTTAAAAGTGTTTGTGTGTTTTTTAAAATATTTACCTTATTTTGCTCTCTTTGATTTTAAGGTTTTGTTTTGTTTTTTGGAAACTGAACTAATCTCTTGCAGGCTCTTGAAGGCAGAAGTCATTTATGTTTATGAATGAGCTCAATACTGATTGACACAGGGAGTGCTTTGACTTGCTTTATTTTCAGGAAAAGAAGTTTTTATTTGTTTGGGTTTGCTTTTGCTTTAAGGAAACAATGGTAATCTTGTTGACATATTTAGTAAAAGGATGAGAGCAGGAAGATTGGGGAGAGGAGAATGCAAACAAATGCATAATTATTGATGTCATATGTCCAGAAGTGACTAATAGGCCATGTTGAGTTATTAGACTTATGTTTTATCACAATCATCTCAGAAAATTCAGTGAAATAACATGATTAATGCTTTCAGCAAGCCCAGCTTACAGTTACCTTTGTCTCCCTTGAAGATTCCAGGAGCCATAAAATAGGGCATGGTATACATAATGAATTATGTGTTCCACAGTAATATTGTGTTTGACTTTGTGTCCCCATTTGGGGTTTTCATGGCAAAGATACTAGAGTGGCTTGTCATTTCCTTCTCTAACTCATTTTCAGATGAGGAACTAAGGTGAATGGGTTAAGTGGCTTGCCCAGGGGTCACACAGATAGTATCTGAGGCTTCTTGACTCCAGGCCCAGGGTTCTATTCACTATGGTGCCCCTACTAAACCCTCAAAAGTAATACTTGGAAAATATTTGCTACTTATGACCAGCAACTGTTGGCGTGTTTCTGTCTACACTAAAATATATATATATATATATATATATATATATATTAGTTTTATTTTCTCTTACAGCTTAGACAAAGAATATTATGTATTATGTTTAATCTTCCTAACAAACAGAATTGTATGCAAAGATTTGGTTCTTTTCAAGTATTTAGGTCTGATTGACACCAATCTGAGTGGGACCTGGTGTACAAATTGAAGAAGAAGAAGAACGCTGTGATAAATGGAGAACAGATCAATTTTGGTTTATTCACAAGCATTTATTAAAATATTAAAAACAACCTCTACTGGGAAATTCTTGCATATTTTTTTGATCTGGATTTGTGATTTAATCACTAACTTCTTGATGACTTATGGTCTTAAATAGTTTTTTATGGGCACTAAGATATTAAGCTACTTACTTGTGTTTATATAGTAAAATGTCCTGACTAAAAGATTAGCTCTCTAATCACAATAACATGTGATTCTCATGACCTATATTTGTTGTTAAATTGTTTCAGTCATGTCTCTTTGTCACCCCATTTGGGATTTTCTTGGCTAAAATACTAAAGTGGTTTGCCATTTGCTTCTCCGTTTATTTTATAAATGAGGAAACTGAGGCAAACAAGATTTAAACAATATTGCCTGGAATCACACAACTATTAGTATCTGAGGTCAGATTTCAGTTTATAAAAGTGAGTCTTCCTAATTTCAGACCTGGTGCTCTATCCACTATGCCATCTTGGTAGGGTAACTGCTCTACAAAGACACATAGAAGGATCCTTAAATTTTTTGTTCTAAGTTTTGCTTATTCTGACATATGAAAAAAAAAAAAAAAAGCATTTCTTGGTGTATTTATATAGTATTTTATATGGACAAAGTGCTTCACACACATAGCTCATTTAATCTCTCTAGCAGTTCTCTGAGATTCAAATGCCATGTTCTAATTACAAAAGAGAAATTTAAGGTTAAGAACTGTCAATAGGTCACACTAGTTCACAGGAATAGGCAGGACTCAGACACTAGTCTTTTAAATTCATCCAAAATTTTTTCTACTAGTAGTTTACAAAGGGTGTATCATTGCCTTGAGTTTTGGTTAAGCCCTCCAAGAAAATTACACATTTTTCAGTCTTCATCCTTCATCCCCTACTACAATTTACTTCCTGTTTTTGTAGATATGGTATCATAAAGATAGCAACCCTATTCTGCTGGAACTTCAGGAGAAGTAAAAAATTCATCAATAAGCATTTATTAATACTTAATGTGAAGAAAAGGGGAAAATAGTCCCTCCCCTGTCGGAGTTTACATTCTATTCAGGGAGACACATATATGTGTGTCTGGATATATGAATGAATGTGTATGTATGTGCACATGAATATGTGCATGCATATTGTATATATGAAACAAAGCAGATACAAGGTATTAAGTAGAAAAGACACTAGCAACTGAGGAAACCGGGAAAGATCTGAATCAGTAAAGACCTCATTTCTAAAATATGTAGAAAATTGATTCAAATATATAAGAATACAAGCCATTCTTCAACTGATAAGTGATCAAAGGACATGAACAAACAATTTTCAGGTGAAGATATTAAAATCATTTCTAGTCATATGAAAAAATGCTCTAAATTATTATAGATCAGAGAAATGCAAATTAAGACAATCCTGAGGTACCACTACACACCTCTTGGATTGGCTAAAATGAAAAGATAAATGTTGGAAGGGATGTGGGAAAACAGGGACACATACATTTTTGGAGTTGTGAACTGATTCATTCATTCTGGAGAACATTTTGGAACTATGTCCAAAGGGTTACCAAATTCTGCATACTTTTTGATCTAGCAGCATCTCTACTGGGTCTATATCCCAAATAGATCACAAAAAAAGGGAAAAGTACCCACATGTGCAAAAATGTTTGTAGCAGCCCTTTTTGTAGTGCCAAGAAACTGGAAACTTGAGTGGATATTTGTTCATCAGTTGGGGAATTGCTGAATACATTATAATATATGAATGCTATGGAATATTATTGTTCTATAAGAAATGCTTAGCAGGATGATTTCAGAGAGATCTGGAGAGACTGACATGAACTGACGCTAAGTGAACTGAGTAGAACCAAGAGAACATTGTACCCGGCAACAACAGGATTATATGATGATCAATTCTGATGATCATGGTTCTTCAACAATGAGGTTCAGGCCAATTCTAATAGGCTTGTGATGGAGAGAGCCATTTGCATCCAGAGAGATGAACTAAAGGAACTGAATGTGGATCATAACATAGCATTTTTGCCCTTTTTGTTATTGTTTGCTTGCTTTTAAAAATTTTTTTTCTTTTTGATCTGATTTTTCTTGTGCAGCAAGATAAGTGTGGAAATGTGTATAGAAGAATTGCTCATGTTTAACATAGTGGATTGCTTGCTGTCTAGGGGATGAGTTGGGAGAAGAGAGGGAAAAATGTCTTTGCCTACCTATTTTGAAAATAAAAAGCTATTATGAAAAAAAAAAAAAGATCTGAATCAGGTAGCCTTGAAGAAAACAAGGAATTCTCAGAGTCAGAGGGATAGGGAGCAGTCCAGGCTGGAAATATCTAATACAAAAGCATAAAAATAGAAATGGAGTAGTATGTGATAGGAACAGCTAGAAGGCTGAATCAAGAGTAATTGGAAGGGAAGAATGGATCAGATTACAAAGAACTAATGTCAGATGAGTTTATTTTTAATCCTACTAACAGAATCACTGTTCTGTATCCTATTGAGTAAGAGAATGCTGCCATCAAATTTGTACTATAGAAAGTGTGTGTTGGCTGTTGGCAAAGAATGGATTGACATAAAGATTTGAGACAAGGAGACCAAAATTTAAGCTATTGCAATAGTCCTGGTAACAGGTGAGAAGAGCTAGAACTAGAAGAGGTTGTCTGAGTGCAAAGGAGGGGTCAAGTGTGAGAGATGTCATGGAATTAGAATTGGCAAGAGTAGACAACTCATTAAATGAGGTGATAGTGAAGAGTGCAGGCTAATGCTGATGTTGCTCTCCTGAGACTAAAAATATGGTAATGCTTCAACAAAAAGAGATATTAGGAAGAGATCTATGTTTGGGGAGAAATAAGTTCTGTTTTGGATGGATTGTTTGAGATAACTTTTAATTTGAAATATCCAATAGGTAAGTAGTGATGTACTTAATCTATATGAAATAGAGATTCATCTAGAAAAAATGATAATTGAACCTTTTGGAGCTGATAAACTCACCAATTTAAAAGTATTAGTGAGAGAAGACAATCCAGGACAATACAGACTTATGAGGGATATCCATAGTTAATAGGCATGATATAGAATGAGATCCAACCAAGGAGGCTGAGGAAAGATCAGACAAGTAGGAGAATCAAGAGAGCAGTGTCATTAAAACCCAGAGAGGAAAGAATAACCAGAATGAGAGAGTATCACCTCAGTGTCAAATACTAGAAAAAGAAGTATGGGGATTAAAATAATGCCTTTAGACTTGCCAGTTGAGTGATTATTGGTAACTGGGGATATTTTCCGGGGTGGGGTGAAATCAGAAGACAGCATAGGATTTAGAAGAGTGAGAAAAGAGGTATTAGAGACAGTGTGAACAGGTTTTTCAAGAAGTTTAGGTAATAAGGGAAAAAGGATGATACTTAGTGGGAATGGTAGAGTCTCCCTTCCCTTCCCTCCCCTCAAGCAACCCCAACACTTTTGCTCCTTCCCTAATCATCAGTGTGTGTGTGTGTGTGTGTGTGTAAAAATTATCAATCTTCAGTAACTTAGTTGGGGCAGTGAGAATGAAAAGGAATGAATGAGTCTGAGAGACATTTCAAAGAAAAGCTTATATGGGAGATGGAGTCAAAGGAGAAAAAGAAGAATGTTTCATTGTATTAATGGCAATAATACAGACTCTCAATTAGAGTCTGAGAAGCAGAAAATATGAAAAAAAGTGATAGAATTTGTCAAAAAGTTAATTGACATTCAAGAGGTCAATTTCAGTGGAGTAATGGAGCTAAAGGCCAGAATGCACAAATGAAAGAGATAAAGAATGCCATGTGAATTATAGGCAACAGACTAAATGACTAAATTAAGTAAAGGAATAGATATAGTGGATGAGTTGGAAGAAAGATTAAAAGATAATCACTTTAAGGTTTCACTATCTTGGTGGTTATCTATAAAGTGAAATTTTAAAGAGTGTATTATGCCTGTAAAGGGGTTTGTTTATATAGACAATCCCTGAATAACTGAATGAGCCTGTCTTCAGAGCTGTCCTCATAAACTGACTCATTTTTCTTAACAGTAACATTCCATTTTATCCATATACTAGAATTTGGTTATCCATTAACTAATCACGAGACACTACTTTATTTCCAATTTTTTGCTATTGCAAAAAAAGTATATACTTTAATATCTATTGGTCCATATTCTATTTTGTGGGGTAGGAAATATTGTGACTTTTAGTACATGTATTCTGGTTTGAGAAGAGATATAGAAAATTGATTTTGAAGAAAGTCCTAACAAAGTCCATTGACTGATTTTCAGTATCTGGAATACAAACTCAATTCATTTTCCTACAGTATTGAAAAGATGATCAATTGTGAATGACTTAGCTACTCTGATCAAGATAATGATCCAACAATTTCAAAGGACATATGATGAAAAATTCTATCCACTTCCAAAAAGAGAACTGATAAATTCTGAATATATTTGAAGCATTCTTTTTAAACTTTATTTTTCTTGAGATTTTTTTCCTGTGTTTCTTTTGCAACATATTTAATATGGAAATACATATCAAATTATTTGCCCTCTCAAGAAGAGATAAGGGACAGAAGGGCAGGAGAGAATTTGGAACTCAAAAAAAAATTTTTAATGTTAAAAAAAATTTTATATGGAATTGGAAAACAGTTAATGAGATGAATAAAATATATATTTAAATGTACTGAATAAGTAGAGAGGTATATTATCAAATTGAGGA
The DNA here is from genome assembly GCF_048593235.1 of Sminthopsis crassicaudata. NCBI lineage: Eukaryota > Metazoa > Chordata > Mammalia > Dasyuromorphia > Dasyuridae > Sminthopsis > Sminthopsis crassicaudata. The sequence goes on along the minus strand of NC_133619.1, from coordinate 274,361,626 downwards.
AGAATTAATCCTCATATAATATTATGTATAATATATAGCACAATATAATTTAACACTTAATTTTATTGTTCTTTATATTATTGTTGCATGTGTACTAGTCTTCTCTTCCTTAACTAGATTGTAAACTTCTGGATGACAGAAATTGTCTTATTATTCTTGGTGGAACTGTTTTAATTTAAATTTTATCTTATGAAGAGGATTTAAGAAAATTCTTATGAAGAGACCTTGTTATCTTGAAAGAACTAAATGATGTGGGACTGCATTCTCAGAAGTGAGAAGTCATGTTCCATTACAAAGAGAGTTTGAAGGAACTGTAGCTGTGATCATCCTTTTTTCTTTCTTTTTTTTTTTTTAACAATAGCTTTTTATTTTTCAAAATATATGTGAAGATAGTTTTCAATATCCATCCTTACAAAACTTTGTGTTCCAAATTTTTTCCCTCCCTCCCCTTCTTCCCCCTCTCCTAGAGAGCAAGTAATCTAATGTAGGTTTAAATTGCAGTTTTTCTAAATATTGCCACATTTATCATTCCGCAGAAGAAAAATCAGATCAAAGGGGAAAAAAAGAAAGAAAGGAAAAAAAAAAAACTAAGCAAACAAGCAGAAAAAACCACAGTAACAAAGGTGGAAAAACTATGTTGTGAACCACATTTAGTCCCCATAGTCTTCTCTCTGGATGCAAATGACTTTCCATCACAAATCTATTGGAGTTGGCCTGAATCACCTCATTGTTGAAAAGAGCCAAGTCCATATGATCATTCTTATGGCTAATGTATTATAAGTAATCCTTTATGATTTCACTTTATGGATACCATTGTTAATAAATTGCATATTCTGTTTAGAAGAATTGCACACGTTTCACCTATAATGGATTACTTTCTGTCTAGGGGAGAAGGAAAGTGGGGAAGGACAGAGAAAAATATGGAACATTAGGTTTTGCAAGGGTGAATGTTGTTTCTTCGCATGTATCTTGAAAAATAAAAAGCTATTTTAAAAATAAATTGCATAGTCAATAACTAATGCTTATTTAATTTTAGATTAGATAATATATAAAAAGATGATTTACTGCTAATGAGAAAAGTTCTTCAGCTAATTAAATACATGGTATTTGGTAATATAATGGAAGCTCTAAATTTACTTAATTTAGAGATATGTTGAAATTTTATTAAATTAATGAGGAAATATATAAACACATCTGCATTACTTTAGAATTCAAAATGATAAGTTAAATATGAGAATAAACCAAGTAGCAGATCTCTTAAATCTTGCTCTTAAAAAAAACTGACTTAATTCAGGAAGTACAAAACTAGGGGCAGCTAGGTGACACAAGGAATAGAGCAGAAGTCAAGAATCCAGACTCAGATACTTGCTAGCTGTATGACCCTGGGCAAATCACTTAACCCTCAGCCTCAGTTTACTCATCTGTAAAATGAGCTGGAGAAGGAAATGTCAAACTACTTCAGTATCTTGTCAAAAAAAACCCAAATGGGGTTTTAAAAAGTTGGACATGACTGAAAAAATGACTCAACAACTTAAAACTATTAAAAAAATAAAAATAAAAAATAAAAACTACTGCCAAAGAAATAGTAAGTCCTAAATTCCCTCATTAGATTTTAACACATGAGGAATAGGTGATGGTATTTGCCATCTGTTGTTAATTTCTGCTATAAATACAGACTATCTTTGCACATATTTTGAAAAATAAAAAGCTATTATTAAAAAAAAAAAAAAAAGGTCATTGTAAAGGACCACATCTAAGTGCAAAAGCCTCCCACAGCTGTGAATCATAGCACATTTGAAGGAATTGCAAGTCAGCCTTTACTGACACAGATGTTGCTTGTGAATTGGGAATGAAATAAATTGGAGGCAAGAGGGAAGAGGAGAGAGGTTAGAGAATGCAACTGCCTGTCAATCTCTTTGTATCATCATCATCCTTTCACATGAAGAGATCTATTCTACAGGTCTGAGTTTAATGTGGTTTAAGATTCCTTTCTGATTCCCAACCCCCATGAATTCCGGTGGGAGATATCCAGGCTCTCCCAGCCCCCATTGGATCTGAGCCAACTTGGGCTGTCCCAGTCCCCAGTCTAATGATCTACTCAGATTTCCCAACCCCCACCCCAAGCACAAACAGTTCCTTATCTAAAAACCCATTGAATTCTATTCAAATTCTAACCCTGGCTGAAACGCAGCCAGGAGCCAACCTGGGACTCCACCCACAAATCCTTTCAGATAAAAAGGGAACCCTGGAGTCCACTCTTTGCAGGAGTCTCAAAGATGGCATCCTTATGCCAGCCATGTCAAGGGTTCCTGCCCACCAGTGCCATCGCTGACCCTGGTGTCTTTCTACCTTCTAACCTTACTTCCAAAACCCACAATAAACCTCTTTTATTAATCTAGATTTTCAGGTCTGTAAATTCCTTTACAGGGGACTCTTGTGCCACCACTAGACCTCATTTAACTCCATATCCTTGCGCCAAATCCAAAGGGGTTGCAGGGGAGCTCTATTTGACTCCCTGTACCCCGAACCTGCCACTAGACCTCAATTAAACTCTAATTTCATTAGGTACTCCTTATCTAATTCTCAGCAAGTTAGACCTCCAATAGCCCCTAGTAGGTGGCTCCTGTAATAAATGGCACCCAAAGTGGGGCACAAGATACAAAGAAGCAGCAGCGCTGAAGAGCTGTTCGTGAATAGAATTCTCCCAGGAGGGTTCCTTTCATAGGAAAGGAAAGGGAGAAGAGACCTGATAAGACTTTTTCAGTTGGGGTAATTGAAATGGGCCTCAACATCAACGGGTTGAGCCAGGAGACTGATGAGGGTCTTATGAAAAATGCCTAGTTTGACTACAATTCTACTTCTCCATTTGTCAGAAAATTTGCCTCCATGATGAACTATTATGATGTTAGAGCAAATTACATCTCACAAGATTTAACACTGTTGTTCTCACTCAGCAACCATCCAGAGGAATAAGATGGAAAAGACTTTGATAGTGCTGTTTGCATTCCTCAGCATGTGGTCTCAAATAACAGTCACTTCATGATAATTGGACAAACTTCCTGATCATGCTGTTGGGGAAAAAATAATCATGTTCCCATAAGACAAAAATCGGGGAATTGTTAAGGACCATGCCTAAGTGTGAAAGTCTCCAGAGCTGTGAATCAATGCACTTGAAGAAATTGCAAATCAGCCTTTACTGATGCAGAAGTTGCTTGAGAATTGGGAATGAAATAAGTCACAGGCAAGAAAGAAGGAGAGAGGTCAGAGAATGCAACTGCCTAAGTCTCCTTGAATTGTTATCCTCTCAGATGAAAGGATCTATTCTGCTGGTTAGTATTAAATCACCAGCACCTACTAGCAGATGACTCTCATAACAGATCACAGTCATAGTTCCCTCAAACTCTCATTGTAATGGCACATGATTTCTCATTTCTTGAGAATGCTGTTCCACGTAATTTAGTTCATTCAGGATAACAAGGTCTCTTCATAAGAATTGTTTTAAATCCTCTTCATAAGATAAAATCTAAATTAAAACAGTTCCACCAAAATAGACAAGAATCTGAAGAATGGACAAAAGTAGAATGCTGAGGGAGCTCCAATACTGAGCTGGGATCAAATCAACTATTGTGATTTTCTTGTTACTCTTTACCTTCCTTTCTTTTGTGGTGACTAAGCTTTGAATAGCAGAGATGGCAAACATGAAGCTTGTTGGCCTTAGCACTCAAAAATGTAAACTTAGCCAGAACCAGATTAAACTATAACTGGAAAATAATTAACAAAATAATTTAAAAATATTATTAACATGTGGTTTTTCTAAGTAAATATGCATCCATTTAAGTAAATATGTATAGTACAGTGGCCTCTGCTTCTCTTTGACACCATGGGTAGAAGAAATTTGGAATAAACATTTTATTGAGCCTACATGGCTATCTGTATATATAACCTAGGAGAGACCCAGGATACTTGAGGGCTGATTTTTAAAAGACATTTGAATAAAAGGCAAAAGAAGATTTTTGCTTCAGAAGTGAGATACGGTTCACTAAATACTAAATACTATTTTCAGAGTGGAAATAGGACTCAAACTACATATCTTTGTGCAAGCTCAGTCCAGAGTCGCATAACTAAGTAAGTAACTAAGAAAGATTTGAACTCAGATTTTCTTGATTCTAGCCCCGGTGGTGCTCTAGCCACTACCTAGCTGCCTGGGAAAATAGAGCAAAAGGAATCTCACCTTTCAGTGTTTTTTCTATGGTCCAGTGATTTTCAAGAAACTTGAAGGGCCTGAGGGGATTTAAACCACTTATCACTATCCCATATAGTTCTTTTGTAGTTTTGCTAAGTGGATCTCTTAGGAATCATCTGCTGACACCAAGGGATAATAGGAATTAAAAGGGATTTTTGACCATAAATTGGAGAAGAAAATGAAAAACTGAAGAAGCTGAAGTGATGAGAAAGCATTGAGGGAGAGAATAATGGAGAGAAGTGCAGAGATGTGCTAGGGCAACCAGAGCAACTGTGGATCCTAGCTCAGCCAAGAGAGCTGCTCCCCTGGAAAGTTTGTGAGTATGAGAGCCACTCATACCCTGGAAATGTATATCCCTCCATTTGTGTTCCCTGGTCATAGATAATTCCTGTATGTGTCCCCTACTAATTATGTGATAGAGAATTTGTAGAAGAGTCTATCCCTGTAGTTGCAGGAGATTCTTTTTATCAATGATTTTTCTGTGATGCTTAATTTTTAGTCAGAATTTTTTCTGTTATTTGCTTATTATCCCAACCTATTACTTGATTTTTAACTCTGTCAAAGTAAGGCGCTGTATCCAGGAGGAAGATGTAGCTGTTTTCAGAGATTCTTCCAAGGACCTGTAAGTTTTAGTTCTTCTAAGGTGGAGAGGTGTTCACTGTTCTAGCTCGAGTTCCATTTTATGAGCCAGTACAAGCATTCTTTTCTGCCCTGGAGCTGTGAGGAGTCTCCCTGGTCCACTGGGTCTTGCAAATTCTGCTGTGCTAGTGCTTCTCCTTACCTTAGGACTGTCACCTAGGACTGCAATCTGAATTCAAAAGTTGTCCAAAGCTGATCCACTGAGAAAACCCAAATCTTTCATGTTTGATCTTCACATATTCTTGCTGTTATCATGTACAATGAATTCCTAGTTCTGCTTGTTTCATTCAGCATCAGTTCATAAAAATCTTTCTAGGCCTTTCCATAATCAGCTTGTTCATCATTTTTTATAGAACAATAATATTCCATTACCTTCTTATACCACAACTTGTTTAGCCATTACCCAATTGATGGGCATCCACTCCTTTTCCAATTCTTTGCTACCACAAAAAGAGCTGCTACAAACATTTTTGCATTTGTGGGTCCTTTTCTCTCTTTTATGATTTCCTTGGGATACAGACCCAGTAATTGGCACTGCTGGGTCAAAGAGAGTGCACATTTGATAGCTCTTTGGGCATAGTTCCAGATTGCTCTCCAGCATGGTTGGACCATTTCACAACTTCACCAACATGCATTAGTGTGCCAGTTTTCCCAACATTTATCATTATCTTTTCCTGTCATCTTAGTCAATCTGAAAGGCATGAGTTCTAATTTGCATTTCTCTAATCAATAGTGATTTAGACCACTTTTCATATAACTATAAATGGCTTTAATTCCATCATCTGAAAATTGTTCATATCCTTTAACATTTATCAATGGGGAATGACATGTATTCTTATGAATTTGACAAGTTCTTTACATATTTTAGAAATGAGACCTTTATCAGAGATGTCAGATGTAAAGATTTTTCCCAGCTTTGCATTTCTCTTTTAATATTGTTTCTGTTGGTTTTGTTTATGCAAAACCGTTTTAATTTAATGTTATCAAAGTTGTCCATTTTGCTTTCCATAATATTCTCTACTTTTCTTTGGTCATAAATTCCTCCCTTCTCCAAAGATGTGATAGGTAAATTATCCCTTGTTCTCCTAATTTGTTTATAGTATTCTCCTTTATGCCCAAATCATGTAGAACATTTTGACCTTTTTTTGGTATGGGTGTGAGATATATCTCTATGCTGAGTTTCTGACATTTATTTTCCATTTCTCCCAGCAATTTTTGTCCAATAATGAGTTCTTATTCCAAAGGCTGGAGTTTGGGGATTTATCAAATACTAGATTGCAATAGGCTTTGCTTATTGTGTCATGTGTATCTAATCTATTCTACTGATCCTCCATTCTATTTATTAGCCAGTACCAAATAGTTTTAATGACTTCTACTTTACATAATATAGTTTTAGGTTTGGTACTGCAAGGTATAATCATTATTTAAAGGTATTTGGAGGGATTTGGGGAATAGCTTGGATAAGTTGTGCCTTTATTTTACCACTTTGGTTCCTGATACTTAATTTTTAAAAATAGAATTGCATATCTGTTTTATTAAATATTTCCCAATTTCATTTTTTATACTGGAAAGTTTTTCATTTTAGGTAAAGTGGGAGATCTGGGTACAGCTTAAATGATCCCAATTTTGTTTGCAACATCTACAGAATCATAGTCTGGAGCAAGGTGGACACAGGCCTTCTTCTCTCCATCAGCTGGATCAGTGTGTTGACCTGGGCCACATTGATGTCATCCAACTTCTTTACTGTCAGCTTGATCTGAAGCTTGTTGGCCTTTAAATCCACAATGGACACAAGGGTATTATTGTCCTCAATCTTCTTCATAGCAGACTCAGTAATCAGGGAAACTTAATGATGACATATTGAGCAAGCTTATTTCTCCAGGGGCACTCTTCTGAGGGTATTTGAGCTGCTTTCAAAGTCTTAGTGTCTTGGGTCACTGGAAGATGGGGAATGTTTGGGATCTTCTTTTTGTGACTGCGGATATCCTTCAACACTATCTTCTTTGCCTTCAAAGCTCTGATCTTGGCTTTTGTCTTGGGTGGGGGAACAATGGCTTCCTTTTTTGTCTTCAGTGCTGTCTTGGGGAGAAAACGTCCCAATTACATTTAAAAAATTTTTAACGTTCATTTTTAAAACGTTGAATTCCAAATTTCCTTCCTCTCAGTGACCCCTTGAACAAGCAAGCAATGAAACAGATTATACAGGTGAAGTCATATAAAACATATTTCCATATTAACTGTGTTGCAAAAGAAAATAAACACACACACATGCACATACATACACACACATGAAAAATAAAGAAAGCAAAAAAAGTATGCTTCAATATTGTACCCAAAATTCCTTAATTCTTTCTCTGGAAGTGGATAGCATTTTTTATTATGAGTTTTATGAAATTATATTCAATCTTTGTCTGGATCAGAGTAGCTAATCTTTTACAGTTTGATCATCCTTACAACATTGCTATTATTAGATATAATATTCTTCTCATTTCACTTTGCAACAGTTCATGAGATTTTTAAGGTTTTTCGGGAACTATCATGTTTATTTTTTTATACACATTAGTATGTCATAACATTTATGAACAACTTATTCATCCATTCCCCAACTGATGGGCATCTCTTTAATTCCCAATTCTTTACCACCAAAGGCAAAAAAAAAGAACTGCTATAAATATTTTTGTACAAATAGGCCATTTTCCCTTTTCTTTGATGTCTCTGATGTAGTAGTAGTATTGCAGAGTTAAAGAAAATATGTAATTGGATAGCCTTTTGGATGTAGTTCCAAATTAAGACAATTGATTAAATGTCTTTTCTTTGAACCATGACATTTGGTTGGAGTAGTAAAAGTAAACACATCAGTGGGGGCTTATGAGCTATTGCACTCTCAAAGATATTTTTCTTCCTAGAATCCTTCATGATCTTAGTTATACTACTGGACTTTTGTCTAGGAATATAGCATTTGAAGCTGGGAATGTCCTTGGAGATAAGTTCAACCCCCTCATTTTACAGTTAAGGAAACTAAGATTGAGTAAAGTTAAGTGATTCACCCAAGATAGGTAGCAAGGAAAAGAACTAGGTTTCAAATCTAGGTCTTTTATTTACAGATCAATCCACAAACATTTATTAAGCACTTACTATGTGCTAGGCAACTTTGCTATGCACTTGAGATGTAAAGACACAAATGAAATATTCCCTGCCTTCAATGGGGGAGATAATAGGCATGTAAATAATTGTATAAAACATTAATAAGAAGTATACAAAATAGATGCAAAAAAAAGGGGAGTGGAAGGTACTAACAGCTACAGATTAAGAAAAACTTCATATAGGTTGTCATTTGAACAGAGTTTTGAAAGAAATGTATTCTTAGACTAGAGAGACCTAAGCCTGAAGTCAAGAAGACTTAAATTCAAATCCAGCCTCATGTTTACTACCTGTGATGACTATTTGGCTATTTGCCTCAGTTTCTTAACCTGTAAAATGAAGATAGTAAATAGTAAAAATAGATAGTAAAATTTATCAGTTATTTCTCTAGCTATAGATAGCATCTTTCTTCATATGTCCTTTATGATTAATTTGGTTATTTAGCATAGGCAAAATAATTTATTCCCTCAAAGTTATTCTTAAAATAATATCCCAGTTTCTGTATACAGTGTTCTCTTAGTTCTGATCATTTTGCTCTTCATTATTTCATGGAAGTCTTTCCATATTTTTCTAAAATCCCTGAGCTCATGATTTCTTATGGCACAGTAGTATTACTTCATAATCATATACCACAGATTGTTCAGCTGTTCCCCAACTGATGATCTTCACTGCAATTTCCAGTTCTTTACAACCACAAAGAAATCTGCTATAAACATTTTAGAACCTCTAGATCTTTTCCTTTTGCTTAACTTTCAGAAATAGACCAAATAGTGTAGTTGTTAAGTCAAAGAGCATAGGTATTTATTCATTCTTTGGGCATAATTCCAGATTGCTCTCTAAAATGGTTGGATCAGTTCACAATTCCACTGAGAAAGTAGTATCCCATTTTTCTATATCCCCCCCAACACTTGTTACTTTTTTCTTCTATCATTTTAGCCAATCTAGTATGTGAAAAATAATATCTCAACATTGTTTTAATTTTGTATTTCTCTAACCAACAGATTAAGAGCACTTTTCATGTAACTATAAATTGTTTTGTTTTCTTCATTAGCCTTCCTATTCATATTCTTTGATGAGTTATCAAATGGGGAATGACATATTGGGACTTCATAGGATTACTCTCTCCACTACTCAAACCTTAAGTTCAAACTAGCTTGATGGCTTTGTCCAAACCCCATAGAATACAACTGACTCTTCAGGGAGATCTGAATTCAAATACTGCCTCAGCCACTTTCTAGCTGTATAAACCTGGGTATATCATTTCATATCCTGTCTGTCTCACTTTCCTCATCTTTAAAATGGGGATCATGCTAAGTGAACTGAATAGAAGCAAGAGAACATTATACACAGCAATAACAACATTATGTGATGATCAACTCTGATGGTCTTGTATCTTTTCAACAATGAAGTAAGTGATTTAGACTAATTTCAGTAGACTTATGGTAGAGAGAGCTATCTGCATCCAGAAAAAGGATTATGGGAACTGAATGTGGATTATAGTATTTTCATCTTTTTGTTGTTGTTTGCTTGCTTTTTGTCTTTCTCTTTTTTTTCTTTTTGATCTGATTTTTCTTGTGTAGCATGATAAATCTAGAAATATGTTTAGAAGAATTGCACATGTTTAGCCTGTATTGGATTACTTGCTATCTAGGGGAGGAAAGAGAGGGGAAAGGAGGGAGAAAAATTTGGAATGCAAGGTTTTTCAAAAATGAATGTTGAAAACTATCTTTGCACATATTTAGAAAATAAAAAGCTATTATTAAAAAATAAAATAAAATGGGGATCCTAATATCCCCTACTTCCTAGTGTTGTGAGGATCAAATGAGATATTTGCAATGTGCTCTGCCAAGCATAAAGCAAAACATAAATGCTAGCTTAAATTATTAGCTATGATTAGTTATTGGCAGCTAGATGTCACAGTAGATAAAGCACTTGTGAAGTCAGGAAGACTTGAGTTCAAATCCAGCCTCAGAGCCTTACTAGCTGTGTGACTCTGAACAAGTCACTTAACTCTGTATCTCTGAATTTCCTCATCCAAAAATGAGAGAGGGAAGGAAATGACAAACCAATCTCGTATCTTTGTCAAAAACAAAAAACAAAAAACAACTCCAAGTGGGGTCAAGAAGAGTTGGACATGACTGAAATGACTCAATGACAAAAATGATTGGTTATTATAAAGATGAATCCTTATTATTGTATTAATCTATCTAAGTAAAATCATATATGTGCAAACCAAAACAAAATCCCCTTCCTCTTCTTTCTAGCATTTCTGTCCTTGACTCATCCTCTCTGGTTTTGCTTTATGACAATTCTGTTTCACTTCCCCAAACCCTTTCTTCTTTTACAAGCCTTTTTGGCAGAGAGAGTTTCTTTATCATACATTAGAACTGGCCACATCCTGAATAGTTGCCTGATAGACTTGACCTGTTTCTGTTCTGGAAAGCTCTAAGGCACCATGGTTATAACCACCAAACAAATAACTATTAAGGCCTGCATGTGTGTTCTAATTCCTCCCATGAGCCTAACATCTGGCCTTGGAATCCAGACTGAGTAGGCAATGGGAAGTTTGCTGATGGAAAGAGACTGGAGGCAGGGAGGGGGGGAGAGTATATCTCTCATGTGAAGTATCTTCAACAAATTGTACAAAGAGAACTGCTTGTGAAATTCTGTGAGTATTCTGTCCAATCACTAGGAAATTTTCTGAAAACACTTGTGTTTACGTGTCCCCCTTGTTCTTTGAAAACACTGTTAAAAAAAAAAAAATGGAGTGCATGTCTGGGGAGAGTGGAGGAGACCGCATGTGGTTTACATATTTTCTGCTTGTGTAGATGTTTTATGTAGATTGTGATTGCCTTCAGCCTTGAAAAATGCTGTGGAATGGGTCCAGCAAAGCTACTGAGAAATCTCCTTAGCAACCAAACACACAAACATCACTGCTCTCTCTTTCATGGGTTGAGCTGGTGTCTTTACCCATAAGTTAGGGTACAGTGACCTCTAGAGGTCTGAAAAACTCATATGAAAAGCTGGCCTTCAAGGGTGAGTGCAGAGGCGGCTGGCTCTAAATTTCTCTTTAATTGTGCCTGTGGTGCTTGGGTTCTGTCCGGTCCTACAGCTCTAAATGTAGCTCCTTGGGGCTTGGCAGTAGATATCGTGTGTTGGAGAAGCAGCAGCTTTGAGCTCCTCTCAGAGATCGCTGGCCCCCAGGCAATGAGTCTGTGGCCATGGATGAAATCATGAATCTTTTGAAGTTCTGAAAGAATGATATTCTAAACAGATGTTGGAAGGCACGCAAAAGTGTGCACTCAGTGATTTAAAGGGCATCCAGGACCTAATCATGATTGAAGTTTACAGGAAGTAGCACTTTGGCAGTTAAAAGTTTTAAAAAACCAAGAAGGAATGCCAGGGATATAGAATAGGAGCCAATTCTTCACACACACACACACACACACACACACACACATACACACACCACTGAAACATTTCCACAGATTAATCCAAAGTTTCAAATGTCTAATTTAAATTCATTTTTCTAAATATTTACCCCTTGGTTTTCACTTTGTTATTAGCCTTCATACTTTGTCTTTGAGCTAGGAACATCAGAAAAATTTTAACTTGTACACTAGACCCTTATTAGGTAACTCTTGCTTTACAAAAGGAAACTTTTTTTTCCCATTCATTTTGTTGTAGAGGTTTAAAGACTGCCTTTGCTTCCCATCATGTCAAAAGAAAAAACTAGTTTTTAAAATGTATCTATTTATCAAGGCAAACTTGAGCTATTTTGTTTTTCACTTAAAAAAAAAACTATCTCAAAGTTAAACAGATGTGACTTATATAATGCTTTAAGGTCAGTTATTTTTTCAGTCATGTCTATCTCTTCATGATTGCATTTGGGGTTTTCTTGGCAAAAATACTGGAGAGGTTTGCCATTTCCTTCTTCAGCTCATTTTACAGATGAGGAAACTGAGCCAAGCAGGGCTAAATGAGTTGCTCAAGATCACCCAGCTTATAAATGTTGATTCCAGTTTTTAATTCAGGAAGATGAGTCTTGCTGAATTCAAACTCAGTGCTCTATCCACTTTACCACCTAGTTACTCCATAATGCTGGACTAGAAATTTTCTCCCTAAGATTATGGTAAGGTGAGAGGTTATAAATAGAGTCTTAACTAGAACAAGGCACTGGATCTTTCCCTAAGATGCAGATGTGGAAGACATTTGCTTCTCTCTAGAGAAGGGGAGGGGAACTTCAGGTGCTTATTGGATCATAGAATAAAGAGGAAAGATGGAAGAAAGAGGGAGAGAAGAGAAGACAAAAAAGAGAAATGATGGAAGTACCATCTAGTCAAAAATTAGGAGGGACAGGGACAAATTCTACTCCCAGACCAGCCACTAACTAGCTGAATGACTTTAGATCGATCATCTCTCTGGGCCTCTGTCTTATCATCTGCAAGATAAGAGAGAAGGACTTGTATCAAATATTAGTAAAGATTCATTCTTATTGATATAGAAATAAATATTCTTTAAATATATACATGTCTATGAAGGAAACAAAGATAATTCCTTTCCACAGATCTCCCTGGACCTAAAGAACATTGTCAAATCCACCTCTTCCTTCAATGACAAACCTAAATTTTTGCTAAAGAGCCACTGGTTCTTTTTGTTCCTGGTACTCTTACAATGTCCTCCATAATTAAGCCTTTAGTAATAAGCCCTTTTCTCCCATTACTAGTGATTTATTAAAAAGGAGTTTCATTTTCTGACGACTCATTGCTCAAATATCCTTATATTATAAATAATAGTTTGATGTCGGTAGACAATTTTGTAGCTTTGCTATTAATAGTAAGTGACTGGACTCATCCCACTTTCTCTCCAGAGCCATCATCATTTTCTCTTGTAACCAAGGACTGGCGTTTGCAAAATCATCTTCAAGTACTTGATTTGAGGGTATAATCTCTCAAAACAGACTACTAGACTATGAAATTCCTGAGGGAGGAAAATTGCCTTATCTATCTCCATATCTCTTCTAGAACCTAGTATTGTGCATTGTAAATGATAGGTGTTTAATAAGTATAACCCCTATTCTAAAGGCCATTAGGATGGGACTCTACCCTTAGTGGTGAAGAAGAATGCTCTGTCCTGTATGAGGGGAGGAGGGGAGTTGGGAACTACAGCCTTCTTCAGTATTCGGGGTAGTCTTCAAGTATTTCAGGTGCTTCTGGCTTCCAGGTCTAATAGGGAAGATGGAAGAGGTGCTAGGTGCTCTAGGAAAGGGGAAAGAAAGTATATGATAACAACAACAACAATGACAATGACGATGATGATGATGATGATGATGATGATGATGATAGCATTTATATACCATACTATATGCCAGGTACATTGCTAAGTACTTTACAAGTATTATTTAATTTTATCTTCCCAATAACCCTCAGAGGTAGATACTATTATTATTACCATTTTATGATTGAGGAAACTGAAGCAGAGATTAAGTGATTTGCCCAAGATGACTGAATGTTAAATAAATAAAAAGTCAACAAATTCTTTAAAATATTTATAAGGTATGAACTGAACCAGCTACACCTAGCAGAAGAACTCTAGGAGATGATTACAAACCACTACATAGAATTCCCAATCCCTCTATTTTTGTCCGCCTGCATTTTGGATTTCCTTCACAGGCTAATTGTACACTGTTTCAAAGTCCGATTCTTTTTGTACAGCAAAACAACTCTTTGGACAAGTATACATATATTGTATTTAATTTATACTCTAACATATTTAACATTTATTGGTCAACCTGCCATCTGGGGGGAAGGAGGGAAGGAGGGGAAAAATTAGAACAAAAGGTTTGGCAATTGTCAATGTTGTAAAATTACCCATGCATATATCTGGTAAATAAAAACTATTAAAATACAAATATATATATATATTTATAAGATATGTGTATATGCTGTGTATATATGTATGTGTGTATTTGTGTGTTTACATATACACACATATACCTATACATGTACATTGGGCAGCTAAATGGAGCAGCAGATAGAGTTCTGGTCAGGAAGACCTGAGTTCAAATTTGGTCTCAAAGACTTATTAGCTATGTGTCAGTCAATCACGTTTACCTCAGTTTCCTCATCTGTAAAATGAACTGGAGAAGGAAATAGTAAACCACACTAGTATCTTTGCCAAGAAATTTTCAAATGTGGTCACAAAGAATTGGACCTAAGTAAAACAACTGAACAACACCATAGATGTGTAGATGCTGTACACACATAATTGTCTAATACATTTAAATAGATGTGGTTTGATGCAACCTGAGATCTGCCCTACCTTCTCAGAGAGTCAGACTAGGGCATGCCAGCAATGCCAGAAGTCTGGTTAGTGAGAAGGACATTCAGGGTACAGGAATCCAAAGCTGGGTGATCTTTCCTTTATGTCTCCAAAAAAGCAGTACTGGCTAGAATTTTCTCAAATATCTCCAGGCTATGGGGATGAGAATGTAAAAAAAGCCATCTGTTTGATCCTTCTTCAGGTTGCCAGCTTCATTCCCTTCCATGAAACATTAGTTACACAAAATAACATCATAAATCACTGGTAAACCTCTTTAAAAAGCAGTAGATAGGGAGATGTTATATAGATTAGAAAATACATAGAGACTAGACACAAGTAAATAAATAGCTAAAAGTAAAACTCATTCCCTCAGCTGGGAGTGAGATAAATCCTTTACTCAAATCAGAAGAGAAGGAATATCACCATGTCCACTCTCAGCAGTCTGGAGGGCTATAAGCACAAAAAGTCAAGAGACTTGATAGAAGTCTGTCTCCCCTATGTGTGTTTAGCTTCTGGACTACAGTCCACCCATTCACCAGACTGCTCCTTTCTTCTTTTGACCCATTTCTCTTAAAGTCTCCCAATATGTATCAGTAACAAACTGAATATGTGATTCTCCATTTATAGAGCATCATAAATGAGCATTCTATCAATCAGGAGTCACATTTCCTTATATGTATGCAGTCTAGGTCACAGAGTTGTCCTCAGGAAAAACTGTCCATCTTATCTGGTTAGGAATTTTATTTGCATTTTGGAATTGGATGAGTCAAGCATAATTTATTCCAACCAACCTCCCAACCTTAGTAGACATCATCTATTGTAAAGTATTGAAACTTGGGATTTCTAAGCCCACAGACAGACCTTCACCTATCATCTTTTCAACCAAAAGGATTTCACAATAAGAACAGCCATCTAAATCCATTTAAATTCAAAAAAAGAAAATAAGATTATTTCTCAATCAGGTATCGGTTTTTGAGTGATGCAAACTTCATACTTCTCATACTAATTTCAACATCTAATGAATTCAGCAATATAGCAAACATCAGCATTCAACAGAATCGAGAAAGAGCTATCAATCTGTCAATCCTTTCCGTGTCCGGGCCGGGTGAGGTTTCCCGTGTTGATGTTTGTTGATGTTTACATTCAACAAACCCACAAAGACAAAAGTTAAAAAAATATTTCAGATGAAACTGACTAGCAAGGAAATATACATCAGAAACCAACTGCACTTACAATCTTAAAAAAAAATGGGGTATGTGAAATTTCTCTAGGGTTATATAAAAAAAGGCTATCAAGATGTGAAAGACCTGGGATCCTCACAAATATGAGACTCCCAATCTAATCCCAGACAAGTCTCCACCTATAACATGCTGTTCTCTGGTTCTCCCCTTATGGGTTCTAAGATAGCCTAAAAGAATTGGAATATTTTTCTTCTTTGTTGCCATTGAGCTAACTGTGTTCCTCCTATTAGTTAATCGTCACTAGCACCCCATTCAAAAACTTAATATCAATTAGTTTTTACAAAGGGATATTCACTTCAAAGATATAGCAACAACAAAAGTATAAGTTTTCCCCCCTATATCTGAGAAGTATTTTCTTCCCTATACCACTTCAGTCTGGGAGACTGGGTAATAGTATAGAGAGTAGGCTCAAAATTTAATGTAACTTCTAGTTCATGTCCAAATTTGACATGTTGGCTAGTTGATGGCTAGCTTGTCTCAGTTACATCAGCGGGATTCTTAAAGGTTTCTCCTTGTTCCTTGAGGTATCAATGCTGGGTTGGCTCCAGAACCAGCCTAGAACACTTGGACTGAATATCCCTCCGCCCAAGTTCTGGAAAGCAAGGAGGACAAGAACCTCCAGGTCTTTCTAAGATCATAGTGTCACCGAGGTTACACTCCCTTCTCCTAGAATGGAAAAGAACAAAAGTCAAGGCTCAAGGCCCATTCCCAGGGACCATGTGGCCTTATATCTTGATATCTTACTCTGAGCAGTATAGTAAGTATATAATATATAGTAAGTAAAGAAGTCATTGAATGGGGCAGGAAGGACCAATGTAAAAAGCTGTGGCTGTGGCTGAGGCTGAGAAGCCTAAAAGGAACATCATTTCTGCCAAAGAAGTTCATCTTCATCCCTTAGCCATGTGGAATTAGTTAGTGTCCTTATGTTCTAGTGTTATCCCAAGGTCCCTCCATTTCCCATCTTTTGCCTCTTTTACCTCTTCCATATGGAGAAATGTCTCAGTGAGACACTCTGACATGTACTCAGGCCCCATTACAATAACATTAATGTAAGTTGCTAATTATGATGACTCTTTGTCCAGTGAACTCTACATTCTTTTTTGGAAATTACATTCCCTTGAATTCCACATAGGGATTCTGTACTAGGTGATTCATAAGCTAGGAACAGGAAAAAAAAAAGTGGTGGGGGGGAGGTAAAAAGGAGAAAATGAAAAAAGAGAAAGTTTAGGACTTCTTCCTGTCAAGGTTTGTAGACATTGAGGTTTTCCTCCCCCCACCCTCCTCCTACCACTAGACTTTGGACTTGGGTGTTGTTGTATTTAGAAGCTACACCTGCAGAACCTGGATGATTCACTGGCCCTGGGACAAACGACTTAGGTATATTAATATCAAGTGTGTTGAGTGATCATCTAATATCCTACCAGCCCCCACCCCACTCCAAAAGATTGAGTGTTCAGCTGATAGCAGCAGCATGGGTGGGGATGGGTTGGACTTCTACTCCTGGAGGTTGGAAGATTATGTAATAAATGGTTGGGGAGCAAAATGTGGTTGCTCTTTTATTATATTTCCTGATTATTTACCTTTGAATTTATATTTTAATGAAATTATTTTTACTATTGTGATGTTTATATATATATATGTGTGTGTATATACACATACATGTGTGTATATACATATATAATATATATATATACACATATTTTTAATTTAAGTTTAAATTATATATAGCTCTGGCTGGTGGGGGGGAGCAGACAGGAGATTCAAAAAGAGAAAATAGGAGTGGGGGAATAAAGCAGATTGAACAGATTTCCTGTAGTCCTAGATTTAGCTCTAGAAGGAAGATGTATAGATGAACCTCATTAGTTTTATATGTATGGGACAGTAGGCATGTAGACCAATAGTTGTTGAGGTTCCCTAGGTTACCTTTTATATCAATAAAGAATACTTTGTTATCTTCTCTTCCTTCAGATACCTTGTATACTTTAAATACTTTTGAGTATAATTGGTGATCTTAATGTAAAGGTTCAAAAAAGGTGATAACTGAGATAAAATAGATGGCAAAATGCAGTTCAGGAGAAAGAAATAAAAGAGGTCAAAAATTTATAGAATGCACAGAAGCCTCTTATCTCTAATTTGTTAATTACATTCTCTTCAAAAAAAATGTAAAAGATTGGGAAGTGAAATTCATAGCAAACAGCATTTTGCACCACAAAGAAAATGACTATATGTTAATAGACATGAAAAGACTTATTAAGGGTATACGTTAAACCTGAGTTAGCTGCTAAGCACAGTTAGACCACTAATTTGTCAGAATTAGATCAGAATTTACAGTGAATAAAAAATAGTAATGTGAAAAAGTTATGATGTACATTTAAAAATATTTAACACTGAATTATTTGCAAAAGTAAAAGTTGGAAAATAGGGATAATGTAAATGGCATTAACTAAAATGAAAATAATTTCATCTAAAAGTCAAGTCAGTATCAATTAATTGCTATAAAGAGGCCACTAAAGAAATCCAGAAAATTCTTTAGTCAGCAAACATTTGACTTGCCAACTGAAAGAGATAGCTGCCAAAGACAACATTGGGTTAGAATATAAGCTTGTCTGTAAAATCTCTCAAACAAAGATGATGGATGATTTTGAGAAAAATCATTTCAAAAAGCAGAGAACCTCTAGCCAAGATGGCAGTAGATCATGCAGGAACCCAACTCCCACTTTTTTGCTCCCACAGGAAGCCCCAGGAGGACAAAAGACTTCCCAATACCCTGGTCAGAGAAACTTCAGCAATAAAAAGACTACTGCAATAATTTTGCAGAATTCTAAAAAAGGATACATACATCTTCCAGAAATGTGAGTTCAGATATACCCCATGAGAAGTGGAAGCAAGGAGCAAGAACCCAGCAATGCAAGTCAGGACCACACTGTGTAAAAATGTAGGGAGCAGAGCTTGGCTCTGGTCCTAAGCCCTGAATCAGGGATCAAGGCAAGATTAATCTTGCAGAGTTTTTTTAAATGTTTTTTAAAAAAATATGGAAATTTTCAAGTATTCCCGATGAAAAGACTAGAGCTAAGTAAAAGGAGAAGACATAGGAAGCCATGAAGATCTAATATCCTAAACTTCAAAGATCTGAGTAGTTTTAATCCTGAAAGGTGGAACTCAACATAAAATCCCTAAGTTACCTGGGGAAGCCCAACAAAGCTGACCACTACACCCAAAATCTCCAGAGGGACAGAAGGTTGCTTTTGACATAAAGTCTCAGTTCAGGAACTAAGACTAGAAAGATAGTAAAATGCAGAAAACCTTAAACATTATAAAAAATTATAGTAGATCCAGAGAAGCTCAAATATCCAGTCTAAGCAGAGAGAATAACCACAATACCTATAAGCAAAGACTCAAAGAAGAAAATGGATCTTCCTCAAACACAATATGAAGCACTAGGAAGAAATGAAGCAAGAGATTAAAAAAGGAGCATCTCTGGAGAAAAAAATTGGAAGGAGAATAAGTAGTTTTTAACAGAAAGTAACACTTTAACAGAAAGAGAGACTTACATGAACTGATGCTAAGTGAAATGAACAGAACCAGGAAATCATTGTACATGGCTAAGATTATATGATGATCAATTCTGATGGATGTGGCTTTCGTCAACAATGAAGTGATTCAGACCTGTTCCAATGATCTTGTGATGATGAGAGCCATCTGCAACCAAAGAGAGGATTGTGGGAACTGAGGGTGGATTACAACATAGCATTTTCACTTTTTTGTTGTAGTTTGCTTGAATTTTCTTTTCTTTCTTTCTTTTACTTTTTAATCTGATTTTTCTTGTGCAACAAGATAATTGTGTAAATATATATACCCACATTGGATTAAACGTTTATTTTTACAATGTTTAATATATATTGGATTACATGTCATCTAGGGGAGGGGTAGAGGGAAGAGGGGGAAAATTGGAACACAAGATTTTTCAAAAGTTATCCTTGCATATGTTTTGAAAATTAAAAACTTCAAAAAAAGTAATAGCCTCTGAAAATTATAATAAACTCAATATAAACCAATGACCCCATGGGAAAGCAAAAAATATTAGAATAAACTCACAGCCAAAAGACCAAGTAAAGTTCATTTAAGAATCCTTGAACTACCTAAAAATCATAATTAAGATTTTTCTAAAACCCCAACACACTGGACACTACATTTCAAGAAATCATAAATGAAAACTGACCAGAATCAGAGAGAGAAATAAAAATAGTAGAAATCTACCTCTTGAAAAATCATACCTCTTGAAATCACCTTCTAAAGAGAAAGTCCTAGGAATCTCATAGCCAAAATCTGAGGCTTCTACATAAAGATTTTTTTCTGTTTTTTCAAACATACAGAAAGAAGGTGCTTAAGTACAAAGAAACCAAAGTTGGAATTCTCAAAAATATGGAAGCTTCTACTATATTCAAAAGGAACTTTGGGGATACAATATTCTGACATGCAAAAGATACAGGCTTTCAATCAAGAATGACTCATTCAGAATAGCTGATTATTATCCTTTAGAAGGGGAAATGGAAGTTTAATGGAAGATAGGCTTTTAAAGAAAGTCTGATGAAAAGATCATAGCTTAATATGGTCTTAGCAATGAAACACAAGTAAGAAAAAGCTAGAAAAATACATTTGAGTAATGTGAAGAATATATATGATTACGTGTTGTTAACATTCTAATAATGGAAGAAGAAACAATTATCCTTTGAAAATAAGAATCTTACTGTTATCAAAGAGTATTGAGGGAGTAAAATAAGAAAAACAAGGAACCTTGGTTCAATGTTAAGAGTTTTAAGGAAGCAATGAGAAGGGAGAGTAAAAGGAATATATCAGTATAAAAAGGAAAAAGCAGCAGATGGAACTTATCATTTATCATAAGAAGAAGACTATATGAGTATAAATGAAGAAGTGGGAGAAGTAGGCAAATAATGAGACTCTAAAGAAGAGAAGTATGTTCAACAATTGAGAAATAGCTAAATTAATTGGGATAGCTATAACAAATTATTGCACTGCACTGAAATTTAAGATTCCTGGGTAATAAAAACTGACACAAGTGAATGGGACAGAACTAGGAGAACAATTTATATAAAGACAACAACAGTATAAAGCAAAGCAATCTTGAAAGAGTTAAGAACTCTGATCAAAGCAATGACCAGTCATGTCTCCAGAAGAGCTTTGATAAAGCATATTTTTTACTTTTGATAGAAAGCAGATGAATTTAGGTGCAGAAGGAAACATTCATTTTTTGACACAAGTCCTTTCCAAATACCACCTCCCAAATTAAAAACCATAACAAAACAAACCCTTCCTTGAAACAAATAATCACAGTCAAGCAAAATAAATCTACATAGAAAGGAGAGGGGGACTAACAATAGGGATACAAAAAAAAAAAAAAAAAAAGAAAAAGAAAAGAAAAGAAAAGGTCATTGTTGCATTTTTTAAAACAGAAAATAGCAGAAGGTTTAGGAAATAAAAACAAGCAAGACAGCTTTGAAACCAATAGATTGAATTTGTTATGTATTTGTTCAGTCATTTCAGTCATGTCTGACTCTTTATGACCTCATTTTGGGTTTTCTTGGCAAAGATACTGGAATGGTCTGCCAGTTGCTTCTCCAACTCATTTTACACATGAGAAAACCAAGACAGAGTTAAGTGACTTGCCTAGGATCACACACCTAATGAGTATCTGAGGCCAGATTTGAATTTATAAATGTGAATCTTTTAGATTCCAAGCCCAGTGCTGTATTCAATGCATCTACTAGCTGCCCCAAATTTTAAAATTCATGTTTTTTAAAAAATTTATTCTCCCCTATGAAACTGAATTCCTTGAAAGCAGGTATTGTATTTTGCCTTTTATATTCCCAAATTAATTAGGCATAGAGCACATAGTAGATATTCAATAAATGTTTAGTTAAGTAACTTTTAAAAATGTCAGTGTTTATAATAAATTCTCTTTTTTTCTATTTTTGGTATATGGAAACACTGATATTTGATGATATTTATTAAGTACAGAATAATAACAAAAATAGAATTAAAAAAAATTAAAGCAGAAAGCAGAAGTGGAGGATAAAACAAACAAAATCCCATAATCATAGAACAATGTGATGCAAGCAAACAGAGATTTTGGCAGCTCTAATCTCAACAAGCATAATTTTCACAAAAATAGTCTGGTAGTCTTAGCCTAACTGAGATCATAGTATAGTACAGCCAATTGAATTAAACAGACACAGATGGGAATTGATAGTAATTGGGCACAGAGAGGGTAGAAAGGACCACACTCCAATGCAGAGGAAATCACATAATCTCTATTAAAAAAAAAAAAAGAAAGAAAGAAAGAAAGAAAGAAAGAAAGAAAGAAAGAAAGAAAGAAAGGAAGGAAGGAAGGAAGGAAAGAAGAAAGAAGAAGACGCCTTTAAACTCATATTTTATAAGGAGTCTCTAATTTTGCCATTTCCATTTCCTTTTTTAGGTTTTCAACATTTCCTTTATTATGTCAACACTGAGCAGGGTCAACTCTCTCTCTTTAGTGTTCTCAGAATGTTTAGCTTAGTTTGGATATTTTAAGGACTATGATTTTGTCTAAACTGTAATAGGCATTAGAATGTTAATATTCTTTTTCAGGGGGCAGAGATTTGAGTTTAGAGTCTCACTACTTTTCTGCTTGTTCCTTTCTATGTTTTGGGAAGAAAGATGTTAGCATATATAAATTGGAGGAATCACCATTAGTTTTACTCTCTAGAGTCTGAGAGTATTGTACTAACTCCCTGTTCCATATCAAGTTAGCAGTTGGACTAGGTTCAGCCTCGGGGAAGTCTGCATCTAATGAAAGAGTTGGGGTAAGGGGTGAAGGGCTCCTTTTTTCACACTCCAACTCGTGGCAGCACCCTCGAGATATTGCTTAGGGCTTATGTCTAAGGCTTCCCTCTCTCACAAAATGGAGAAATGAAAAATGAATCAGGTATGGGACAAATAATATATTTTCAAATGCAAAAAGCACATGAAAAAATTTGACCAAAAAAATTTTTAACTTAAATGCTTTTACTGACCAAAGCTCATGAATACACTATTATCATTACTACTTCCAGTTCATTTCACTTTTATCTTGTTTTGCCTGATTTCAACTCCAGGAAAAAAGATGCCCTTCCTAGGGTAAGCTCATCACTTCAGATTTAATCGATACATCTTGTCTATTCAATACCTTCCCACCTCTCTCTGTCTCCTATTCCCACCCAAAGCTTTCCTTTAGAAGAGGGCAGAACCTGAACTTTGCAACTTACTCCACTTTCCGTCCACTTGGTTTCAATTTCATTGAACAAAATGCTCCCTGGAATTCCCTTTTCACTTTCCCCCATTCACCCCCCCTCCAAATCTTTCTAACTTTCTTTTCTGTGTTGTCTTCCCCCATTAAAATGTGTTAAACTTCTTGAGGGCAGGGACTTTCTTTTTCTTATTTATTCTTATTTTCACTTCTAGCACTTAGCACAGTACTTGGTACATAAGTGTTTAATTAAATGTATTGAATTGAGTTGATAACTAATATCTCATGATGGGAAGAGGGGAAAAATGTTTCTTGTTGCCTTTGGATTTACCAAGAAATTCTCTAACTACTTCCTTCTTTGCCTATCCAAAGAATTGTTACTAAGTTGTTTCAGTCTTGTCCCACTCTTCCTGACCCCACTTAGGCTTTTTTTTTTTGGTGAAGAGACTGGAGTGGTTTGCCTTTTTCTTCTCCAGCTCATTTTACAGGTGAGGAAACTGAGGCAGAGTTAAGTGATTTGCCCAGGGTCACACAGCTAGTGAGTCTGAGATTTGAACTCAGGAAGATGAGGACATGCTGTACCCTAACCCTGACCCCTAGATTAGCTTATGAAAATTATAACATAAACATTTTCTCAAATCACTAACATTAGTATGTTTAAACATGTTGGGCCCGAAGAAGGAATGCTTGCCCTCTAAACTGTTTGTTGAACCCAGATGATGAGGTCCTGGGTAACTAAGTATGGTTGGCAGAGAAAACCTGAAGTACTCATAAGATTACTCCTTGAGGCAAGCAAGGAAAGCACTGAAGGGGATCAGTTCAATCTTACAATCCCACTCTCCATGGAGGTCTTGGGTAACCCACTTTATTATGTCCAATCAGAAAGCCAAGTTATGTCAAATCTCCCCAAGGTTAAATTTTCTTTATAAATCTGTCCATGGCTTATGCCATTTTTGCTGAATCCCTTTTGGTGTTAGGCTTACCTCATGGCAATTTTCTCTTTCTTGTAGCTAACTCTTTTAGAGTGCTAAAACTCTTCTATGGATTTAGCCTTACTATTAATGGCATATTCCCACCTCATGGTATATTCACTTTTTCCTGACTGCCTTTTTCAACGGGGAACTTGTCTTTCCATTGTTAATTGTTAAAACCCCTTTCCTTACTAATTATTTGCTCTCTCAAACCTATTTCATATTTACCACTCCTGGTACCTGTTTTATCTCTTCATTTTGTCTGTAACCTCTTATCATAAATAAAACCTACTTTTTGGCAAAGAGAAAAGCCATTATAAATTCATCAAATGACTGAACCCCAATATTTGGTGTTGGATTTCAGTCTTATCACATGTAACCAAATTAAACATTGTTTAGACTTACTGGGCCAACAAAAGGAATACTTGCCCAGTAAATTGTTCTTTGAACCCAGGTAACCAAGTTGCTGTTTTGACTCTGTTTTTAATAGATCCTCTGGCTAAGCTACTATCTGAGAAAAAGATTCTGCTTTTAGCATCCTTAGTATTCTAACATGGCTTAGAGCCAAAATTTTAATATAAAAGCTTTCTTACCCCTAACCCTAATTCTAATTAGTTGCCTATGCTATTTGGCCCACCTGCTTTGACTTAAAAAAAAAAGCCTGTGTGAGTTCTCACTCTGAATCCAAACACCTACCCTCCCATAGCAAGGAAAGGTACTTTATCAATTGATCCACCTGACTATCTATTCAAAAAAATATTCCTGGACAACCTTCTTCTTTCTCCTGGTTTTATTTATTGCGAAAAATATGAAGAATGATATGATTCTGTTCTCTTAGGATTATATATACTCATCAGTCACTAGACAAGGATCCCACATTTATAGCACCAGTAGTTTAGAGACTAACTAAAAGGGTGTATTTCTTAGCACCCTTTCACACTCCTCTGCTACTATTGCTGCAGAAGCAAAAGAAGGTTTCATAGAACTGAAATTATGTATATGCATACATGTGTATGTGTATAAATATGTCTATACACAATGTATTTATATATCATGTATACATGCATAAATATATATATATATTCATATTATGTGTATGTGCATATGATATCACCTATACATGTGCACATTATTCCATGAGTTGCTGTGGCTAAATTATTTATCACTCAAATGATACCTTTACTGATGATGAATCTCCTTGTATGTTAGGTAGGTTTATTTCATCAGCTTTGTAATCACTTGATCAAGTTGTCACAAATTTCTGCAGAAGTAAACTTATAATACTTCTAACATGTAAAGGTGTGTGAAGACCGAGTTAGCACCCTGGATACCTTAGAATCAGCAGGAATCAGGATAAGCCAAAGTTCTTGACCTTTATTCTTGGTCTTTAGGGGTAGAAGTGAAGGGAATGGACACAGGATTTTTGCGACTTCACCTCTCCTCTTCTATCGTCAAAGTGAGTCTGGCTTGTCTTACTGCACCCCCTAATCGTTCCCATAATTCTCTGTATACACCAAAAGATGGAGCCAGCACAGAATAGTGGGAAGGGCCATTTCCCAAGCATAAGCTAATAGAGTATTGTCCAATAGATAATTAGCCTTAAGTGCCCAGTTGTCTGACCTCAGTGCATAACTCAGAGTTTCAGCCCTTTACACAAAGGAAAAAAATATAACTAAAACATAATTGGGCAACTATTTGTTATGTAAGATGTTATTAGTTATTAGCATGGTTCTGAACATCAAAGGAATTCTCAAGCCACTAAATGTGAAACATTAACTGCCTTCAACCATATAGAGGAGCAGCAGTAATGGTGGTGGAAACATCAGCAATTCTACATGCCTTCTTCCCCGACTATCTCCTACAATATTTGCTACATTTCCAGTGTAGCATAAGACTCTAGCCTTTAGTTCTAATCCCATGTTACCTTCCTCTCTTCCCAATACTTATACAACTCATAGGGTCACTGCCAAAGATGTACTGATAAAGGTGTAACCACCAGTTCTCTAAGAGGAAAACAAGAAGTATGTTCAGTACACTTTTAAATTTAGTCTGCATTATTAATGTTTTCCTCATGACTTTCTTAAAACCAGACAATCAACAAAACAATAAATCAAGTGCTCCTATTAGTTAATAGTCACTAGTACCCCAGTTCCATTCAAATCCTTAATATCAATTAGTTTTTACAAAGGGATATTCACTTCAAAGATATAGCAACATTTTGGTTTTTTTCCCCAGGTTATTTTTACCTTTTGACTTTAATTCTTCTTGTGCAACAAGAAATTTGGTTCTGCACACATATATTGTATCTAGGACATACTATAACATATTTAACATGTATAAGACTGCCTGCCATCTAGGGAAAGGGGTGGAGGGAAGGAAGGGAAAAATTGGAACAGGAGTGCAAATGATAATGTAAAAAATTACCCATGCATATGTACTGTCAAAAAAAGTTATAAAATAAAAGAAAGAAAGAAAAAGAAAAAATATAATTCCAAGGGAAAAAAAGATTTAGTAACAACAAAAGCATAAGTCTTTCCTTCTATATTTGAGAGGTATTCTCTTCCCTATACCACTTTAGTCTGGGAGATGGGGTAATAATGTAGACAGTAGGCTCAAAATTTAGTGTAACTCCTAGTTCATGTCATTTGACATGTTGGCTAGATGATGGCTAGCTTGTCTAAGATACATCAGCGGGATGTATCTGAGAAGATCAGTGTTCAAAAAGTGCATTACGGGGGTGATTTAATCATCCAGTTAGATCTCATCAGTCTTGGTATTCTACCTTATTACCATCCTCTTTTTCTTTGAGCTGAAGGGTGGTCCATGATCTCCAAACCTTCACTCAGCTTAGACATCTTTCTCCTTGTTCTCAAGTGGATGTACTACTTTGGGACTTCTCTGATTTTCCTACCATGCTGAGGGATCATCTTCTTCCCCCCCATATATTATTTGTATCTCCAAGCTTGAGATATAGTTGTTTGTTCTTCCTTTTGAAGAGGACTAATGGTGATGTCCTGACTCATCTGGTGAATTATATTTCAGTGGAGTAGAGTTGCATGAAGTCATCAGCTTCACTCTCTGTTCCAGAGTCATTAAAGTCCAGTTGTGAAACAAAAATCAAGACAACTAGTGATAGCTTGGGATGTAGTGGATGACCACGGTATCTTTGATGTCTGACCAAGCTTTAAGTGATCCACTGGCTTCAGTTGCTTTTATGGCTATTGGAATAAACTGTTATCATTCATTCATTCCACTAGTGAAAGTCTTAAAATGCTTTGGATATATAATCCCCTAACTTACTGAGGGGTCTGAGGCTCATAGGTTACCCCCAGCCTGGTTTAGCCTATCTATCTAAGGTGATTTTACCAGAGTGTAGCTATTGTGCATGCTACAAATTCTTGGAGCCACAGGTAGGAGTTGTACTTTTTAGGAATAGACCTAAAAAGAATGAGCAGCCATGAAAGTTCTCAGCAGCCTTTACACCAGAGCACCCCCTACACTTATTGACACATAATATGTGTTTAACAGATGTTTATTTACTGAGCAACTAAAAGAAAAATAGAGGAAAGCACCATAGGACAGAGAATAAAGTGCTGGATTTGGAATCACTAAGATATGTATTTGGCTGTACCAGAAAACTATAAAACTGTGCATAGTCTTTGAATCTAGCAGTGTCATTACTGGATCTGTATCCCAAAGAGATTATAAAAAAGGGGAAAAGACCCATATGTGCAAAAAATGTTTGTAGCAGCTCTTTTTGTAGTGTCAAAGAACTGGAAATTGAAGGAATATCCATCAATTGGGGAATGGTTGAATAAGTTATGGGATATGAATATAACAGAATATTATTGTTCTGTAAGAAATGATGAGCAAGCTGATTTCAGAAAAGCCTAGAAAGACCTACATGAACTGATGCTGAGTGAAGTGAGCAGAACCAGAAGAACACTGGACACAGTAACAGCAAAATTATGTGATCAACTATAATAGACTTCATTTTTCTCAGCAATAGTGTGCTCCAAGACAATTCCAATAGATTTGTGATGAAAATGCCATCTACATCCAGAGAAAGAACTATGGAGACTGAATGTGGATTGAAGCATACTATTTTCACCTTTTGTTTGTTTGTTACATGACAAGTATGGAAATATGTTTAAATGGACTACACATATTTAACTTACGTCAATTGCTTGCTGTCTTGGGTGGGAAGAGAAAAAGATATAAGGAAAAAAAAATTTGGAACTCAAAATTTTACAAAAATAAATGTTGAAAACTATCTTTATATGTAATTGGGAAAATAGTATTTTTACTAGCAAGTGAAAAAAAGTTAAAAAAAAAAGATATGTATTCTGATTCTACCTCTAATATCTAAATTATG